>NC_081759.1:5928185-6528185 GCF_963082965.1 Carassius carassius
AGGCCAAAGAGGATGCCTACAGAAATGGGGACAGGGTCTTGTACAATCAGGCCAGGAACACACTGAACAAAGAGATTAGAGCGGCTAAAAAGACCTACGCTAAAAAGTTGGAAGACCAGTTTACTTCCAACGACTCTACTTCAGTTTGGAGAGGACTGAGAGCCATCACAAACCACAAGACACCATCCCCTTGCACTGAGGCTAATCAACGACTTGCTAACGACCTGAATGAGTTTTATAGTAGATTTGAAACCCCCAACACCCACTCTGACCATCTCCCTGCACAACCATTAACACCTCCTGCAATCCCCCTCTCCATACCTCCTGCAATTCAAATCTGTGAAGATGATGTGCGCCAGGTCTTCAAGAAAAACAAAAGAAGAAAAGCACCAGGCCCAGATGGCGTTACACCAGCCTGTCTGAAAACCTGTGCTGACCAGCTGGCCCCCATCTTTTCACAGATCTTCAACAGATCTCTGGAGTTGTGTGAAGTGCCTTCCTGCTTCAAACGCTCAACCATAATCCCCATTCCAAAGAAACCCAAGATAACAGGACTTAACGACTACAGACCTGTGGCTCTAACGTCTGTCGTCATGAAGTCGTTTGAAAAACTGGTTCTGGCTTATCTGAAGGACATCACTGGACCCTTACTAGACCCCCTGCAGTTTGCGTACCGAGCAAACAGGTCCGTGGATGATGCAATCAACATGGCATTGCACTTCATCCTGCAACATCTGGACAAAACAGGGACTTATGTGAGGATCCTGTTTGTGGACTTTAGTTCGGCTTTCAACACCATCATCCCAACAACCCTCCAGACCAAACTGACCCAGCTCTCTGTTCCTAGCTCTATCTGTCAGTGGATCACCAGCTTTCTGACAGATAGGCAACAGTTAGTGAGACTGGGGAAATTCATGTCAAACAGCTGCTCCACCAACACTGGTGCCCCTCAGGGATGTGTTCTCTCCCCTCTGCTCTTCTCCCTGTACACCAACGACTGCACCTCTAAAGACCCCTCTGTCAAGCTCCTGAAGTTTGCAGACGACACTACAGTCATCGGCCTCATCCAGGACGGTGACGAGTCTGCTTACAGACAGGAGGTTGAGCAGCTGGCTGTCTGGTGCAGTCTTAACAACCTGGAGCTGAACACGCTCAAAACAGTGGAGATGACTGTGGACTTTAGGAGAAACCCCCCTGCACTTTCCCCACTCACCATCATGAACAGCACTGTGACTGCAGTGGAGTCATTCAGATTCCTGGGAACCACCATCTCTCAGGACCTGAAGTGGGACAATCACATTGGCTCCATTGTGAAAAAAGCCCAACAAAGGTTGTACTTCCTTCGCCAGCTGAGGAAGTTTAACCTGCCACAGGAGCTGCTGAAACAGTTCTACTCAGCCGTCATTGAGTCAGTCCTGTGTACTTCAATTACTGTCTGGTTTGGTTCAGCTACAAAATCAGATATCAGAAGACTACAGAGAACTGTTCGGACTGCTGAAAGGATTATTGGTGCTCCCCTGCCCACCCTCCAAGAACTGTACACATCCGGAGTGAGGAAAAGGACTCAGAAAATCACTCTGGATCCCTCACATCCAAGTCACCCCATCTTTGAACTTTTGCCATCTGGCCGGCGCCTCAGAGCCGCAAATACAAGAACAGCAAGGCACAAGAATAGTTTCTTCCCCCAGGCAATCTACCTCATGAACAGTTAAATGTTTCCCACTTAAACTTATGCAAAAATGTGCAATATCCTTATATTTATTTGTTACCCCTCCATCCTAGAACATTCCTGCATCTCACTCAATCCTATTCCATTATCATTTATAGCACAATTGTTTATACACTTATTTATTTGCCAATTTGTAAATCTCCTGTAAATTTTTTTTTTTTTTTTTTTTTTTTTTTGTCTGTGTGTTGTTGTCTCTGTTTACTGGAAGCTTATGTCACTAAAACAAATTCCTTGTATGCGCAAGCATACTTGGCAATAAAGCTCTTTCTGATTCTGATTCTGGAATAGAAACCAATTATCTTTTCTACAAAAATTATTCATGAGAACTCATACACATTATAGTCACTTTGCTTTAAAATCACCACAAATAATGAAACAAATTGATATTTTAGTGGAAACTATGGTTATCACGCTAAATTATTAAAAGAGCTCAGCCAGTGACACACACACACACACACACACAAAAGATTAACCATATCCTATTTCAAAAGCAACACTAATGATGGTAATTGAAAAAAAGAACACAGTCTGCATTTAGTGATACAGAATTGTCCATTTATCTTTTACAGTTTCATTTTGACTCATCTTTTTTCTTAAATGTCCTCCTCTGGTTCTGAAAGGACTACAATCAGACTTATATTAATTGAAATGATTCAATAAAGTAATTTAAAGCAATAAATATGTTCAAATTCAGTCAATCTTTCTATGAACATTAAACAACTCAGTAATCACACAAAACCACACTTACTCACTGTCAAGAACTGCCACCCTTTGAATTTATGAGCTGAAATTTAAATTAAATTGGCCATAGCATACAGAAAATTGAACTATAATGACAGGGATAATGGTATTTAGTGAATTGTATTTCAAAAACATTTGAAGGTAAAGCATTCTGGAAAATAAAGTGTCCTATCTATCAATCCATCCGTCTGTCTACAGTACATCAATCCATCTTTTATCTATCCATCCTCCTTCTATCAGTTCTCTCAGTCCATTCATCTTTTCATCTTTCTTCTAACCATTTATCCATCCATCCATTTTTTATCTATGCATCTTCTATTCATCCATCCATCTTTTATCCATCCATTCATCCATTCATCCATTTATTTAGCTTCTCTCCATCCATCCATCTTCTATCAATTCATTCATCCATCCATCCATCTTCTATCCATTTATCCATCTAGCTTTTATCTAGCCATCTTTTATCCATCCATACATCTGCTGTCCATCCAACCATCCCTCCTCTAGCGATCCATCCATTTATCCATTCTTCCATCCTTCCATTCATCTATCTTCTCTCAATCCACCCATCTATCATCTATCTTCTAAGCACATTCATCCATCCATCCATCTTCTATCCATCCATTCATCTTCTACCCATCCATCCATTTATTTAGCTTCTCTCCATCCATCCATCTTCTATCAATTAATTCATCCATCCAACTTTTATCCATTCATCCATCTGCTATCCATCCAGCCATCCATTTATCCATCCATTCATTCTTCCATCCATCCATTTACTAAGCTTCTCTCCTTCTACCATCTTCTATCAATTCATTCATCCATCCATCCATCTTCTATCCATTCATCTATCCATCTTTCTATCATTCTGTCAGTGTTGTGGACTTGTGTTTCCTTTTTTTTTTTTACCTGTTTTCCTAATTTGGTCTTTTCTGTTCCGTTCCTCATTGTGTTAATTCATTTCTAGCTGTGTTTGAATAATTAGTTAATTTGCTCCCGGGTGTGTCCCATTGGTGTCTGTGTATTTATAGGGTCACCGTGATTTTGCTAAATAAGACATGTTCCTGAATCAACATCTTTTGTTGATCCTTGAGCCACGGCACTGTCCAAAAATATAGACTTAATCCTATCCATAATTTATTCCTAATATCAGTGTGAAATGATAGCTAATTATCAAGGTTGTAGAAGAACCTAACCCCAATCATAAGCCTAAAACGGATATTTCCTGAAAAGTCACCCTTCGATTCTGATTGGTTGACTGGTATGCTGTTCCAGGATCAATCCAGGAACATGTTGTACTTGTTGAAACGGTGTGTACTTGTTGAAACGGTGTACGGTGAAATCACCCTCACCGTATTTATAGTGTGTTCTGCCCCTTGTTTACTGTTTGCTGTTAAAAGTCATCCCTATGTCCCTTTTATGTAAACCTTTGCTTGTTAAGTATTCTCCAGCATCTCCTCGTTCCTCCCTTTGAAGTGTGACACATTCAGTCTTTTTTTAACTTTTTTACAATGTCCAAATAAGCCAACATTAATTTTGTTTGTAGAGATAAATTTTCCTCCTTTCAAACTTGAAATACCTCCTTTCAAATTTCAATTTTAATTAGATGTACTGTTTGCTACCTCAATCAAATTTTATAATTGGTTTGGAATTCAGAAGGAATTTTCAATAAAATTGTGAAAGGCCCATGAACATCACATTAAAGAAACAAACTGCAGCTGGCCACTTGTATTGGTCAAATGGCAGACTAAATGCCACTAGTGTGGTTATGTAAGACTGGAGCGTAATGCCTGCCTGGGACTCTCCCCTCAGTAGGACCAGTGCTAATAGGGAGGAACAAGGATAGTTAGGCTTCATTACACCTTACCTATGCTCATTATTTGCAACTGGGAAAAATGTGTCAATGAGGTGAAGGAGAGGAGCAGGGGGCAATTTAATATATCTACTTAACAAGGTTTTATATTCAAGATAAAGAGCCAGAGACTCACAACACAGACCGTAAATGAGAACAAAGTGTGTACTTATGTTCTTGCTGTTATGCAAGATTACGAAACAGTGAAAATGAAAACGGAAATTACCATGGTAACCAGATATTTAAAAAAAACAACTTAAAAAAAAAGCCAATTAGCACAGCTAACAAAACATCATATCATTATTTCTCACACTTATGTTTTTCAAAACACCTAGATGTAACAGTAACTATGACATTTTGGCTGAAAGTGTGGTTACCATGGTGAATTTTTGAAGGGAAAGAAAGGCTTATAACTGTTATGGCTTTTTCTTCTTTCTTATTACAACCCGAATTCCGGAAAAGTTGGGACGTTTTTTAAATTTTAATAAAATGAAAACTAAAAGACTTTCAAATCACATGAGCCAATATTTTATTCACAATAGAACATAGATAACATAGCAAATGTTTAAACTGAGAAAGTTTACAATTTTATGCACAAAATGAGCTAATTTCAATTTTGATTTCTGCCACAGGTCTCAAAATAGTTGGGACGGGGCATGTTTACCATGGTGTAGCATCTCCTTTTCTTTTCAAAACAGTTTGAAGACGTCCGGGCATTGAGGCTATGAGTTGCTGGAGTTTTGCTGTTGGAATTTGGTCCCATTCTTGCCTTATATAGATTTCCAGCTGCTGAAGAGTTCGTGGTCGTCTTTGACGTATTTTTCGTTTAATGATGCGCCAAATGTCCTCTATAGGTGAAAGATCTGGACTGCAGGCAGGCCAGGTTAGCACCCGGACTCTTCTACGACGAAGCCATGCTGTTGTTATAGCTGCAGTATGTGGTTTTGCATTGTCCTGCTGAAATAAACAAGGCCTTCCCTGAAATAGACGTTGTTTGGAGGGAAGCATATGTTGCTCTAAAACCTTTATATACCTTTCAGCATTCACAGAGCCTTCCAAAACATGCAAGCTGCCCATACCGTATGCACTTATGCACCCCCATACCATCAGAGATGCTGGCTTTTGAACTGAACGCTGATAACATGCTGGAAGGTCTCCCTCCTCTTTAGCCCGGAGGACACGGCGTCCGTGATTTCCAACAAGAATGTCAAATTTGGACTCGTCTGACCATAAAACACTATTCCACTTTGAAATAGTCCATTTTAAATGAGCCTTGGCCCACAGGACACGACGGCGCTTCTGGACCATGTTCACATATGGCTTTTTCTTTTTGCATGATAGAGCTTTAGTTGGCATCTGCTGATGGCACGGCGGATTGTGTTTACCGACAGTGGTTTCTGAAAGTATTCCTGGGCCCATTTAGTAATGTCATTGACACAATCATGCCGATGAGTGATGCAGTGTCGTCTGAGAGCCCGAAGACCACGGGCATCCAATAAAGGTCTCCGGCCTTGTCCCTTACGCACAGAGATTTCTCCAGTTTCTCTGAATCTTTTGATGATGTTATGCACTGTAGATGATGAGATTTGCAAAGCCTTTGCAATTTGACGTTGAGGAACATTGTTTTTAAAGTTTTCCACAATTTTTTTACACAGTCTTTCACAGATTGGAGAGCCTCTGCCCATCTTTACTTCTGAGAGACTCTGCTTCTCTAAGACAAAGCTTTTATAGCTAATCATGTTACAGACCTGATATCAATTAACTTAATTAATCACTAGATGTTCTCCCAGCTGAATCTTTTCAAAACTGCTTGCTTTTTTAGCCATTTGTTGCCCCCGTGCCAACTTTTTTGAGACCTGTAGCAGGCATTAAATTTTAAATGAGCTAATTAAGTGGATAAAAGTGTAAAATTTCTCAGTTTAAACATTTGCTACGTTATCTATGTTCTGTTGTGAATAAAATATTGGCTCATGTGATTTGAAATTCCTTTAGTTTTCATTTTATTAAAATTTAAAAAACGTCCCAACGTTTCCGGAATTCGGGTTGTAAATGAAAAGTTCACTCAATTTTTTTTAATTCGCTGAATATTTACTTAAGTAATCCACACCAATCCAGTCCATCAGTTAACATCTTGTGAAGTGAAAGGCGGCATGTTTGTATGACACAAATCCATCATTAAGATGTTTTTATCTTCAAATACGAGTCCTCTATCCATAATATTGCTTTCTTCATTTAAAAATTTGTCTTGTCTGAAATATGCACAAATCAAGCACCAATCACAAACAAAACAGATCTAAACAAACATAACAGTGGATTTTGACAATGCTTTTTGGCAAGAAGTGATGGTTTCAAGTGAAGTGACACATTGGTTTATGGATTTGTTTCTTATAACATGAATTTGTTTCTTGCACAGCTTTTCACTTCACATGATGTTAATTCATGGACTGGAGTCATGTGGATTATTGTGGTTTTTATCAGCTGTTTAAATTCATTCTGACGGCACCCATTCACTGCAGAGGATCCATTGGTGAGCAAGTGATGCAATGCAAAAAAAAATCTAATCTGTTCTGATCATCAAACAATCTACATTTTGGATGGCCTGAGGGTGAATACATTTTTAGCAAATTTAAATTTTTGATGAATTATTTCATGTTAATTAGGACAGAAAAGCTATATTACATAAAAGGGAATTTCATAACATAAACTAATAAATCGTTGCATGTCTCTTTAAATGAGCAACATTTCATACTGTGATGGAGCTAATAATTCAGATCTCCATCAGACTGTACTGCATACATATAACTGAGATGAAAGGCTGATAGGAGGTGGGGGCTGATTCATTGATATAGGTGGTCTCCAGATACTCGTTCAGGGTCTCCAGACAGGTTTGTGTCTGACAGCTCGACTCCCTTCAGTAGGGCATGGCTGTGATAAATCAATGATACGCAGGGACGCAACTGAAGCCTGGGCCCTCTTAAACACTCATTTAAATTCGCTATCATGATTCCAATCTGGGCGGGAGGGAGGGTTAGAGCGGCTCATTACAAAGGCCAGACTGGGGAAAGGAAAACCAGCCACACTGGTTCTTATATGCCTTTAACCTGACCACCCATTAATGGGATAGAGAAAAAATGGCTGGCATTAACATGGATGAGGTTTGCTTAATGGTCCCATCACACATGAAGGGAAATTTACAGCCTAACTCAGACAGAAAATGTAAGAGTGAGAGTGAATGGACCATAAATGTATATAATGTATATATAATAGTCACAAATCAGTTTTTTATTCCTTTGGATTTCAGAGTGTTTTCAACTTAACTAGTTCACCCAGAACTGCAGGTGTGTTAGAGCTGTGATTTGTAACTTGTGAAAGTCACATAGTGGGTTTGTCCTGACTCAGATAGAGATGGGTGGGACTCAATTAGCTGTGTGTATTTATGAGCTATGCGAGCACATTTTGAACACAGTTTTATGACTGCATAGCAAAATGTCCAAACAGCTTATAAAACATCATAATAATCCACAAGCAATCTATTCCACTCCAGTCCATCAATTAACATCTTGTGAAGTACAAATTTAAATAAACAGCTGTATGTTTGCAAGAAACAAATCCATTATTCACAAAAAACACACAGTACATCTTTTGATGTGTCCTCTCACATCAAAATCCACCAACATGTGTTTAGAGCTTTTCAGGACTGTTATTTTAAAAGGTGTTTGATCTGTGTTTATTTCTCTCCTGATTCAGATAAGGTAAGGAATATTATAGAGAGGGGACTCATATTTTAGCCGGAAGCAACAGTTTGAAAATATATTAATGATTAATTTGCTGATTACAAACTTTTCACAAGATGTTAATTGATGGACTGGATTTGTGTGGATTATTGTGATGTTTTTATCAGATGTTTGGAATCTCAGTCTGATGGCACCCATTCACTACAGAGGATCCAGCAAGTGATGTAATGCTACATTTTTCCAAATCTGTTCTGATGAAGAAACAAACTCATCTATATCTTGGATGACCTTGAGTATATTTTCAGCAATTTTTTCCCTTGCTCTGTTTAACAATTATTATTTAAAAATGACTAGGCTACACAAAACGGCAGAACATCCTTTAGTCATTAGAAACTTCCAATTTTCTGGCCAAGAATTAACATTTACTGTTAGGCCCAATAGTTGGTGAAAGTACAAAATGTTAGCTAAATGAAATCCATTTCCCCAGTCTAGAAATTCAGAAAAGATTTCATCACACATCAATTAAAAATTTTAATAACTTTTCATAGTGTAGAGGTGATCCCATCTGTCTGTATTCTTTGTTAAATGACTCATATGCATGATAATACAGTACCTCTGGATTTTCAAATAAAACCCTAAACTGTTCATTACTTAGACAAAAACCAGCAATGGCTGCACAACTAAATATCGCCTTACTGGTCAAAAATAGTTTGGCTTTCGGTTAATACAATGTTAATACAAATGTTATATTTACATACATCTATACACAAAATGTCTATTGGCATTCCATTGCATCATAATATGCTTGATTCACTCATTTTTGTATCACTTCTGTGAGCCCAAAGGAACATGATCCTATTTCCATATCCTTCTATTGAAGCCCCAACACCGCAATAGCCCTGAACTATACGCAATGATCAAACACAGGTCTGCTCCTCATCTCATTTCGAAAGTTTTCAGCCATAAAAAATACTCTCATTAAAAGTGATAGATGTGGAAGGAGACAGAGTAAAGGGGAGGTAACAGACCTAATCAATCCACACACCGAGGCTCGCATCGAAGCGGATGCAAATTTCTCAATTTCAAGTAATCCACAGCGGAATGACTTGAAGGAAAGGCTTCACGGCATGATTCACGCACCTCCTCCCCCGTATTCCACCCCGTTCTCTGTCCCTTTTCCTGTATTTACTCCATTTCTACATCGGAGTCTCCTCAGCTCATCAGAATAAATAAAGGAGTGCTTAACATTTGCTATAAAGGCAGCCGTTCCCACACATATGCACACATCTCATATCTCATTAAGCACTGCACAAACACACCTTAACTTTTATAAAGTGAACATATATTCTTTTAGATAACTTTATTCTGAAATGACCTGCAATGCATTCAAAGTATACAATTTTATGAGTTCATGCATGCACACAATATATGCATTCTCTGGGAAATCATACCCATGACCCTGGCATTGTTAGCTCTGCTGTTTGAGCTACAGGGATAACATAATTTTGTATTTTACAAAATCTTCAGTTCACTTTGACTGTAGTTTAAATCATGAGTAGCATGTAATTTGGGAAGCTACATTTTTAAAGCTGCTTCCTCAACTCTGCTAACTATCATCCAGCTCATCAACTAGTTGACTAGCACAGAGGCCTGGAAAGACATTGGCCTTTATGCAGATGCATGTTGATGCTCATTAGCATAGCAAATAAGCCTTGCTAATTATCTCTACAGCAGAGAGCAGCACTCAGCTTGAAAAGGGCAGAGAGAGAGAGAGGTGGCCCGAGTACATAAGCAAAATTAATAACCCTCCACTCCACACACACCAAAAAAAAAGGTTTAAGAGGTGACAGGAGTGTGTTTTCAAATGGAGAGAGAGAATGTGACGACTGCTGCATGTTGCAAAGATCAGCTATCAGCTGAGATTGTGTGTGTGTGTGTGTGTGTGTGTGTGTGTGTGTGTGTGTGTGTGTGTGTGTGTGTGTGTGTGTGTGTGTACATATATGCATATATAAAATGAAACCGTGACAATAGTTTTATTTTTGTGATATTTTTTTAAAGATACATTTATAAACTTTATGAAACAATGTTTCATGTTTAAACTTTAATGTTTCAGATCATCAAACAAATTTAAATATTAGTAAAAGATAACACAAGGGAACACAACATGCAGTTTTAAATAAAGGTATTTATTAATAAGGAAAAAAAAATCCAAAATGGCCCTGTGTGAAAAAGTGTTTGCCCCCTAAACCTAATAACTGCCACCCTTAGCAGCAACAACTGCAATCTAGCGTTTGTGATAACTTGAAATGAGTCTGTTACAGTGCTGTGGAGGAATTTTGGTCCACTCATCTTTGCAGAATTGTTGTAATTCAGCCACATTGGTGGGTTTCCAAGCATGAACAGCCTTTTTAAGGTCATGCCACAGCATCTCAATAGGATTCAGGTCAGGATTTTGACTAGGCCACTCCAAAGTCTTTATTCTGATTTTCTTCAGCCATTCAGAGGTGGACTTGCTGGTGTGTTTTGGATCATTGTCCTGCTGCAGAACCCAAGTTAGCGTCAGCTTAAGGTCACAAACAGATGGCCGGACATTCTCCTTCGGGATTTTTTGGTAAACAGCAGAATTCATGGTTCCATTTATCATAGCAAGTCTTCCAGGTCCTGAAGCAGCAAAACAGCCCCAGACTATCACACTAGCACAACCATATTTTACTGTAGGTATGATGTTCTTTTTCTGAAATACGGTGTTACTTTTACACCAGACATAACAGGACACACACCTTCCAAAAAGTTCAACTTTTATCACATCAGACCACATAGTATTTTCCCAAAAGTCTTCGGGATCATCAAGATGTTTTCTGGCAAAACGGAGATGAGCCTTTGTTCTTTTTGTTCAGCAGTTTTCATCTAGGTACTCTGTCAAGCAGAACATTTTTGCCCAGTCTCTTTCTTATTTTGTAGTCATAAACTCTGACCTTAATCAACTGAGACAATTGAAATTTGCAGTTCTTTGGATGTTGTTGTGGGGTCTTTTGTGCTCTTGGGGTAATTTTGGTCGGCCGGCCACTCCTGAGAAGGTTCTCCACTGTTCTATGTTTTTACGATTTGTGAATAATGGCTCACACTGTGGTTCGCTGGAGTCTCAAAGCTTTAGCAATGGCTTTATAACCTTTCCAGACTGATAGTGTAATGGGCTCGTATCTGCATTGCTGTTTTCATCCTGGCCTGCAGGGGTCACTCTCAATGAGTACTGTGTCATGTTCCCTCCAGAACTGCAGATGGCTCTTGCCCTATGAACTCTAGCCCTATGGTCTCTCCGCTCCTCCAGAGGGCGTCATCGCCCCGTACCATGTTCAGTGCTCTGCTCATCAGCATTGATTCCTCACACCTGTGTTTGACCCTGTATAAGTCTGTTTGTTCCCTGCTATTGTGTTCAGTCTTAAGCCTATGCTTCCTGTGTATCCAGTTGCTTAAGTTAAGTTTGATTGTGCTTGTATTTTTGGACCCTTGTGTCTTTTTTTGTTTAATGGTAGCTACGTTTATTTTGTACTTGGTTTTCTCTAGTAAAGATTATTGTTACTTTTTCAAGATTCAAGCCCCTTGGCCCTTTTTGCTCTTTTGCTCTTCCGCTCTTGGGTTTAACAGTCTGGGAGTAGCTCAGTGAGTAAATTCACACTCTTAGAGCACCAGAGACCTGGGTTCTATCCCTGCTTAAGGCAGCCTTGTTACAGCAAGACTGAACCATGGAAGCAAACCCAGCAGAAGAGTCTTCACCACCCTCCAATGTGGAATGGATCCTAGCTGCACTCTCTGAGCAAGCCACTACCATTTAATGACATGATCAAACTCTGTCTCAGATTGTCCAAATTTTGAGCCTTCAGTCCCAGGCCTCTTCACCCCAAGAACTCCAACAGTCCCCTGATCCTCAACCTAGGTCCATGGTGACACTTCCTTCTGAGCCCAGATTACCAGCCCCAGAAAGGTTTGATGGAAGCTCTGAGAGATGCAGAGGATTTATTACCCAGTGTACTCTGGCCTTTCAACTACAACCAAGCAGTTTTCCCACTGAGAGCAGTAAGGTGGCCTACATCATTACTCTCCTCACCGGTAAGGCGCTTGAATGGGCCTCAGCTTTGTGGGACCAGAAGTCTCCACTAACCACAAACAGTCAACAGTTCATCATGGAGATGAAGAGAGTTTTCCGACATCCAGCCAGTGGAGGTGATGCCGATCGTCGCCTGCTGAATCTCTCTCAAGGTACCCTGAGCGCAGCTGAGTTCGCCATAGAGTTTGCCATAGAGGCTGAGAGTAGATGGGATCAAAGAGCCCTAAGCGCGACCTTCCACCATGCTTTGTCATCAGAGCTCAAAGACGAGTTGGCATTCCGAGACCCTGCCCCTGACCTTGAGTCCCTCATTGATGTAGCTATCCGGGTTGACCATCACCTCAGAGAACGCCAGATAGAGCGGCAGCGGGAGACCAGCTTATTTGAGGCCACCAGTCCTGTTAAATTATCTCCTCCTTTTGTGGACATGGATGAACCCATGCAGTTGGGAGGAACTCGGATATCCCAGTCCGTACGTAATAGGAGGATAAGAGATAGATGCTGCCTCTACTGTGGCAAGCCAGGACACTTTCGTGCCAGCTGACCTGAGCTTTCGGGAAAAGCCAAGTCTCGTCCTGATTTAGGGGGACCTGGGCAAGAATAGGAACCATCCCCTGCTCAGCAACCTTAGGTTTGAAGATCCAGGCCACAATCACCATGGGCCAGCAACACCATCAAGTATGTGCCTTTGTAGACTCTGGGGCCGCCAGGAGTTTTATGGACTTTAAGATGGCCCAAAGTCTTGCAATTCATCCTGTGACTCTCCAAGAACCCCTTAACATTAATGCAGTTGATGGCAGCCCGCTGGGATCGGGTCGGGTCAGTCAGTGCACTCCACCTCTTCAGTTAAAAATAGGGAACCACCAGGAATTGATTCAGATTTTATTAATTCATACTCCTAAACTCCCTATAATCCTCGGCTTCCCATGGTTGACTGATCATAACCCCAATATTGACTGGTCCAGAGGAGTTGTCACAGAGTGGGGAACACACTACCAACTGTCAAATACTGCTTTCTGCTGTCCACCTGAGCTGAAGTCTGTCCAAGAATCAATGTCCGACAATCCCAAGAGCAATTCCATCTTTAGGCTCAAAGCCCCGTCCGTGGAAGTCATGGCTATTCCCAGGATCGAACCAGTCACTATCAAGCCCCCTCTTTACCCTCCCGAGCCATTCCGAGTTCCCCCAGAATACATGGACCTCCTCGAAGTCTTTAGTAAGGTCCAAGCTGCCACACTCAGATCATACGACTGTGCTATTGAGCTGATGCCAGGAACTTGCCCACCCCGTGGAAGGCTCTTTTCCCTCTCTGGCCCTGAGAGATTAGCTATGGACAAGTATCTGAAGGAAGCTCTAGATAATGGATTCATCCGTCCTTCCACATCACCGGCAGGAGCCGGTTTCTTCTTTGTTGAAAAGAAGGATGGTAGTCTCAGACCTTGTATTGATTATCGAGGCTTAAATAACATCACAATCAAGAATCGCTACCCCCTCCCACTTATGACCACAGCCTTTGAGATCCTGCATTTAATACCCCGACAGGCCACTAAGAGTACAAGGTAATGCCATTCGGGCTGGTTAATGCTCCTGCTGTCTTTCAGGCCTTTATTAATGATGTTCTTAGAGAGATGCTGAATATATTTGTATTAGTTTACTTGGATGATATTTTGATATTCTCCCGCAACCTCCAAGAACACATTCAGCATGTCAGACAGGTCCTGACCCAGCTGTTGAAGCAAAAGCTCTTTGTTAAACTGGAGAAGAGTGAGTTCCATGTCCCAGCTGTCTCATTTCTCGGCTTCCATGTGTCCAAGGGCAGCCTCCAGATGGATCCAGGCAAGATCCGAGCAGTCTTGGACTGGCCCGACCCACTTCAGTCAAGCAGGTACAGCGCTTTCTGGGGTTCTCTAATTTCTACAGGAGATTCATAAGAAATTTTAGTTCTGTTGCAGAACCTCTCTCCTCACTCACAAAGAAGTCTAACAGGCCATTCATGTGGACCAGCGATGCTGACCACGCCTTCAATACACTGAAACAACGCTTCACATCTGCCCCCATTCTAACTCTCCCAGACCCAGAGCTGCCCTTTGTCCTGGAGGTGGATGCCTCAGATGTGGGGGTAGGAGCGGTCTTGTCACAGAAGTGTAAGAGTGATTATAAACTTCACCCATGTGCCTTTTTCTCCCGCCGTCTTACTCCAACACAGAGAAATTATGACATTGGGAACAGGGAGCTGTTGGCCATTAAGATGGCATTGGAGGAGTGGAGGCACTGGCTTGAGGGTGCCAAACACCCATTCCTCATCTGGACAGACCATCAAAATCTCACCTACATTCGAGATGCCAAGAGGTTAAACTCACGACAAGCCCGTTGGGCCCTTTTTTTTTTTTAACCGGTTCAACTTCATTCTCTCTTATCACCCAGGTTCCAAGAATCTCAAGCCAGATGCACTCTCGAGGCAATTTGAACCACCTGAGAGGGAGTTGTGCCCAGAACCCATCCTCCCCGCAGCCAGGGTAATAGCCCCCATCCAGTGGGATATTGAGACCGCCGTCAGTAGAGCCCAACAGCAACAGCCTGGTCCAGGTAATGGCCCTGTAGGGCGTCTCTTTGTCCCAAATTGCATGTGCTCTGAGGTCCTGCAGTGGGCACATGCATCCCTCCCCTCCGGGCACCCAGGAACCACTAGAACCTGCAAGCTGGTTCAGAGGAAGTTTTGGTGGCCCAAGTTACATAGAGATGTTAGGGCCTTTGTCTCTGCCTGTCCAGTGTGTGCCCAGTGCAAGGAGTCAAGAACTCACCCTCATGGTTTACTGAACCCACTGCCTATCCCAAGACATCCATGGTCTCACATCTCCCTGGATTTCGTCACAGGTTTGCCCCCGTCTCAGGGAAACACAGTAATTCTGGTGGTGGTAGATAGATTTTCTAAGACTTGTCACCTCTTACCCATGCCCAAACTCCGCACAGCTAACCAAACTGCAGAACTTCTGATGAAACATGTGTTCAGAATCCACGGCTTTCCCCAGGATATGGTTTCTGATCGGGGGCCACAGTTTACATCCCGGTTTTGGAAGGCATTTGGCCGGCTCATTGGGTCCTCCATCAGAATGTCCTCTGGCTTCCACCCCCAGTCCAATGGACAAACTGAGAGGGTAAATCAGGACATTGAGAAGACCCTGAGGTGCCTGGTTGCTGACAACCAATCCACGTGGAGCTCTCGTTTAATTTGGGCTGAATTCGCTCATAACACTCTGTACCATTCTTCTTTAGGCATGTCCTCCTTTGAGTGTCTCTATGGATTGCCCCCCCCCCCCCTTTGTTTCCTGGACAGGAGCCAGAGGTTAACACCCCAGCTGCCACACAGCTTGTCCGTCGTTGTCGACTTTCCTGGAAGAGGGCCCGTGCAGCTCTAGTGAGGGCGGCCTGACTCCAACGGAGGCAGGCTAACCGAAGGAGGAGAGCAGGACCCTCATTTCGTCCAGGACAAAGAGTGTGGCTCTCTACCCGAGATCTTCCCTTGCAGTGGAATCCCGTAAGCTGGCTCCAGATACATTGGTCCCTTCAAGATCCTCAGAAAGATTAATCCAGTTTCCTTTCGCCTTCTCCTGCCCAGGTCCATGAAAATCCATCCTACTTTCCATGTTTCTCGATTAAAACCAGTTGTTTGTTCCACTTTGTCTCCAGCCAGTAAATCTGCCCCAGCTCCTCGCATGATTGATGGTCAGCCAGTGTACACCGTCCGCAGGCTGCTTGATTACCGCCGGGTACATGGAAGGGCTCAGTACTTGGTAGACTGGGAGGGTTATGGCCAAGAGGAGCGGACCTGGGTTCCAGCTCGGGATATCTTGGATAAGGCTCTCATCTCAGACTTTCACCAAGCCCAAGGAGTCAATCTAGGGAACGTCAGGAGCCGTTCCTAGGAGACGGGATCCTGTAATGGGCTCGTATCTGCATTGCTGTTTTCATCCTGGCCTGCAGGGGTCACTCTCAATGAGTACTGTGTCATGTTCCCTCCAGAACTGCAGATGGCTCTTGCCCTATGAACTCTAGCCCTATGGTCTGCTCTGCTCATCAGCGTTGATTCCTCACACCTGTGTTTGACCCTTTTTAAGTATGTTTGTTCCCTGCTATTGTGTTCAGTCTTGAGCCTATGCTTCCTGTGTATCTAGTTGCTAAGTTAAGTTTGATTGTGCTTGTATTTTTGGACCCTTGTGTCGTTTTTTGGTTAATGGTAGCTAAGTTTGCTACGTTTATTTTGAACTTTGTTTTCTCTAGTAAAGATTATTGTTACTTTTTGAAGATTCAAGCCCCTTGGCCTTGTTGCTCTTTTGCTCTTCCGCTCTTGGATTTAACAGTCTAGGAGTAGCTCAGTGAGTAAACTCACACTCTTAGAGCACCAGAGACCCGGGTTCAATCCCTGCTTAAGGCAGCCTCGTTACAGATAGATCTCAATTACATTCTTTCTCATTTGTTTCAGAATTTCTTTGGATCTCAGTATGATGTCTAGCTTTTGAGGATATTTTGGTCTACTTCACTTCGTCAGACAGGTCCTATTTTTGAGATTTAATTTATTGCGAACAGGTTTGGCAGTAATCAGGCCTGGGTGTGGCTAGAGAAACTAAACTGAGGTGTGATAAACCACATCTTTAACAGGGGGGCAAAAACTTCTTCACACAGGGCCGTGTAGTTTTGGATTTAGTTTTTCCCTTTAATAATAAAAACCTTCATTTAAAAACTGCATGTTGTGTTTACTTGTGTTATCTTTGACTAATATTTAAATTTGTTTGATGATTTGAAACATTTATTTATTGATTATTTATTATTATTATTTTAATAATGAAAATTATTTATTTTTGAATATATATATATATTATATATACTTTTATATTAAGGATTATATATATAATATTGCAAGCTGTTTAAAGGTCTGTAATTATAAAACTATTAACACTGATACTCCAGAAGGAAAAACCATGCATTAAGAGCCGAAGAATTTGGGACCTGACAGATTTTTCTGTAAACTGTTCGGGAAAAAAAAGGGACTAATGAACAACTATCACTAAAAAAAAAAAAACACACAGCTGTGGATCATTCAGGTGAAAACATAGTATTAAGAGTTTTGAACTGGGTCATTTTTATGAATTCAACTATTATTTTCTCTTGTGGACTATATGTCATTTTCTATGAGAAATATCTTATTCAGGTTAGTACTAAATAAACAACATGCATTTTGTATGTTCCCTCTTATTTTGGTAAAATAATTAACATTTTGCAGATTCTGAAAGGTGTATGTTAACATTTGACTTCAACAAATTGGAGACACATTAAAAAAAACACTGAAATCATATTCAACAAATTACAATGGCAAATTAATTGAAAAAAAATCCTTTCAGTTATGATCCAATCACAATGACATGCAAATCAAACAGGACTAATTTCATCATCTCCTGCTTCTCCGTTCCAGTAGTTTTCCCCTTGCAAACCTGCCAGATGTAATAAAACAGCTGTCAAGCATTCCACACTCCAAACACCTTTCAAAAATATCTCTCACACACACACATGCTATACAATACAGGACCCAGCAAACAGAAAGAGTGCTGCACAGCGCAAATGACACCATGAATGATGACCAGAGAGAAAATGGCATTCATGTTAGCGCTTTATGAGATGACTAAAGGATAGACACATTCTCATAGTATCCATAATACAGATTCTTCTCATATAATCAGAAGAAATGTTGTGCTAGATGCACATTTGAATGTTGAGAGTATTCCTCTGTCCGTCTTTCTCATCAAAAATCCCTCATTAGGAATTCTGGAGTGCGTGTGAGTGTGCGTGTCTCGCTGTGTGAGGGTCAAACGTTAACGCAAGCTGTCAAAAGGTCTGTAATTATAAGGAAAAAACATGGCTGCTTTGGTCCCTTTGAGACAAAAAGAGCCCATTCCTGAAGAGAACCTCAATTTCAGACCACAAACAACCCGTGTCTGAGCTCTTGAATATAAAAGTTCTTCAATAAAAGATTTGTAAATGATTCTTGGGGTTTTTAAGTAACAGCAAAGAGCAGAGTTGAAGTGGGTACTTGCAGTATTAGTCTTGAAACCTTTTGAGACTGGATGAACGTGGCCTTGGTCTGAGTCTCATTATGTGGTGTCTTGCTCAAGGTCTGGGTCTCAAGTTATGGCAGTCCATTTCCACTGTCCTAAAGGTGATAATTATCTCCACTACTAGTCGACCATGTTATTTCAGGGCAAAGATGATTCTATGTCTCTTCATGTCTTCATTGTGTATAGAGCATGTGCACTAACCACTAGGCCACAGACATTTGTATTATACTCTTGATTTGGACTTTTTACTCAGATAATGTGACATATTCAAAAACTAAAGCAAATATTCAACAAAAAAGAGTGGGACTTCATATTATCCATCTAAAATTGATTACATATTGAACCGTAGATATTGTATCAGATTGTGAATTTGCTTATTTCAGCAACCAAATAATTACAGGTTTATTTATAAGACCGTTGAAGGTGGTATCAGTGTTTAGGATCTAAATGTGAAGCAAAAATGTGGTAGATCCAGACAGACGTGTTTAGCTTAAAACAGAGCACTCTATTTACAAGTAAACACAAATGTTGGTCATTAATATGCATTCAAAGAGAGGCCTGTCTTTGGATGTAAATTTATGACCAGCATTTGCCTTGCCCTTGTCATTTTGGTATGCCATGAATGTACACACCTAAATTTATTGCTCCATAAGACAAGGGTTAATGAGACAATATGATGACCCTTCTTGGGCAAATGTCATGTCAGTGTCTTTTCAGAAAGAATGCAATTAAGTTGACCAAAGATGACAGTAAACCATTTGACTTTCTATTGTGTATTTCTATATGATAAGAAATTATTCTTAAGCAGAAAATCAGCTTATTAGAATGATTTCTGAAGGATCACGTGACACTGAAAACTGGAGTAATGATGCTGAAAATTCACATAAATAAATTAAACTATATTAAAATATAAAACAGTTTTTACTGTATTTTTGTTCACATAAATGCAGTCTTGGGGATCATAAATGATAGGAAAAAAACTGATGTCATGTTGACTTTTACTTCAGTTCTCCCAGTAACAAACAAGACTCCAACATATTCTTAACTGACAGTTCCTAGTTTTCTCCAAATTACAATTAAACTGTCAATATCGGACTCCCACAGGGTCTCACCAAGATGCATGCGTTATCATTTTGGATGCATGCTGCACACAAGCTAACCGTCTTTCACTGAGAAAATCCAAATGACTTAAATATGAAACAGGTGTACAACTTAATTTACCTGTCCTGACATTAACTATGTTTCCTCTTTTTTTATGATTAAACTAAACAGCTGTTCTAATGAGATATATGTAGCACCAATGGCGTAAGAATTAAAAACACAGCATTTCACAATCAGCTTCTGCAAATATGTAAATCCGGCCATAAAACAATTACAGTTAGAATGTCCTGCAACTGGTGATGAAACAAAGCATTATGAGGCACTAAGGCTTCATACAGAAAGTACACCTCAACAATAGCAGTGAAACAATGTGGGTTTGACAGACAAGCTCATTCGCTGTTTCAAAAAATTAATTGTAAAACCTCTATAAATGACTAATATTCTGGACAAAATTATGAAAAGTTGTTTTGGAGAGTCTTTAACCACGTTCAGACAGCAAAAGCGCATTTTACTATCAACTATTTCCACACTAACCATACAACATTACTGTGGAGACCAAATACCAGATACTGGCCCTGTGTCTTTCTGTGCACTAACCAAAGCACCACAAGTTTAAATCGATCAAATAAAAAAAAAAAAGTAATCTTGTATACATAAAAAGCATATTAAATGCAAGTAACATGTCTATTTTTCAAATAACGCTTGTGAAAATGTAATGTCAAAATATGGGTGAAATAATGCTAAATCATCATTCATCATAACAAATATATGTATGTAAAAATTAAACAAGATACTTACTGTGATCTGCACTTATTAAAATGTATAAAAGCTTTTTTTAATAATTATTATATTTTAAATGATAACAAACGTCTAGCTGACAAATAGGTTACTAAGCCATAGTAGTTTAAAGGGGAGTGAATTGTTTTTTTGTTTTTTTACATTTAAAATTACCATTAGGATGCTGAACTGTGATCTAATAAATCTGTTTCTGAATACGCCTGACAAGATTTTCTGTTATATGAACTACACTGAATGACATTTTGATGGGTGACTATGGTAACTCACTGTAAAAATGTATGATAGCCATTATTTTTTGCTCAGAAATAATACAATTAAGCAGGAGACATAGAGATGTATTAACATTTTATCATTTTGATGTTTGAAAACCCTTTTTCTGTCTTTGACCCATGACATACCTTATACTGCTCCATAGACATGGGTTAATTATACAACATGATGAGCTCCTTGTCATGGTCTGTTCACAAACTGTCCTGTGTATAAATCAGCAAAGTCTCAAATGAACAATACAGGTCCCAAATCAGGTCTATTTGAGGCATCGGAATAGCCTTGTTTTGATTGGATTTCCCTATTTGCTGGCATTCTCAGCATCCAGGCCCTTATTAAAGGGACATGGAAAGGGTCTGGATCACATCAGAGCAAGGGGACTGGTAATTAGCCATCTACTGCCATTTAATCTGGTTTACTGATCCAAACTAGGAAGTAATGTCTCTCTGTTCTTCTATTTTATCTTTCTCTCAAGACAACAACATGAACATCAACATGGCCTAACCATCATGAAACCTGAAGTTACTGATTTGAGAAGCTCTAAAACTCACAGATTGCTGTTAATACTTCTCAACTACAATAATTACATTATATTTAAACAGTATTAGTGTATTTTGTCTTCCTTATTAATGTTATATTAGTATCACTGACATACTATTCTTTTTTTAATTTGGTTGGTTTTTGTAATTTTGTTGTGTTTTTCATTTTTATTTATGTCTTACAGGAAGTGTATAAGTATATAAATGTGTTTTTTCATTTTTTTTTCATGCCAGCTTCTATGACTGAAACTAAACCTTCTTGGCCAGGTTTAGCTACTCAAAAATGAAATTAAAGATGTTTTTTTTTTTTTTTTTTCTCAAACCTAATACTAAATTTGGATTTACTTGGTTAACCGTTTCAAAAATTCAAGATTCCTCAACATTTTTAAATATACCTGTATAATGGTTTTTGTTTTATTTAAGTTTTAGTTCAACTAAATCAAAATGAGAAAGTATGTCTTAGTAACTAGGTGAAATAAAATATATTTTCATTATATATTGTCTCATTTATTTCAGTTAACATTATTTCAGTTAATGCTCTTTTTTGAAGATTTAGTTTTCATTTTAGTTTATGTTTTTGTGATAATTCTTGGGAATATATAATTTTTATGAAACAATACACGGTACAATATTAATAGTTGAATATATTAATTTAATTGATAACAGGTTAAACAGTCCCAGAATGCATTGCACTGAGTTCATTCGCACACATTTTTCATTAAATAAGGCAGAAATGCATATACAGTCAGGTCCATATATATTTGGACATAGACAAAAATGTTATTATCATAGCTGCTGACCAAAACATATTCAAATTAGAGTTATATAATGAAAATGGGCTTAAAGTGCACATGATGGGCTTTAATTTGAGGGTATTCACATCAAAATTGGAGGAAAGTTTAAGGAATTACAGCTCTTTAATATATACCTCCCCTCTTTTTTAAGGGACCATAAGTAATTGCACAGTTGGCTCAAAAGCTGTTTCATGGACAGGCATGGGCTATTCTTCTGTTATTTTTATATCAATTAAGAAGCTAAAAAAGTATTCTATGTGTGCCATTTGTATTTGGAAGCTGTTGCTGTGAAATCACATCATGCGGTCAAAGGACTTCTCCATACAAGTGAAACAGACAATTGTTAAGCTTCAAAAACAAAACAGTTTCATCAGAGAGAACATTAGGAGTGGCCAAATCAACAGTTTGGTTGATAACATTCTGAGAAAAAAAAGAACGCACTAGTGAGCTCAGCAACATAAAAAGGCCTGGATGTCCATGAAATATAACAGTGGTGAATAAAGAAAAACCTGTTTACAACATCCAGCCAAGAGAAGAACACTCTCCAGGAGGTAGACATGGCACTGTCAAAGTTTACAATCAAGAGAAGACTTCACCAGAGCAAATACAGAGGCTTCACCACAAGGTGAAAAAACATCTAAAAAAAAGCCAGACCACTTCTGGAAAAGCATTCTTTAGACTGGTTAAATTAAGATCAGCCAGTACCAGAATGATGGGAAGAAAAAAGTATGGAGAAGGCTTGGAACAGCTCATGATTCATAGCATTCAACATCATCTGTGAAACCTGGTGGAGCAGTCTGATGGCACGAGCATGCATGGCTTCCAGTGACACTGGGTCACTGGTGTTTACTGATGATGTGAGAGAGGGCAGAAGCAGCTGGAAGAATGATGAAGTGTATAGGGATAAAGATTCAGTCAAATGAAGATTCAGTCATGTAACAAAGTTGATTGGGCGGCGCTTCATAGTACAAATGGACAATGACACAAAGCATACTGCAAAAGCAACCCAAGAGTTTATGAAGGTAAAAAAGTGGAATGTTCTGCAATGGTCAAGTCGATCTCCTGATCTCAACACGATTGAGCATGCATTTCACTTACTGAAGACAAAACTAAAGGCACAAACAAAAAACAACTGAATTGAGCTGCAGTAAAGGCCTGGCAAAGCATCACAAAGGAGGAAACCCAGTCTCTGGTGATGTCCATGAGTTCCAGACTTCAGGCAGTCGTTGCCTGCAAAGGCTTCTTAACTAAAAATATTTAAAAAATAACATTTTATATCCTGCATGATTATATTTGTTTGTCCAATTACATTTGAGCCCCTGAAAAGGGGGGAACTGTGTATAAAAATTGTTGTAATTCTTAAGGATTGTATGTTATATATTTGTGCAACCCCTTGAATTAAAGCTTAAAGTCTGCACTTCAATTTCACCTTGATCGTATTCAAATTATTTCTGTTCGGGTGGCATACAAAGACAAAATTATGTAAATTGCATCAGTATCCAAATATATATGGACCTGACTATAAATATACTGTATATATATATATATATATATATATATATATATATATATATATATATATATATATATATATATATATATATATATATATATACACAATCATAAACTGGCCCTGGTCTTAGCAATAGTTATCACACTTTTGCACAATATTTCAATAACCAAACCATCACAGGTTAATTTAATTTAGTAGTTAGTTAGTTTAGTTAGTTTAATTTAGATGAGGCTGAGTAACTAAATCAAGAAGATGAATAAGTGTTTAGGATCTAAATGTGGAGCAAAAATACAGTAGATCCGGATTGACAACTTAGTAAATTAATAGTGAATTTGCTAACACAGTGCCAAATAATGATGCTTGATGCTTTTATAATACTTTTTGCAGATTATTTCATCATCCAAAGCATTACAGGTTTATTTATAAGACCGTTCAAGATGGTATCAGTGTTTAGGATCTAAATGTAAAGCAAAAATCTAGTAGATCCAGATTGATGTGTTAAAACATGTCTTAAAACTGAGCACTCCATTTTACAAGTAAACACAAATGCTGGTCATTAATATACATTCAAAGAGAGGCCTGTCTTTGGATGTAAATTTATGACCAGCATTTGCCTTGCCCTTGTCGTTTTGGTATGCCATGAATGTACACACCTAAATTTACTGCTCCATAAGACAAGGGTTAATGATACAATATGATGACCTCCTAGCACAAACATGTCAGTGTCTATTCAGCAAGAAGCAATTCACGACTTCACCCTTACATCTAATCTGAAAGCGAATAGTAGGGATATTTTGGCATGCTGTCCTGGGGGAGGGGTCCGGGCCCAGAGCATAGCCCGAACCCAAATAACTCCCCCTATCCCTAATTTGGGATAAATAGATTAGAAGTGAGGAGTTGGGGTGGAGGAGGGATGCCGAAAACTGTCGTGGGACAGGAGACAGGAAGACTGGATATATATACGCTTGTGTGCTAGTTAAGATGATTAGCTGAACGAGATGCACCTGTGCCAAATAGGATGATTATCTGATCGTGCTCCTCCCGAACTTTGTTAATAAAACTCCATTTCACGAGTTCACCCTTACATCTATTTTGAAAGCGAATAGTAGGCATTTTGGCGTGCTGTCCTGGGGGAGGGGTCCGGGCCCGAAACATAGCCCTAACCCAAAAAACTCCAGAAAAGAGGTTTAAATGCATAGGACAGCAGCCAGAGAGCTAAATTTAGTTGCCCCCCAAAATATGTGTATTGAGAAGAAAAGCGCAAAGCGACCAGGAGAGCCCCTGCAGTTTTCGACGAGAGCTGCGGCTCGCAACGTCTTACCGGTGAGCCCTATGTGCCGCTTATGAGAGGAGCACGACACTGGATATTAAAAAATGAGGGACTCTTGCTGCATCCAAAGGAAGCTGCGGCTCTGCTGCACCAGAAGGGAGAGTCCCTGGCTGTACCCCCTTGGGAGGGAGATCCCTAGCCGCCATTGAGCATGCAACATAACTCAGACGGGGGGTTCACACTTCGACCGCAGGGAGCCGTGGGTCTGCTGCACCGGAAGAGGAGCCCTAGTCCGATGCTGAGAAGGCAAAGAGACGCGACTGATGGAGGGACTCCCGCTGCATCCGAAGGGAGCTGCGGGAGATAGGGGAGTCCCCCTTTGCGGGTTGATGTGAGGCACGGTTTTACGCCTCGGAGGGCTCTCCCAGCCTCCGTTGGGGGTCCGTGACTCTGCTGCATCAGGAGTGCTGCCCCGGAAGGGAGAGCCATGATTGACGCTTAATGGAATACGACTGGTGGAGGAACTCTTGCTGCGTCCGAAGGGAGCTGCGGCTCTGCTGCACCGGAAAGGCGAGTCCCCCTTGCGACTGAATGCGAGGCATGGTTTGATGCATCTGATGGAGGGCTCTCACTGCGACCAAAGGGAGCCAGTGGCTCTATTCCACTGGGAGGGAGATCCCTGTCCGCCCTTGAGCATGTATCATAACTCAGATGGGGGGTTCACCCTGCGACCGAAAGGAGCCGTGGGTCTGCTGCACCGTAAGGGAGAACCCCGTCAGATGCAGAAGAGGCAAGAAGATTTGAGGCGCGGTTTGATGCATCTGGTGGCCGGCTCTCACGGCGACCGAAGGGAGCCAGCGGCTCTATTCCACCAGGAGGGAGATCCCTGTCTGCCCTTGAGCATGTATCATAACTCATATGTCACCCTGCGACCGAAGGGAGGACTCTCTGAAGGGAGACTGATGGAAGGACTCTCACTGCATCCGAAGGGAGCTGCGGCTCTGCTGCACCGGAAGGGAAAGTCCCCCTTGCGACTGGAAATGAGGCATGATTTGGAGCGTCTGATGAAGGGCTCTCATGGCAACCAAACGGTGCCACGTTCCTGCTGCCCTGGAAGGGAGAGCCCTGTCCGATCCCTAATAAGCAGTAAAACGCGACTGATAGAGGGACTCTCGCTGAGTCCAAAAGGAGCTGCGGCACTGCTGCACCGGAGGGGAGAGTCCCCCTTTCGACTGAATAAGATGGTGGTTTGATGCATCAGATGGAGGGCTCCCACTGCGACCGAAGGGAGCCAATGGCTCTGCTGCACCGGGAGGTGCACGAGATCCCCCGTCCACCGCCGAGCATGCATCATACTCAGAACAACAGACTGAAGAATGACTCTGCGACCAAAGGGAGCCGATGGGTCTGCTGCACCGGGAGGGGAGCCCCATCTGATGCAGAGTAAGCAAGAAAACGCGACTGATGGAGGGACTGCCGCTGCGTCCGAAGGGAGCTGCGGCTCTGCTGCCCTGGAAGGGAGAGCCCTGTCCGATCCTGAATAAGCAGTAAAACGCGACTGATGGAGGGACTCTCGCTGAGTCCGAAAGGAGCTGCGGCACTGCTGCACCGGAGGGGAGAGTCCCACTTTCGACTGAATAAGATGGTAGTCTGATGCATCAGATGGAGGGCTCCCACTGCGACCGAAGGGAGCCAACGGCTCTGCTGCACCGGGAGGTGCATGAGATCCCCCGTCCACCGCCGAGCATGCATCATACTCAGAACGACAGACTGAAGAATGACTCTGCGACCAAAGGGAGCCAATGGGTCTGCTGCACCGGGAGGGGAGCCCCATCTGATGCAGAGTAAGCAAGAAAACGCGACTGATGGAGGGACTCTCGCTGCGTCCGAAGGGAGCTGCGGCTCTGCTGCCCTGGAAGGGAGAGCCCTGTCCGATCCTGAATAAGCAGTAAAACGCGACTGATGGAGGGACTCTCGCTGAGTCCGAAAGGAGCTGCGGCACTGCTGCACCGGAGGGGAGAGTCCCACTTTCGACTGAATAAGATGGTGGTTTGATGCATCAGATGGAGGGCTACCCACTGCGACCGAAGGGAGCCAATGGCTCTGCTGCACCGGGAGGTGCACGAGATCCCCCGTCCACCGCCGAGCATGCATCATACTCAGAACGACAGACTGAAGAATGACTCTGCGACCAAAGGGAGCCGATGGGTCTGCTGCACCGGGAGGGGGGCCCCATCTGATGCAGAGTAAGCAAGAAAACGCAACTGATGGAGGGACTCTCGCTGCGTCCGAAGGGAGCTGCGGCTCTGCTGCACCAGAAGGGAGAGTCCCCCTTGCGACAGGATACGAGGCGTGATTTGATGCATTGGATGGAGGGCTGTCACAACGACCGAAGGGGGCTTGTGGCTCTGCTGCACCGGGAGGGAGAACCCTGTATGATGCTGAATAGGCAAGGAGATTTGTAACTACGGCTGGAGGGCCCTTACTTTGACCAAAGAAGCGATAACTGACTGTATTGGGAAAGAGAGCCTCCCATTAATCAAGTAAACAACTAGATTTTGTGAGAGGGGCCTCTATCTGATTTTGTGAGAGGCCCATTTTGAGCTGGTGAAGTTGCTGCCCCGATGCAAAATGAGTGGCTGGAAAGTTTTCTACGGGTAGGCCTGATTGAGCAAGGATCATAGTTTTTTTTTTGGAATCAAAGTCATTGATGAAGAGAGGGTCCAGCGAGAATTTAGATTGAGCGTTTCGGAGTTGGACATAAATGGAAAAAGGCACCTGCGGGGGCGGGCTCTGCTGGGATGGCTGGTGTGAGGATGGACCGTTATAGATAGATAGGGTGATGTTAGGAGAGTTAGCTATGGTAGATAACGAGTTTGAGTGAATGGGGATAGGCTGGCTTTGGAGGGGTTGGCTGAAGAGGGTTCGGTGAACTTTTTTGATATAAAATCGATCTGACCACTAATAGGTCTTGGTGCCTTCTGCCTTCTGACAAAATCTGGAGCTGGAGGCCACTGAACAGAAAAATGGTTAGGAGCATGAGGGAGCGGAAGATTTGTGAGCGCATTTACGAATGGAGGTGGCCTCACGTTCGCTGTAGCTCACTGTAGCTGTGGGTCGTGGGAAGGGGCTGGGATGTGTGATGTCTTGAAGAAACTGTGTAGCCTGCACTGCTAGCAGAGGCAGCCTAATGCTAATGTCTGATACGTGAGATGGAGGACACTGAAAAGAAAAGGGGGGTTAGAAGTAACAGGATGGAAATACAGAGATGTGCAGGCCAATGTTGCAAGTAAAAGTAGCTTCGTGCTTGCTTCAGCTGTTGTAGTTGTTGGCTGTGGGAAAGTAGAAGGGTTAGTAACATTTGATGAGGCAAGCTAAAAATGTCTGGGTAGCCTAGCAATTGGATGCCTGATTTGGCAATTGCTCAAACCTTGTCCGCATTAATACGTTCCTGCTGGAAAAGCATATTTTCCTTTCGTTTTGGCCTTCCGGCCTTTTTAAACGGCCTCCAGAGCGGATAAATTTGGGATGCTGTTTTCCCGTTGTAGTATGGACTGTGAAAACAGAGGCTTTTGAAAACGATGTAGCATGTTTAGTTTTGTAAAACATTGTACCAATAGACATGTCTATAGCAGTAACGTTAATTGCAGTTATGTGATATTCAAATTCAAGCGGTTTCTAAAGATATTTACTTTTCATATTAAGGTCCTAAAAAGACAACAGAAAATTTACTCACACTTGCTGTCCTGCGGCAAAACATGAGGGTAGTTGCGTTTTAGAAAAATTCTGAGTAATCACGCCAAATAAATGGTGAAATATGTCCCTAAATAAATTGATCCTGCCAGAATAATTGCATGAAACTTATGTCTGTATCATCTCAGTGAGGTTTAAACATGCACAGTAAGGCAAATGTAATGTCTTCAGACATTTCTGTGTGGATGACAACTCTTGAAAAATGCCTTTGCTTCATGGATCAAAGTGGCGTCGTCATCCCACAGAGTTATGTCATATAGTCGTTTAACAAACTACAAAAACTGATTTGGCTTTATTAAAATGTGCGCATAATCGCATTCAATATAACTAGTCTATTTAAATTGTTCAGATGAACAAAGCACGAGGTTTTCTTGCATAATTAGCATTTTAATTGTTTGGTCAGACAGTTCATATATTGGCCTACGTATATATCCACATTCGTAAATCGGGGAATAAACGTGGAATTATGTTTTGTATGCTAAATATGAAAACAAGTGTATGTGCACAGTACCTATAACTGCGCTTTGCATTTTGCAAGATTGACATGATAAATGGCCAACTGACCCAGTTTACTCATTAATTTTGTTAACGAACGAGATATGTACCAGTTCATAGCTTTCACGAACGACATGTTCATTCAACTCGACATGTATACAGGTTCAGTCATTTCGTTCACGAACGAGATCTCTAGATCTCGTTCAGACTCATATGAAACTCGCTCAGTGAAGGGCATATTCGTTCAACAAATCAAGTGCTTCGTCACATGTCGTACTCGAAGGCTATTGGCTCGAGGTTGAGTAACTCTTTGACAGGATGAAACGGTTCACAGAGCTACCCAGTTCACGAGCTGCGCATGCGCTGCTAATGGCGCCGCGCTGCTGTGGAGGGAGGAACTTCACTGACCAAGAAATATGAGTAAGTTGATTATGTTAACGAGAACGATTCGTTCACCTAAAAGATTTGTTCAAAAAGAACAATTCATTCACGAACGACGTGGAGGCAGCATTCACCTGCGCCAGCCGTGTTCAAAGCCGTGGTGAAAGGTTGACCCGCAGCGGGAAGCAAGAGAGGCTTGCTGCGGTGAGAACTGGGGTGCGGCCCAGACTGGTGAATGCCTGCTGCGATCCAGCACTCGAAGAGAGATTGTCTTGGGCGGAACAATCGTGTTGTCGAGTGAGCTCGGGGCTTTGCATGGTCTTTTGGCCACAACGTGTGGCTTGGCGAGAAGAGCAGCTGACGCAATGACGCTTGTTGGAGCTCAGCGGCCGTGTTTGGTGGGGTAGGAGTGATCATGGGGCCGGCAAAAAGCAGCAGATCTGAAAAATCCCTGGTATAAAACTGTCGTGGGACAGGAGGTAGGAAGACTGGATATATATGCTTGTGTGCTAGTTAAGATGACTAGCTGAACGAGATGCACCTGTGCCAAGTTGGATGATTATCTGATCGTGCTCCTCCCAAACTTTGTTAATAAAACTCCATTTAAATTGACAGTAAAGGCATTTCTATTTCAAATAAATCCTGTTTGTTTGCACTTCATATTTATAAAGAAAATAATAAAAAAAAATGTATCACCATTTCTTGAGCAGAAAATGAGAATATCAGAATGATTTCTAAAGGATCATGTGACACTGAAGACTCGAGTAATGACTACTGAAAATTTAGCTTGCATTGCTTCACAGGAGTAAATAAAACTGTAATATATATATCTATATAAGCTTTATGTCAAAAGCACATGTATGATGCCTTAAATGCTCTCTAGGTACCTACAGTAGGTAGCTCATTTGGTTTTGCTGAGCAACAGACCAAGATGTCGCCCTCACACCAAAAAACAAAACAACATTTAAAAAGCATTGCACAATGCATTACGCAGAACGCTGTATAATGTAGTGTGACTCACTTGGGTGTCTGTGCGTCATCTATTCTGTTCCCCAGCTGGAACTCGTGGGATTTGCTGCGGTGCAGAGCCGTGAACCCTGGCAGAAGGTGGATGAGCTTCCGGCTCGCAGGCGGCGGGGTTCCAGGGGCCTTCAGCTTATTCCTACACCTGACCTGCGGCGTCCCTGGTGGGGTCATGGTGTTCACTACTAAGGGAGTCCGAGGAGGGGTGTGGGCAAAATGCCTCTGTCTGGGGGAAGGAGGGAGAGAGTGATGTCCCATATCCAGAGGCGAGGGGAAGAGGCCGGAGTGAGGGTCCACGGTCAGCCGGTCTGAATGCGGGTGAGGGGAATAGAAGGGGGGCGCCAGGGCCTGGGGACTCTGGCACAAGTGCTGGCTGTAGCGCGAGTGCAATTTGGGGCTCTGGGAGAGCTGGAGACGGACCCACTGACTAGGGTCTGATGGCCCCACTGGGGTGTTCTCTTTCCCCGACTCGGACGTGGGCCACTGAATGGACCAGTCCTGCTTGGATCCTGTGGACACACAGTGTGAGAGATAAAGAGAACCAGCCAGAATAAAGAGAAACAAGTAAGGATGAGAAAAACACTGGAGGAGAGGAGATAAGATAACACAATGACAAATAAGAAAAGAAGAGATGAGTTGAGTTGAGAAGCAAACAAGTGATGAAATAAAAAGACAAAGTGAGATGAGGTTACATGAGATGAACCAAGACACAAGACATGAAAAATGAGACAAAATTAGACAGGAATAGAGGTTGATTTTTATAATATAATGCCTTTATATGACAAATTTAACTGAATTTAATTGAAAGACAAGTAAATAACAAATGAGCAACATTTATTTTAGTTTTTACTAAATGAATAATGAATATGAAAATGAATGAATTTGAAATAATTAAATAAACTTGATTAAAATTCATATTTTATCATATTTACTAAATGTATTTGATTATTTGAAAATAACTGATAGTTTAAACAAATAAACGGAACTTGATCAAAATAAATCTGCAAAATCAAAATTTATTTTAAATAATATTCACTAAAATGATTTCTAATATTTTTAATTTGAAAATGAAGCAGTTTGAATAAATGAATTTAACTTGCATTAGTTAAATACATTTGTCAAATGAATATTTCACGTCATATTTTCTAAAATAATTTGACAATTTGAAATCAATCAATTCAAACAATTAAACTGAACTTGATTAAAATAAAACTAACCTATAAAATTAATATTCATTTTACATAATTTGTACTAAAATAATTTTAATTAAGGAGAGAAGAGAAGAGAAGAGAAGAGAAGAGAAGAGAAGAGAAGAGAAGAGAAGAGAAGAGAAGAGAAAAGAAGAGAAGAGAAGAGAAGAGAAGAGAAGAGAAGAGAAGAGAAGAGAAGAGAAGAGAAGAGAAGAGAAGAGAAGAGAAGAGAAGAGAAAAGAAGAGAAGAGTTTTGATACCAAGTGCCAGATGAAGGATGTCAACAGTGAAGAGACTCAGACTGCATCTATCATGACAAACAGACAGAAAGATGAAAGGACATGTGTGATTGAGAGCAAAGTGAGTCTGGAATGTCTCAAAGTAATGAGCACTGAAGTTGACTGATATGTAAAAACACCACAATGACAACTAACGCAATGGAGAAAGAGAAATGGACTGTTTCTCACCTCCATTACTGTGTAATTTGTCATCCTCAAGTTGTTCTTTAAAAAAAAAAAACATTTTCATTAAGACATATTCACATGAAATCCAATGCATATTCATTACATTTTTATACAGTACCTTTTTAAAGTCAATATTACAATTTTAAATAAAAAAATTTACTGAAATGGTATACCAGTTTTGTGGTGTTGTAGAGAAAAAAAAACTTTATGTCATTTATTAGATTACATTTCATAAATGTTTATCTCTGAACCATCAATGTTAACTAGAAACCATGATTATGTCAAACACAAATAGATTTTATCCCTTCAAATTCCCTTACTGGAATCGCCAAAACCATTAATGTATAAGAGAGGGAAATTAAAATATGAGACAAACACAAAGCTCTTAGTGAACTTTATCTATTAGTGATACACCTTTTGTTGCTGAAGATGACCATCATGCCATTTTTCACAATCTCTCTATCTCTCTCTGTTTGTTTGCCTCTTTCAAAAATGATTATGTTGACATAAATACAGAATAAATTGGTTCTGTCTTTTTTTCAGTGCATTTCCTTTAAACTCTGCATTACAGCGAATGAACAGAAATCCGGCAGAAAGACATTAAATGTGTCTAAACTTTAGAATCTATGGGTTGCTTTTCAGTTTAACCCTTTAGTAGATCATTTTCTGACTTAATTCTGTAGAAAATGCTCTGGGAGAGCAGGTAGGTTGCTGTGATTTGATTAATGGCACCTTTATATAGAATAGCTGAAAGACAGGATGATGGATGGAAACCCACACAGGGAAATGTGCTACAGAACATAAATTACTTTTCATACTCGTCTAATAGGTTAATTGTAAAAGTGGTTCAATGTTTCATTCAAGTGAATTGTCTTAATTCTACATCTTATTAAATGATGTATTTTAAAAATTGCATGTTAACTTTGAAACTTTTCAGCAATTCCATCACAGAATCACTCTCAAAAAAAGAAATAAAAGGGTTCAAAAGCTTTTACTGAGGTGGTACCTTTTCAAAAATTTACTGATATGGTACATACAGTATGTACACATTATTTATTAAGATGTACCTGAATTGTCAGCTTGGCATTCAACACTGCCATCTCTCATCCTGTCACTGGTTAGCCTCTGTTCTATGTTTTTTGGAGGAGGTGTGGATTTGGAGGGAGGGTGGGATCTTTTGCTGTTAAAGCTAGCTTTCTGTTTTTAGACTCTCAAAAATCACCTACTCTACCTTTAATTTTCTTGAAAAATATGATTACGAGAGAAAGATTTTAAAATCATATGGACTGACTTTTGCTTAAAAAACACTTCTTGTTCTTTTTTTTGTGCAACGAAAGGAATCAAAGATAAAAACACATGAAACATTATCGCAATATTAAAATGTACATTTTTTAAATTCCACAAAGAGGTCATTTTCAAACAAAGCAGGTCAGCCCAGTGAAAACCATGAAAAACTTGAATCCACTGTGAAACCTGCTTGGGGAAATCGAGTGAATTCCTTTTGAAATGACTAGATTTTGCCCTAAAACTAATTGCTGAACAATGGACAAATATGACTGCACCTTTAGGCTTCAGCTTAATTTAGTTAAAAATATGATTATAACTACATACATTTAAAGCATAAGTCTATCCTTGCAGAATGATTGCTACTTAAAGAGTGTGATATATATATATATATATATATATATATATATATATATATATATATATTGTTTTTTTTTATTTTGTTTTTTAGCCAAAAAAAATTATAAAGAAGATCAGGCAATATTACAAGCTGGACTTGAATGCATGATGCTCATGGCCATCACAGCTCAACTAAAAATTACAGCTTCACTAAGTCATAGTTTACAAATAAAACTTTCTGAAAAAAAAGAAAAAGAAAAAATCAATTTCTGTCGAAGATCGTTAATCAGTAATTGCTTGGAACCCACAACCCACCGAACTCCACAGATGAACAAACACCATTACAGGACTCTCCCTCTTGTGGTTTCAACCTGGACTGTGGCTCAGCGGTCACAGTTCACTATGCACAAATGATTCCAAGGGCCCTTAACAACCCCCTAACCCGTACAAGACACGCTCGCTCTAAGGGACACACTCCCACTCTTTGAGCATGATGGGAGATAAGTATTTGCCACTCCTAAACAGGGGTCCAGTGGGCACAGCTGAAGGACACTTCTCAAAGTCCTCTCATGGCCTGGAAGATGTTCAAATGAGCATTTTTAATTACAGAGGAGAGATGACAAACAAGCTACTTGAAGTTTCAAAGTTTCAGGCATGGTCCGTGCTTGACCCGTGCTTGATGTGTGAAGTTTTCGATGTCAAATTGCAAAGCCTACACGATTGAGAAACCAATAACTAACTACTTGGCTAGTAAATACATTTATTAATACTTTGCAGAGCCCCGGAGGACATTTCACATTAACTACATCCTTCTCCTTCTTTCAGTGTGATTTTTAGGTACTGACAAACAAACAACAACCCTAAGCAATTATGTATGAATATAAACTTTAATTTTGGTGTATACGGATATGACACTAGTATATTGGGCTATTATCCCTATCTAGTAACACCCTGAAATAAGTGCAAAGATAAAACCGTTTCTTCTCCAAAAAGCTGTTATATGTATTTTTCTAAACATCTTCATCTCACCACCCCATGGCGGTTCTGTCTATCGTCAATTTTCAACCTCAGGATTCACCTCTGTCTTGCTACAAAAAGGTGGGAATGAATCCATCTGTTGTGCAGCAGATTGTGGCTACAGCTGTCAATAATTCCTTAGTGTATTGTTCTCTTGACATGATGAATGTATCTTATTAAATCAAGAAACAAATGCCATAGATGTAATTCTTCATAATTAATCTCAACTGAAGAGATGTGTAGCCTCGCAGCCAGTAAGTGTTACATACAGTGGTGGCCAAAATTGTTAGAACACTTGGCATATTTAAGATGTTTCAGTTGTTTTTGTTGAATTGGCCATTACAATACCCATAAAACAAACTATTGCCGGAACAACCTGCGCCGGAATTAATCTAAAAGTTAAAAGTGAATAAAAAAAATGATTCATGTACAGTACATTATGAAATGAAATCATTTTTTGGAGACAAAAAAAAAACGGTCAATATTTTTAGATCTGTCAGGTGTTCTAAAAATTCAACCACCACTGTACATTCTTCCGGTTTTAGTTTCATTGCATTTATGAGTTGCAAAGCAACTTTTCTCATGTGTAAAACCTGATGCCACAATGCACATTTAGGGAGTTTTGCAAAACATTGCTACGAGTCTGCAAAAGTGTTTTGACTGGTAATTCACACAAAAATTAAAATTAGCTGAAAATGTGTTTGTTAAAGAACAGATTTGGATAAATTAAGCTTTACATCATTTGTTTACTAATGGATCCTCAGCAGTGAAGGGGTGCTGTCAAAATGAGAGAACAAAGAGCTAATAAAAACATCAGAATAATCCATAAATAATGTAAATAAACCACAAGCTGTGTGCTCGTAATAAATCCATCAAGTCAATATTTTTACTCCAAACCATTGCATCTGGTTAAAAGTCCTCTATTCATAATACTGGTTTCTGCAGTGAAAAAAATAATCTGAATCAGGAGAGAAATATTCACTGATCAAGCACTGTTTACAGCATAAAACTGTTCTAAACAAATATGTTAGTGGATTTTGATGTGAGAGAACAACAGGGGATGGTTGTTCTAATGTTGTTATTATGGATTATAGATATCCTCTGCAGTAAGCAAGTGATGGGATGATACATTTCTATAAATCTGTTCAAGAAAAAAACTTATCCTGGAAGGGCTGAAGGTGAATCTTTGTCTGAAATATTCCTTTGCTATGAACTGGCTAGGACATTCTGAATGGTGTTTTATTATGATTTGCAAACCTATGGGATTTTTTTTTACTTTTCATCTTGCACCAAGGCAAAATAATTGCCTAGAGCTTAAAAAAAAACCCATCCAATTTGAGATTTGATTCAGGCCCATTACACAAACAGTGTGGGATGAGTTGCATGACGGGTCAGAGGTTTGTTTAAATCCCCAATCCTAACTATGAGCCTTATAACACCACTAATGATATAACATCCAAACTCCAGAACACAAAGAAAGAAGGAGAGTCGACCGATAATGATTTAGAAAATCCTGATGAGAACTTGTCAACATTTCTGAAACAATGCATTTGCAGTCACAATCATTGCCTAGCAACATTGCCTTATACAGCTGCTACAAAGTGATGCATGGGGACTTATATTAGCATCTCGATTAGAAAAGCCGTTATTACAAGCAGTGTTGGGGAAAGTTATTTATAAAAGTAATGCATTTCAATATTGCGTTACTCCCTAAAAAAGTAACTAATTACGTTACTTAGTTACCTTTTACTGAAAGTAATGTGTTACATTTGTGTTAAATATGTGCAGGGCTTGATTGTTTTTAATATAAAAAGCATGTTTTAAATAAATATGTTTTTAATATATTTATAGCAAATATAAAAGCCCTTTCACACCAAAAAAAGTGTAATGAATAAACCTCAGGCTGAAGGAAACATAAATTAACATCTGTGTGCAGAACACAGGAGAAGAAGGTTCAACACTCTTCAGCAGTAAAAAAAAAAAACAATAAAGCACATTTGTTAGCTTATCTAAAGTAATTTTTGCTTATTATAATGGTTGAACTGGATCATCAAAGGTCAGCAGTAAAGACATTGGTTAATAAAATGGGATTAGATACATTTGTGCTATTTAACATTTAATTATTGCAGGTTTGTGTCATATTCTGAGTTTGCATTTTACTCTTTTAATTCATTTTGGTGAATACTAAATCTGTTTTTTGCGAGTGGGGTGAATTAATGCACATTCACATTTAGTCTAGAACTAGTGTTACTTTACTAGTTACTTGAAAAAAGTAATCCGATTAAGGAACTTGCGTTACTTGCAATGCGTTACCCCCAACACTGATCACAAGTCAAAGATACTGTCATTAACCAACTCAAGAAAGGTGTCAAGACAACCTGTTACCAACGCAGTTTGCCTGTACATCATGGCGCTAATCATTTCTCAAATGCCATTATTATATAGAGTGGCAATTTGGCCAAACAGCTCTCTACACTCAATGGCATAACTCACTTACTGGCTCAGGTAGAATTTATTTTTTACAATATATAAAGTACCTGTTTAAAGGCTAAAAGGAATCCAATGGGAGGTCAAATAAATTATACACAGTGTTATACCTGCTTATCTTTATAAACTGGTAGATATATACAGTAAATGCTGACACGCTGAACATGAAATTGGCATATACATTCTTCTTTTTTTTTTAAATAGGCTATTGAAAGGTCTTGAGAAACGACTGAGATGTGACTTTTCACTTTTGTTACAGTGTATGCCTTTTAAAAGATAAGACAGAGATCCCTCAAACCAGAAAAAATGATTTCTGCCCTGTATGTGTAGAGAAAGTTACAGCAGCCGACAGATTCTGTTCTAGAAAGAGTCACGACCCCTGACATTCACAGGGTGGATACCATGATCAAAGGTGCGTCTAATGAATAAATGACAGAAAATTTGAATGCAAATTGTACAAATATAAAGCAAAATTGCAATCTGTTTTAATGTAATTAGTTTGCAAATCAAGCATATTATGCGTGATTGCCTTTCGCTGCTTTGTTCTGCCTATAAGAATCCTGTTTAATATGATATTTCTTTTCTCTGGAGATCAATGAGGTGTGAGGTCTCAAAATCACTAAAAACACTAATTCAGTTTAGTATCCTCTCGACGGCACCACAACCCTTCACATTCTCTCTCTCCTCATACTGAACTCCTCTTCTACACTTATCTTCATACCCTACAACAGAAGCAGTTTGAAAGATACAGTGATGAAGGAGCGCAAAACATGCAGGCTAGTGAGGGACAGACGCAAAGAAATCAGGTATAGCTCACCTAAAATGTTTTTAATGAATTCTGTTGTCATTTATACACTGTTAGAAAAAAAAGTTTTTCAATGAAACACAAAAGATATCTGAGTTGCGTGTGTGTGTGTGTGTGTGTGTATATATATATATATATAATGGAAGTGGATGGTGACCTCCAAAACTCTGTAAAAGCATCATAAAAGTAAACCAAATGAGTCATGTAATATATCTGAATTTTATATATGCTGTCATTTATATTTGTTATTTGCTCCACATCCCAGCTCACCACTCACTTTGAATGGATGAAAAAAGCAGCTTGGATCTCAGAAGAAACAATGTCCTAAATGTGCGTTTGAAACAACTTGAGAGTGAGTAAATGATGACAGAATTAAAATTTTTGGGTGAACTATTCATTCAAATGAATCAGAGTCTGAATAAAAACACTGCAGAGATGAGAACAACGGGGTAGAGAGACGGACAGAGAACGAGAGTGAGAAAGAAAAAGAAATCAAGATGATGAGAGGTGCCATTTCTAAATTATACGGTATGCTCTCGTGATGGCTGGAATCCCCGTAGTCCTTGTGTAGCACCTTCACCAGACCCTGAAGGAGCCCATGCTGTGTCTCAACAAGCTACCTTAAAAGCCTTTCTAAACCCGTCTTTAAACAAAGCAATCCAGCCTGATCACACTTTCAACAGTGCAACCGGCGGTTAGCGCTGTGTCTGAACACTATCACAGCGGGGAATCCACGTTTGTGAAAATCCAGGCACTGCAGGGCAGCCGCACTAACGTTACTCAAAGCAAATACAAAGTCAGTGTGGGAAAGAAAGGTCGAATGTGAGGGTACCGTGGATTTGGTGAAGAGATTCAATGACAATAAACTGCATTATATGTTATCACTTCAAAAAAACATGCACAATTTGAACAGATGGAGAAAAGGCTGTAAACAAACACTCAAATATAAGTTCACTTAAATAAAGCACAACAATGCTTGTGTAAAGTTGTATGCGTAATATAATTTGCCTGCTAAAGAACATGCCAGAACAGTTGCCCTTTATTTTCTCTGAATCATTACTAAAACATTTATGCAACATACTACCGGACTGAAAGAACTTTGCTGCCCTCTGTTGGCCAACAAAGGTAATTTTTGAGTTTCCCAGGACACTTTTTGTCTTTCAGATATTTTACAGAATCCATAATACAAAGTATGCAAAGAATGCAAAAAAAAAATTTTTTGATAGAAAATGTAAGACCAAATGTTAATACATTAAAATAATAATTGTAAAACTGCACATTATAATATATGTATTTGCATCATCTATGCACAAATTTGTTGGATGATTTTGGATCTGACTAATGAATGAAAATGTATATTATCTACCAATGCCAGGAATTTCAAAATAGCCAAATATGGGTTGTTTATTAATCTGTCTCGTAAGTATTAATTAAATCATTAATCATATGCAACATTACATTTGTTAAACATTGACATCCATGTGTGCAGAAAGCTGTGCAAATGTATCTGATATGATAATGCTCTGGATGATGCACTTTAAAGATCTATGAATCAATTAAAGGCAAAATAATTAGCACAAAATATATTATTCTTCCAATACCAGTAATTTCAAAATGGCCAAATATGGGTTGTTTATTAATCTGGCTCATAAGTATCAATTAGATCATTAATCATATGTAAAGCTAAATCTGTTAATCATTAACTTCAGTGTATGAAGAATGCTGTGCACATGCATCTGATATGATAATGCTCTGGGTGTCACACTTTACAGATTTATGGATTGATTAAGGACAAAATGATTAGCACAAAAGTCCATAAAGCAGGATGTTCTGGTTCTTTAATGATCGGTTATCAAGATCTAACTTCATCACACACTGGTGAGGATTTAAATTGGACTGAGATTTGAACATCTGCAGAAACACTCCTTCGATCAAATCTTTTTCTGGTAAGAGCAGGAACAATCAGCTCCAGCTGTGAAGGTAGAGGACAAACACTGCTGGAGGATCTAGTTGTTCATTTAAAGTGAGATGTTACCCAACACTGTTATCAAACTGTGCTGTATTTCAGAGCGTGATACAATGCTGCTCTCCAGTGGAAACACACACAACAAGCAAGCTATCAAGGTATCAAACTGCATGTATAAACACAGCCCTGAAGCTCATTGCTTTGAAAACATCTGGAGAAAAGCCTTATGTAATTAAAACCTTTTGACTAAATGAATTTATGAATTATTAATTCATTTAAGTCTCACTTAATTATGACAATTAATTAGTTACTCAATCTAATTTTCTTATTCCAAGCATAAATCCTTCTGTCTAAATTACTAATACATTTAAAAACTTGAGCCTCATAGGGTGACATGATTCAATTAGTAAACCATTTCTGTGGAATTTACAATTTTTTTTCACATAATGTTTTTAGTCAGTGCAGATTCATTAAACTGATCAAAAGTGACAATAAAGAATGCAAATATGCTGCACCGCTATAAAAATTCCGCTTTGTCATCACAGGAACAAAATTTATTTGAAAATATATAAAACAAAAAATAAACTAGTGATAATATTTCATAATATTATTGTTTTGTATTAATGATATAAATGCTAATTATCATTAATATTTATTTTAACTGATCATGGCTCATTCAATCATTACAAGAGTTGGAACATTCAATACAACTTATAATAGTGGGACATACTGTAAAAAAACAGGGTTTCTTTCCATTCCAAGCGGCAATAATGCAATTATTCAGCTCAGCGTTGTGTTGCCCTCTACTGGATGATCTCTGATAGAGCTTTTCTTTCATGCCAAAACATAACCATGTGACCAAAATATATGGATACCGCTAATTAACTATTCCAATAATTTTAGTAAAAACAAATCTAAATGTTACGCCACATAATGATATTTTAAATAATTCTATGTTTTGGTTCTTTGCTGTACTTTTTGCCAGAAAGTGTAGATATTCAGACACAAAGAGACATACAGTAGATAGATTAACAGACAGATAGACAGGCAGACAGCATTTGTCTTATTAGACAGACAGGCAAATAGACAGCATTTATCTTATATTGATACTGTCAGTAATTCAGGGCTGTAAGAAGGCTTGTTGGACAGTTAGGTGATATTTTTAGCTGCATCCTGTGAACTCACCTGATTTGTGGGCTGATCGTAGACATGTGAGCGAGGCATTGAGCCGAGCACATTCTTCATCACTCGCTCCAAACTTCTGCAGCGCCTCACACACCTGCTCATCCGACATCTCCAACAGAGCTTCCAGAGTCAGCTCACCTGGAGAGATCTCCTACAATAAAGAGCAAAGTCTGAGAGATGTGCGAGCTGACTTAGACTGAAAACAAAATTGAGAAATCACTTGGATGTCATTGAAATGTGCCCCAAGAGATTTTAGAGCCAAGTGGATTTTGAATACAACTTCAAAAAAAGTATTTTTTTTTTTAATAGTGCACTACTGTTCAATGTCAGTAATAAGATTCTTTTTTAAAATAAATTAATAATTTTAATCAGCAAAAATGCATTAAAATTATCTAAAGTGACAGTTAAGACATAATGTGACAAAAGATTTCTATTTCAACATCCAACTTTTTATTATCCATCACATCTGTTGTCAACATCTATAAGAGTTATGTTTCCAAAGGATCATGTGACACTGAGGACTGGAGTAATGATTGCTACAATTTAAAATATATTAAGCTAAAAACTGTTTTTTGTTATTGTTATTGTTATTTTTATTTATTATTATTATTATTATTATTGTACATAAAATAATTTTTCACAATGCTGTTTATGTTATGATTTTATAATACATTTTATTTTATTAATTAGTGTTTTGGACAGATATGCATATTTTGTGGCATACTTGTTTCTCAAAACACATATATAAGTTGGGATCAAAATGACAAGTAATTACCATAGTTGCCATTTTATTTGTTATTAGGGAAATATCTGGATGAAATTGTACAAAAAAAATGATTTGCATTAATGGAATAAAAACATGCTCGAGTTAAAAATGTAAAAAAATATATGGTTAACAAAATTATCTTTTGATTTAAATAAAACGTAAAACAGTGCTATTTTTATATAGTGTATGACTTTATCTGAACAAAAAAAATCACTTAAAATAGTACCTTTTAAATAAATGTAATTAATTGAAAAGGATTTATAAAACTAATATATAGAATATAGGAAAATGTTCATTTAAAACTTGAAACAGACTGATGACAAAAGACATGAGACTTAACTTGGACTCATAAACATGTCAGCAACACATACAATTATTAATGTTGTTATCCACAATAAATTACAATAAACATACAGTATAACAGGGACTTAATCGAACAATAAACTTATTACAGAAAATTCTTTGCTCAGTGGTGACAGATTCAAAACTAAAATCTTCGTTTGCTATGCTAGATGCCAAACAATTCAATTAAAATTCAAAATGTGAGCACTCAGCAAAATAGGTGTGAAAGTGAAGTGACATACAGCCAAGTATGGTGACCCATACTCAGAATTCATGCTCTGCATTTAACCCATTCAAAAAAGTAAACACACACAGCAGTGAACACACACCCGGAGCAGTGGGCAGCCATTTATGCTGCGGCGCCCGGGGAGCAGTTGGGGATTCTGTGCCTTGCTCAAGGGCACCTCGGTCGTGGTATTGCCGGCCCGAGACTCAAACCCACAATCCTAGGGTTAGGAGTCAAACTCTCTAACCACTAGGCCATACTTAACAACTTTTTAATTTTGTTATTCTAAAACTTACAAATTTACTCTTTAGTACAGTACCTGACCACTTTTTTCATCAGTCTTTGTTCAGGAAGTATTTTCCTGTTCATTTTTCCAAAATGTCTTTATTTAAGAGTTCTAAACCATGAACTAAACCAGCAGACTATGAGGTGAATCACAATATTACAAACTTTGATTACACAAAGTATATGAGAGTCAGACAAAAAGGCAAAGGTACAAGACTCTACTCTACTTAACGGCTTTAATGAAGAAAATAACCTCAATTCCATGCAGCACTGCAAATGACAAATTAAATACAAAGTATAAATATAAAAATATTAGTTTAAATAAGATAATTGTCTATAGAGTTAAAATAATGTGGGTAGATGGCTTCAGCAAAAAGCATATAATATTGGTTTATTCTGCTATGGCCAAAATTAATAAGGTTTTTATTTCAGTAACCTTAGTGTAAAGCTCTATGTAGCTACAATTCCTTCTCCACATCAGCAGAGGGCTTCAGCACATCGGACAGCGCCAACACTTCAGCACCGAGGACAGCGACACATGAGGAAAAACCTCAAGGCCTACAGAAAATCTACTGTTATAGACCGTATGTTTACAACCTTTTATGCCATCAGACAGGAAATATTTCGAGATGCACTACATGGGAGGCTAAGAAGCAGCTACGTCCCACAAAACATCCTAATCCTACATTAGGATGCTCTCACTAGCCAACCTTAAACCAGTCACACATTTACATATAATTGCACATCTCTACACACACTCAATTAAATCTATTTCGCATCACTATGTTCACTTTATTGTACAACTGTACAACCTGTTCCTCCCTTTATTTTCTTTGCATAGACATAGCTTGTAAAACATTTCACTGCCATCTTATCTGAGCATGTATTCTGAGACGTGTGTGATTTGTCAGCTTTCTTACTGTTCCTGTTTTCTGTTCATTTCCTTTTATCAATTTCAGCTTGAAATCAAGCACTGATAATGAAACAATATGGTGTGATTACATCAAAACTTAGTTTAATGTAGGATTAGAAAATAAATCAATAATAATATATTAAAAGTAGTAGTTTTTTAGTAATAAAGGGGAGTAAAATTGTATTTAAGACAAGATTTAGTGACATTTTCTTATTTAATATTTTCACTCATAGTAACTCACTTTTCTCTGCTAGACTGTTTTAATTTGATTTTCAAATACATTATTGCTTATGCCAGAGATTATTGTTCTTACGGTATATAAAATCATCACTTTAAATCATACATTACTGTGCACTTCCAAAAGTTAGTGACCATCTAGCTTTATTTACTTGCCATATTTGGATTCATTTGGATCTTATTAATTTTGGACCTTGATAACAGATAATATAGGAATGAAAGTTGATTATTAACTGGATGAACCAATAACTTTTATTTTTCAAAGACATGATCTGAGACCAGCATTATTTTAGCATTACTTTATCATTTTTTATTTTTTTAATATATTAATTGTATTGCCGTTAATGATTATTTTTATTACTGTGTAGTATTAGGTTTTGTTTTTAGATGTTCTGGTTTCATTTTAATTTGAAAAGTTTTTTTTTCTTTTTTTGGTCTTAGTTTTTAAGCTTATTTTAGTTATTTTAGTACTTAATATTTTATGCTTTAAATATTTTGTTTTGGTTAATGTTTATTTCAAGTACTGTTTTTTAAAGGTTTTAGTTTTAGTTAACCCTGTTTGAGACATATATATATATATATATATATATATATATATATTCTACAGATTTCATTACTAATGTCAATCACAAAGCTAATTTAATAAAACAAGTGAAACAAATACTAACCCTAACCAAAACCCTAACTTTAGTACAGCATTGGTAGCACATCTTGATAAGACAGCATTACTGTTTGACACAATCAAATCCATACATGATATTTCTTAATCCTTGAATCTGAACTTTTCTTGACAAGCGACTTTGGGATGGAGTTGGCCAATGAAATCATCTGTGGGGCGGGGCTTGTGTATGTCTTGTTTAGGTCACAACACACAGGACTGCACATACCTCAATAACCTCCTTCCTCATGTTAACAATGCGGAACCAGTGTCCCAGCCGCGGGAATCCATCCAACTCCACATTCTGCTCCTGTAAGGACACTTTACGCTTGTAAGAGAGCTGCCGACTAAAATACTTCACCAGTTTACCCTGAAAAAAAAGAAAGAAAGAACTTTATATAGCACTCAACAATATGATATTTCAACATTTTTAAATATGTAAATATTAGTTGAACAATTTACATCAGTCACATCTGCAGATCCGTAAGAAAACGCTAAATGACGTTCAATATTTCATGATGTCTTTTAACAATTTCGCAGCATGTGGGAAAAGCATGAATATTCTAAACTAAGTTTTTCCAAGACAGTGATGTCACGGCAGCCTCTATGCAGGGCTTATCCAAATCTTTGCCTCTCGTGTACTCTATTTATGGTTTTAAAAACTTTAATATTAAACTATTCACACAACTATTTGGGAGAAAAAAAACAACTAAATATTAAAAAATTATTATTTTTTTTTTTGCTTTTTGGTGTTTTGTGTCATAATTTACTACTTTTTTTTCAAGATGAAGCAAAAAGCAGCAGGTGAGTTATGTTAATGCATTTTTAGCTCAAATAGGTCAATTACTATAAAAAAAGGTTTTGTGGTTCAGCTTCATTCCCAGCATGCACTGGGGCATAAATAATTAATTTAGTTGCATTGTTTGACCATATACCAGTTTTATTTACACAGTTGTTGGGGGTTTTATTGTCACATTTAAAAATGTTACCCATTTTAAGTTATTTCACAAGTAGTTTTGTGATGAATATTCATGTAAACATTGAATATTATTTTCTAGTAGACAAAAAATGAGATCAAGCACATCATTTGCAAAAATCACATGCAATAAAAACTTGTTGTTAATCATTCTGCATTAACTCAAAACATTACATTTGCTTACTGTTTAGCTTAAGTAACTGAACTTAAAAAGCCATAAAAATGGTTTCCCTGAGTTGTATGAACACCTTTTTAAAACAAAAGGCACAACATGGATTTGTTACGTCCATATGGATTGTCAACAAGTGAGCCTGCATTATACAGTACATGAGGAATATCACACACTGGATGCCATCAAGATAAATGTTGACCTTTCAAGCTAACGAGTAAATAATAATCGGCTATTTGATAATTTCAGCCTTATCAGTTTATTGAATACTGTCCATCTATATCTGTAGTCTGTTCAGTTTTATTTGTGTTGAGTTGATCTCCCATGGCAACACTGTTTCCGGAATGTTACTGTATGAAAACAAAACACATTGTATGTGGTTCCCAGCTGAAATAATCAAATATTAAAGCCTAGAGATGTTTCTTCTAATGTACATTTTCACTCAAAGTTCTCAATTCACTTCTTGAACTAAATACTCTTTTTGAACTGAAATGTACTGACCCAAATCCATGACATTCTCTCTTGTTATTTTAGAACGGCTGCAGGTATATTTTGAACAGAACAGATTTAATTCTTTAACCCAAGAAATCCCAAACTTTTTGTCAGCTGAACCCCTTTGACCTAATATTAACAAGTAACTCTTTAAATATTAGTAGGTAAACAAATAAAATAATTTATTTGGATTTTTATTTAATCAATCATTTTAATTTAACGTTTTTATAATTCAATGATTCAATTTATGATTTTTTTTATTTATTTATTTATTTTAGACCATTATGGAAGCCTTGAAATGAAAACAAAAGATAATTGCAGCATTTTATATCACAGTTCAGACTTATTTTACTCACAAAAAAATGTCAGAAAGAAAAGAGTCAGAATTGTGACATTGAAACATAGAACTGCGAGATATAAACTTCCTATTCTAAAGGGGGAAATCTTTTTTCTTCACAATTTCTCACAATATTTTTTTCTACCACAGAATAAAATATTAAAAATGTAACTGTGACTTTTATATTACACTTGTGACTTTATTAAAACTGTGATAAAAGTTGCATCTTCCTCTGTTTTTTTATTCTGTGGCAGTTATGGGTCCACTTTAGTTAATTCTATGTTGTTTCTAATGTCATTTAAGCCAATGGCAATTTGTAAGCAAATGTTATGCTTGTGATGAATATTATAAATTTACAAAACAACATAAATTGTAATCCTTGATTAGAAAATACTACATATTCTATCAGTACCTGATTTATTTGAAGTGCATGGTTTGTCTAGACCACAGAAAATGCCCTGTTCGATATACTTTAAACCTTGAATGAGTTTTTATTATTTTTGGTAATATATTTAAAGAGGGATCAATGTATTGCTGGTAACAAATGCCATTATGCTTTGAGCATCACTGCTGCCTGAAAATTGAGGATGGTTATGCCATCCATCAACAGATAAACAAGCAAAAAACCCCTGATAATATCTAATGTTTGTAATTATTATTCCATCAACATGAACAAACAAAGTGCTTCATCGTGACATACTGACACTAGTGACGGCTGCAATCGACAGCCAATGGAAAATGGGTTCCCCACATCAAGAAAACAGAGTGCAAAAATACTAGAGAGCTTCTGAAAAGCAGTCAAAAAAAAGGGTAACACTATACCAACATGAATGCAACAGCACATAATCAGGATCAAAAGTATAATCTTACCAAAAAAAAAAAACAGATATAATCATAAAATAAAGTAATACTTTATCATAAAGACCCAAACATAAATAACAGACTAAGCTAAAAGATAAGATATTGACAAGATTCTGATGGTGGGTTAAGAAATAGGCGTCATACAGACTACACATCAAGCCCATAAGCAGAAATCATTTTTTCTTGCATCTGCACAGACCCAATCTAATGTAATCCAATATCTGAAGCCTAAACATGCTGAAACACAGAGCAAAAGAAACCAACCTGCCCATTCAAACAGGTGAGACCAGGTGGGTCGTTTTGACAAGGGATATATCTCAGTAAGGTTTGAAGTTACAAGTTCAATTGCACAAGTGTGTTTTCTAAAAAACAATAGTCCGATAATTGTTCTGTTAGTCTACCTTTTTGCTGTTTAAGTGTTTTACGGTGTACATTTTGCTGAAAAGCCAATAAAACAGAGAGTAACCGGTAGTCTGGTTCCTGAATGAATGACTCTTGTAAGTCCATTCTTTTCAGTAAATCAAAAACATACCTGTACAGCGCAAGTAAAAGTAATTTGATTCCTGAGCAAATTACTCATATGAATCAGTTCTTTTAAGTGATTTAAATAAATATAGTGGGATCAGCATATAGTCCATCAAACAAAAGACTTTTATGAGACAGAATTTTCTTTTTAGGAAAATAAACACTTTTGCATAGCTAAACAGTTTCTGAATGCATCTGACTACTTTCCTTTCATCTGGTCTTGTTCTGAGGCTCATGAGACATAAATCAGCTGCCTACTAACACATCGTGTCAATAAATATTAAGAGTTTTATGTTTGATTTTATTTTTTTTATTTTTTTTTTTCAATTAGTGTTATTTTATTATTATTATTATTTTATTTCACTTGTGCTCATGCACTTATGCACATAGAGTTTTTAAAGAATTTTGTAGAATTTCGATGCTGAAATCTGTTGTTTAAATTTGAAATGATCTCATCATTTGGCAACAAGCTGTTCAAGGCAGAAAGCAACACGAGCTGTTAAAAAAGAAAAGTAGCACGAATCGAGTCCCTGATGATACCGGAATCATTTAGAATAATCGGAAAAGGAATCGAATCCCATCCTCAAGTTTGAGACACATTACATAAAGGGTCAGGGGGGGGCATTTCCCGTTCTCACACAAGTCTAAATTAAAATAAAAAAAAGCATCACATAGGCCACCCTGATCTAGCTATCGGGTATTTGAAAAACCCATATTTGACCGACTACAGTAGCCTGCTACAAAAACTGACTTCATATCAAAGAAAATATTTGGGACAGTACCTCTGGTTACATAACACAATTTAAAACGATCTCATGTTTATATTGTACGAACGACCGTTTTAATGACGAGGATGATTAAAAAACGAGACTATAAATTAATGTCAACAATAGGCCCCTTTCGGTGTCCATGTTAGCAGCGCGAACGCACGAGCCACCTTCTTCACCTCCTGCAGAATGCGCACTGCAGCGCCAGCTTCTTCATTTATCACGCCAATACAGTCAATCCCCGAGACGCAACTTTAACTGGAAACACATTCAAAGATGCAAAATGGTTTAATGTGCATGCACGCGCACAAGCATCCCCTCTCGTGACATTTGTAGAAATGCTGAGGTGCAACATTCACATTTGGGCTCAGGCAAATGAATGCTCGCTTACCTCCAGCGTTCGGATTTCTTTTTGTGTCAAGTCGTTGGATGTGGCACATTTGGTCCTCAGACCTTCCAAGCTGGAGATACTAATGTCTATCATGTTTTGCACCAGTTCGCACTGCTGCAAGGCTTTTTGCAAACTCAGATGATGCTCGTCGCTTTTGGTTATATTCTCCTCGTCCATAATTTGGGAGCAGTGGTCCGTCTCTTAAGTGCAGGCTACTTTTTTAGCTCAATCAGATTAGACAACACTTGAATAGTGCGTTCGTGAAAGCACTAATAATGGTGTGTGTGTGTGATCATGAAAAACTAGACTCTACGTGTAAGGCGATTCCATTGTTGATATCCTGATATTCTGACGGTGTTGTCATCGGGGTTGCACAGTTTATGTTTGATGCTCCGGCTTGACTCTACCATAATACACTGATACTGAAGGAAGGAAGGAAAAGAATACAAATCAGATCCTCGCTGCGGTGGCATCAGCTAGATCCATTTTGCCCGCGTGAAATGCAACACAAATTCAGACATCTTTGTTATAGATGATAAAGGAGAACGTTAGGTGTTATTTCTTAACGACATCGTATGATTTGACAGCACATATTCCCCTTCTGGACCATCATCAGCTGCATCCCGGCGCTTCCCCATCACACCGACATGTTCGCGTCAATCAAATTCACAGCACCAGCATCAGCATCGCATCGCCGACATAAGCATTCAGAGAGTTCTCGCGAGATAAGCATCAGTGCAGTGAGCTCACTGTTTGAACCCGGAGAACCTTTTTAATCAAACCACTGTTTCTCAAGCTTTATAAAAAGTAGTTAACCTGCCTGTCAAGTGGAAGTTGCCCCATGCCTTTCCAAGTACAGCCAATATTTTAAAATGTACAAGTATCAGCGTCACCTATCAAATGTTATAATGTACAGCAATATAAACTGCAGGTCAGGAGCATCCATTTAACATAATAATAATAATAGCCTAATAATATGACTGAATCACCAAGATGGTCTAAGATGGTATGCTGGTTTTATTTGGTTTGCACTGGTCTAACAGCCACAGACCAATCTAGCAGACCAGCCAAGAACAGCAAATCAGCTCTGACTGGTTGAAGAAGGTTTTTTGTTTGTTTGTTGTTGTTGTTTTGTTGTTGTTGTTGTTGTTGTTTTTGTCGTTTTGTTTAGCAAGGAATTTTTCTTAGGTTTGCACATGTGTGTGTGTGCCAATTAACAATTATTTAATTGTTTATATTATTATTATAAATAATAAAACCATTAACATTTTTTCTTAAGACAGCTGAAAAAAGCTTATTTTGAAACAACTTATTGAAACAAAAATGTGCAAGGAATCAGGTTGGAATCCTATCCAGAAAGGAGTAAATCCTGAGAGGAATGAACCAGATCTACATACTGTATTATGATGAACAAAATTGACTTTGTGTCATTCATTTGTGTGGTGGTAAATGGTATACTTCATAAGTGGAAAGGAAATCAGACAAGTTAAAATTTATCATAGGATGTGCTTACAAAATCTTAAGTTAACAGGAGTTATACAGTGGAGGAGGTCCATGAGATTTTGAAAGCAAAGGAAGGAACTGCTGCTTTGGATATGACTCATAGTAATAATAGAGTAATAATATAATGTCTTTTCTACTACTACATTGGAATTTATATCTACATTGGCTTAATAGCAAATGGGCAAGAATTTAAAAAACATATCACAGAAATGCAAAAGGTACCAGACATCATGTGTATTCAGGTGACATGGTTAAATAGCTCCTTAGATTTTAAGATCAATGGATGTATTGTAGAGAGGAAAGATAGTGAAACTGGAAGAGGTGGAGTGTGCAACATTTATTAAAGAAGGCATAGCATATAAGAGAATATACAAAAGTAATAATGCAGAATGTTTAAGTATAGAAGTAATGGGAATACATGAAGAAATTAGAATTACAAATTTTTATAACCCATGGAAAGAAATAAGTAATATTATATTAGAAAAAGTGATGGGTGATACACAGGGTAAAATTATTATATGTGGGGATTTTAATGCACATGATTGTTTAAGGGGTAGTAAAAATACAGACAACAATGGGATAATTATAGAAGAATTTATAGAGCATTTGCTTGTATGTTTGAATAATGGGAAACCAACAAGAACGGATATAATAAAAGGTGGCATGTCATGTTTAGATCTCACATTAACATCAGCTGTCTTAGCCAGTAAGTAGTGTATATGAAGATAATGTGGGCAGTGATCATTGGCCTGTAGTGTATGAGTTTGTGTAGTTTAGTGCGTGCAAGATGGGGATTTAAGCAGGCAGAATGGAAGGAATGTTACGTGTTGTGTGAAGAAAATTTCAAAAATATGAAGTTGGAAGGGAATATTGAGGAGAAATATAATACGGTAGAAGGTGAAATCTTTTCTGCAGCAAACCAGTCTATGCGTTAATAAGAGGTAATGGAAAGAAAAAGAAAAGTATACCGTGGTGGTCTGAATAGTGCACAGTGGCAATCAGAGAGAGGAATAAGGCATTCCAGATTTTAAAAAGGTTAATAACTCAAGATACAGTTGTAGAATATCAGAAGAAAAGGGCAGCTGCAAGATGGGTAATTAAAAGTGCAAAGAGAAAGGCTTGGCAGGAACTCTGTAACAAAATTGGTAGAGAGACTGGAATGCATGTGGTACGGAGAATGATTAGGAAAATGAAAGGTATTAATAATTATAAACAGATCCCTGTAATTGAAGAAGAAGGAGAACTTTTGCTTCATAGTTCATAGTATTGAAAACTTGAATAATCAGTTCTTAAAAAGAAGACAAGAACTAATTAGAATGTTTGTAAAAAAACAAGGAGTTGATTTAATTATTTTTAGTTAAAAAATAGCCATTAACAATTGAACGATTTATATAACCATATTTATAATGAAAGGCACCTTAACCAAAGATTGGAAAAGTGCAATAGTGATACCAGTAGTGAAACCAGGTGATGCAAGATGCAACAAAATCTAATAGTTATAGGCCAATTGCTCTTGTGCAAGGTAATGAATAAAATGATAGTACGGAGAAAGAATAAATATGTAAATATCAGCTCAGAGTGGTTTTAGGAAGAAAAGATCTACAATGGATGCTCTGATATTATTTGAAAATGATGTTAAAAAAGCTCTAATACTGAAAGAATTTCTTGTTGCTGTTTTCTTTAACATTGAACATGCATACCTCTAGGAAGAAATTAGATAAAATCAGTAATTGACAGGAAAATAATAAGAATATGGCAACAAAGATGGGAAATTAGCAGCACAGGTAGGTGGTATTATGGTAAAATCAGTAAGGAAAAAAAGAACACTTTTATGGAAGGCACAGAAAGGAAGAAGTTATAATTTCTAGATTACGGATGGTACACACAGGACTAAATTCAGTCTTTTTTTTTTTTAGCAATATAAGGAACAGGTCAGTGAGCTTTGTTGTCCTTCTGGGAAAGGGTTTGAGTGATATTCAGATATTTGTTAAGGTGGTTTTACAACCCGAATTCCGGAAAAGTTGGGACGTTTTTTAAATTTTAATAAAATGAAAACTAAAAGACTTTCAAATCACATGAGCCAATATTTTATTCACAATAGAACATAGATAACATAGCAAATGTTTAAACTGAGAAAGTTTACAATTTTATGTACAAAATGAGCTCATTTCAATTTTGATTTCTACTACAGGTCTCAAAATAGTTGGGACGGGGCATGTTTACCATGGTGTAGCATCTCCTTTTCTTTTCAAAACAGTTTGAAGACATCTGGGCATTGAGGCTATGAGTTGCTGGAGTTTTGCTGTTGGAATTTGGTCCCATTCTTGCCTTATATAGATTTCCAGCTGCTGAAGAGTTTGTGGTCGTCTTTGACGTATTTTTCGTTTAATGATGCGCCAAATGTTCTCTATAGGTGAAAGATCTGGACTGCAGGCAGGCCAGGTTAGCACCCGGACTCTTCTACGACGAAGCCATGCTGTTGTTATAGCTGCAGTATGTGGTTTTGCATTGTCCTGCTGAAATAAACAAGGCCTTCCCTGAAATAGACGTTGTTTGGAGGGAAGCATATGTTGCTCTAAAACCTTTATATACCTTTCAGCATTCACAGAGCCTTCCAAAACATGCAAGCTGCCCATACCGTATGCACTTATGCACCCCCATACCATCAGAGATGCTGGCTTTTGAACTGAACGCTGATAACATGCTGGAAGGTCTCCCTCCTCTTTAGCCCGGAGGACACCGCGTCCGTGATTTCCAACAAGAATGTCAAATTTGGACTCGTCTGACCATAAAACACTATTCCACTTTGAAATAGTCCATTTTAAATGAGCCTTGGCCCACAGGACACGACGGCGCTTCTGGACCATGTTCACATATGGCTTCCTTTTTGCATGATAGAGCTTTAGTTGGCATCTGCTGATGGCACGGCGGATTGTGTTTACCGACAGTGGTTTCTGAAAGTATTCCTGGGCCCATTTAGTAATGTCATTGACACAATCATGCCGATGAGTGATGCAGTGTCGTCTGAGAGCCCGAAGACCACGGGCATCCAATAAAGGTCTCCGGCCTTGTCCCTTACGCACAGAGATTTCTCCAGTTTCTCTGAATCTTTTGATGATGTTATGCACTGTAGATGATGAGATTTGCAAAGCCTTTGCAATTTGACGTTGAGGAACATTGTTTTTAAAGTTTTCCACAATTTTTTACGCAGTCTTTCACAGATTGGAGAGCCTCTGCCCATCTTTACTTCTGAGAGACTCTGCTTCTCTAGGACAAAGCTTTTATAGCTAATCATGTTACAGACCTGATATCAATTAACTTAATTAATCACTAGATGTTCTCCCAGCTGAATCTTTTCAATTCTGCTTGCTTTTTTAGCCATTTGTTGCCCCCGTGCCAACTTTTTTGAGACCTGTAGCAGGCATGAAATTTTAAATGAGCTAATTAAGTGGATAAAAGTGTAAAATTTCTCAGTTTAAAGATTTGCTACGTTATCTATGTTCTATTGTGAATAAAATATTGGCTCATGTGATTTGAAATTCCTTTAGTTTTCATTTTATTAAAATTTAAAAAACGTCCCAACTTTTCCGGAATTCGGGTTGTAAATGTTTTTGAGCTTAAAGGACTAGACCACAGGATTTAGTGTTTGAGGATGAGGATCATGATGCTTCTGCCCATCCAAGAGGTTGAGGAGCCCTGTGTAAGCTCTGATCCTCTGGGGTGGGTGCATTACAATATTTTTTTGTTATGTTGTTTTGAGCAGGGATAAATCTGGCCCAAGAGATCCACTTTCCTGCATAGTTTAGCTCTAACCCTAATCAAACACATCTGATAATGCTAATCAATCATTAAAAAATCACAGGTAGGTAAGTTTGATAAGGGTTGTATCTAAACTCTGCAGTAGATTGGCCCTCCAGGGCAAGATTTGAAGAACCCTGTTTTTGAGCAATACAGATTCATCACCCATGTGCGCAAGATATACAGTAGGTGGCGGTAATGCTCCTAAGGAGCGAACGGCCATTGAACAACAAGAAGAAGAAGAAGAAGAAGAAGAAGAAGAAGAAGAAGAAAACGCGCCAAAGCACATCGCGTGGCTGATTGAGCACCATAGAAGAGGATGGCATCAACAAGTAGAGCACAACTCCAGACGAGAAATTTACCATGGTAATGTCTTTTCCGTTTAGTTGTACAAATTTCGATCTTGTGTTCTTAGCTAATGCTTAAAATGTTTATTACTTTACTTGAGATATTCTGTAGCCGACGTGTGCTGCAAAGTTTGCTTTGTTTACATTTGGATTGTGCTTATTCTGTACTTATGGCCATATTCATTTATGGATATTAAATCACTATGGGCTGTAATTGAGCTCGTCTTTTAGTGTGTATGAAATACATGCACAAGAACGTATCAGAACTGTATTATTATTATGACAGCTGACATCGTATCATTGATTGAGAAGAGCGATGACGACTCAGTTCACTGCAAAGTAACATGTCTGAAATGATAAACTCTTTATTAATAATATCTACTTGTGATGATAGCTACTGTCGTTTCATATATAGTTTTTTTAAGGTAAGACAGTTCATTAGAATTGCTGACACTCCACTAGATAAACAATATAATGAAACAAAAACAGTTTTTTTTTTATTTCTTTCAAATTTCTTGATTTTCAGGGTTGAAAAGTACAGGCCACAGACATTAGATGACCTCATCTCTCATCAAGACATCCTGAGCACAAGTAAGCAGTGATCAATGAATTATAAATTGTCAGAGGTGGAAAGAATACAAAAATATTCTACTCAAGTAAAAGTACCATTACATTAATGAAATTTTACTTAAGTACAAGTAAAAGTACCAGTCTAAAAATCTACTCAAGTAAAAGTAAAAAGTAGCTCATTTAAAATTTACTCGGAGTAAAAATTACTTAGTTACATTTTAACAGTGGGAGGGAGTCAAAAATGGGACAGGCAAGGGTGTCAAACTCAGTTCCTGGAGGGCCACAGTCCTGCACAGTTTAGATATAACCCTAATTAAACACACCTGATCCAGCTAATCTAATCATTTAGGTTTATTTGAAAACTACAGGATATGTGTGCTGGAGCAGGGTTAGAACTAAACTCTACAGGGCTACGGCCCTCCAGGAACTGAGTTTGACACCCCTTGGATAGGTCTATTAATCTCAAACTAGTTGTTTTTAATTAAAGGAATCAGTTATTTAGAATAATAAAACATTTGGGCTGTTACCAGGCAAATCAGTATCAACAAACTCATCTTTTAATGCAGAGGAAATGCAGAAGATTCATTGGAAGTGGCATTTAGATGTATTACACTGTTTAGTGCAGGACAAGAATGCATTTAACCTGCAGTTACAAATGCATGAATAATGTTTTGATATACAAGACATAAAATGTTGAATACTCATTTGAAATGATAAGAAATTAATTATTTTAAAAAAATCAAAAGATACTTTAAATGTGAAATTAAAATGGCCAGTATGTGTCAGCAAGTCACTGTTAATAAGCGAGTCATTACGATTGAACCGAATCATTTAAACGATTGATTCATTCAGGAACGAAACACTGTCACATTGCTCAGAGACGCAAAACTGTGCTTTGGTGGCTGTGTTTGGAATTATTTTCTGTTGTAGAAATAGAGCTAAAAAAGGCAATATGGTGTCTAAAACGCAAGTATCTTAATTAACTTGTTTACTGAACTGTTATGTATATATTCATGATGATTTTTGGAGGAAAAGATGGCATTCTTTGTGTGATTTTGATTTATTATATGAAATTATATAAATATGTTAATTTTCTGCCCCTATATCTTCAATTTTGTGATCATTCTAAATGGATTTTAGGAGACGTCATTAAAACAAAAATAGCACACTCCTCACCACTGTCTTTTTGGCTAATTTGTGCAAAACCTCTTGCTAAAATGTCAAAGCTTCATTTTAACCACCAATGCAACGATGCAATTATTTAGCTTACCTCTACATTCTTGCGAAGGGTTGATGTCTTGTCGAGATTTTATAAGCTGCTAGTTTGGTCTTCCTAGGCAAGTACAGCTTACACTGCATAATAGAGCATACATATGGCCAGGGGTTCACTTCATTTCCTTCGAGTTCAACTTCAGAATATGACGGGGTTTCGTTTTCAGCGGTGTCTGCACCACTAACGCCTGTTTTGTCCGTCTGCATCTTTCTTGTGATTTTAGCGCCAGTTTGCCCTCCTGCCCATTATTTACTGCCGTAGTTTCCAGGGAGCGATTTATTTATTTTTTTACTCAGTAATTAATGTGTTTTAAAATGTAGCGAAGTACAATACTTCAAACAAAATATACTTAAGTAAAAGTAAAATTACAGATTAAAAAAATTACTTTAAAAAGTATTAGTACACAAAAAAGCTACTCAATTACAGTAACGCGAGTAAATGTAATTCGTTACTTTCCACCTCTGTAAATTGTATTCCTTCATTATTAGTATTATTAACAAACTAAGATTAGATTTTTACACAAAACTGTATGGCTTCAGAGGACTTAAACTTGTACTTTTGCAACCATTTTTTCTAGTATATCTCTAAATGACCAGTGTGTTCTTGAAATTTCTATAAAAATGAATTTTTAATGAACGTCCTCTTTCTTTTTCTTTCACAGTTCAGAAGTTCATCAGTGAAGACCGATTGCCTCATCTGCTCTTCTATGGACCTCCAGGAACAGGAAAAACCTCTACTATACTAGCATGTGCCAAACAGCTGTACAAAGATAAAGAGTTCAACTCTATGGTCCTGGAGGTACTGTAGATGTTTGCAGTTGTTTTCCAGATGCATATGTTTGGTGACTTTTTCCCCATGTCAAAAGATATGAGGTCATCCAATTTGAGTAAAATTTAGCATTACATGACTTGCTGTCCAGTGTATACTCTGCAGTGAATGGGTGCCGTCAGAATCACTGATAGTACTGCCTAATAATTTATATTAAATCTATAAAATTCTGTTACTATTCTGTATGCACTAATTTATGATCACTTTTTAATGGATATTAAAAAATGAAAGCGAAGTATGATTGTTGCAAACCTTTTAAATGTATTTTTTGTTTTTGTAATAATGGAAATGTTGGTGAATTTGACTTCATCAGCTCAATGCGTCAGATGACCGTGGCATAGATGTGGTGAGGGGGCCGATCCTCAGCTTTGCCAGCACACGAACCATCTTCAAGTAAAAACAGTACTCACCCTTACATGCCATTCATGAACAGTTTGTATAGTATAAAATATGTTCTCACATACAGCAATACATTGCAAGAAACTATCAATGACATCTTGTCTTTAGGCTTTTATTCCATTAAAATATATACTGTTGTTATAAAATAATGTTCCGTTCTCTATGTTTGCTTCTTGTAGGAAAGGCTTTAAGTTGGTGATCCTGGACGAGGCGGATGCTATGACCCAGGACGCACAGAATGCTTTAAGGAGAGGTAGTGTACCATCTGCCCCTCCATCAGCTCACCTGCTGAGCCCCCAAATGTCCCGATGGCAGAAGAATAGGGTTCTGCCATTTCACTGTCCACAGTGAGACATGAATGAGAGCAGTGTGATTTATGATTGGCAAAACAAATATTTAGAGAGTTTAAGGTTAAATTTGACCAAGCATCTGATTCTACTAAAAACTGTATGCTTTATTTTAGGTTTTAAGATGTAAGAATATCTGTTCTGGATATCGAAGTAAATAAGTATCTGTTTGTTGTTGTTATTATTGTTGTTATTTTAATTTCATGCCTTTTTATATTATTCTTGATTTTAAATATGTGACCCTGGAGCACAAAAGCAGCCTTAAGTCGCTGGGGTTTATTTGTAGCAGTACACAAATAAACATTGAATAGATTAAACATTGAATAGAACAAAATTATCGATTTTTCTTTTATTTAAAAAATCATTAGGATATTAAGTAAAGATCATGTTCCATGAAGATATTTTGCAAGTTTCCTACCGTAAATATATCAAAACGTAATTTTTGATTCATAATATGCATTGCTAAGAATTCATTTGGACAACTTTAAAGGCAATTTCTCAGTATTAAGATTTTTTTGCAACCTCAGATTCCAGATTTTCAAATAGTTGTATCTCGGTCAATCCTAACAAACCTTTCCATCAATGGAAAGCTTATTTATTCAGCTTTTAAATGACGCATAAATCAAAATTTTGGAAAAAATTGACACTCAAGACTGGTTTTGTGGTCCAGGGTCAAATATTTTTGTTATTTAATGTAATTATTATTTTTTTTTTTAGACTTGAATAAGCAATGTGATTGGACTGTTTAATTATTTATTTTAAGCATCTTTTAATTTCAATTATTTTTCATATATTTTGAATGAGAGCAGTGTGATTTAAAAAAATATTTAAAGAGTTAATATTTGGGATATTTATGATAATTGTGACACAGCATCTGCTTTTATGCTTTAAAATGTATGAATGTGTGTTCTGGATGTTATAGATAAAGATCTATTCTTTATAGTTATTATCAAATGTAATAATAATAATGTAATAATAATAATGTGTTTTATAATTATCTTTTATTTAAATAATTTTTATGATTTAAAAAAATAATACATTTTATTTTTTCAGTCCTTTTGGAGATTTATTTATGCAGACTTTATTAAGCCTCACCTGATATGTATTTTTTTTTTCACTCCCTCTCTTTCTCAGTCATTGAGAAGTTTACAGAGAACACACGTTTCTGTCTGATCTGTAACTACCTTTCAAAGATCATACCTGCGCTGCAGTCTCGATGCACACGGTTTCGTTTCGGCCCCCTGTCCCAGGGCCAGATGATTCCCAGACTAGAGCATGTGATACAGCAAGAGAGGTGAGCCTCATCACAGCCAATCCGGGTCAAGAGGATGTTATTTCTGTATGAAATTAGTGTTGAATTGATTGCATTCTGAAAGAAATCCACAACACTCAATTTTTATTTTAGTTACTTTTCCCAGAAAAGGTAAACCTTTATTTGTATGTAATTAGAGGCCAGTTATATTTTGTGCGGGTTGAAGAGAGCACCATTGACATGACAGTATTAAGGCCGTCTGAATTTTGGGATGATATCTGAAGTGTGTCATCAGATGGATCCACTCAAAAGACCCTGAACACAAAATACCCTGGCTGAAGTGGTCAATTTGATTAAAAACTCTTCACACAAAAACACATTTTATATGGGCTCTGCCCTCTGGCGCATTACACAACTTTGTGCAAATAAAACCAAACATTGTATGTTCCTAGCATAGATTCATGCATATTTAAAAATCTGTTTTTCACTGTTTTTCACACTCCAGATGGCATGAAGGCCATTGTGACCCTTTCAACAGGAGACATGAGGCGATCATTAAACATTTTACAGGTGTGTATCATATGAAAAAGTGAAAAAAATATCAAAACGTTTTGTGGTTTGCTTACTGCATTGCTGCTGGCATGAAAAATATTGAGAAAATATGTATTGTGTGTTTTCATGGACAGAGTACACACATGGCCTATGGGAAGGTGACAGAGGAGATGGTGTACACCTGTACTGGACATCCGCTCAGATCTGACATCGCCAACATACTGGACTGGGCCCTCAATAAAGACTTCACCACTGCATATAACCGTATCCTTTCTACTCTACAGGTTGGTTAGTTAGTTCTCCAAGCCTTACAGTAACCCATAACATTTCTTTTTATTTATTTGTAATGTTTATGATGGTAGTTTTTATTTTATTTTTTCTGTTTTAATTGCTGTGAAGGGATAAGAAAATCCCTGGCAGCATCTCCAAAAATTCTAAATAAAATTAAAGTAAACATTAAATTTACATTTTATAAATTGATCATTACAAAATATAATTACTAGTAGTAGTAGTAGTAGTAGTAGTAGTAGTAGTTTTGTAATTATATAATGATTCATAATAATGTAGAATGTATATGCACTATTTTTTCTTAGTTTAATAATTCAGATTTCTTTTTATATATATTTTCCAAAGCATTAACAAAAAGCTCAATACAATTTAGAAATTTCTACATTAACTCTTAGAGCCAAAATTAAAACATACATACTGGAGAATATCAGTAGTATTAAAGTCAATAAATGTATCAAGCAAATAACATTTCAGATGAATATATATTTACAAATATATGCATATCAGGAAAATTACAGCAGACTATGCTCAATGCATTACATTTGTTCTTTATACATGTTATATTTTGAATATGCAAAATCAAATTTCTTTTATAATTATGACTATAGAAAAAGGAATAAAAAGAATTATTGAAATATAGATTTTAATTGTTTGCTATTATAATTATATATTCTTTTATTTAAAAAAATAATGTTTATTTAAAATTTACTAAGCTGATAAGTTTATTAATGGCATTTAAGTGTTTATACAGGAATTGGAATTGTGGAGTTGTAAGTTGCTGATATTAGTTTATGACGTTTCCAAAGTCCTTATCTGGGTCCAACAGAAATTCTGCAGCTCAAAACTCTAAAAGGTCTGGCACTTCATGACATTTTAACAGAAGTCCATCTTCTCATTCACCGTGGTAAGACTACACTTTTAATTCAGCCATGCATGGCTCTTTAACTGGTTCCTGTTCAAAATAACTAAAGCAGACCAGAATGCCACACACAACCCATCACCATTTTTATATATTGATGATGAGCTACATGTTTTCCCTGCCCTTGCCCTAGTAAACAAAGATGAAGTGTTCAAGGTGAATGCATACCTTGATTCTAGGGGTCAAACAACTAAATATCAAGTCAGGAATCTTGGTGTGATTCTGGAGACAGACCTTAGTTTCAGTAGTCATGTCAAAGCAGTAACTAAATCAGCATACTATCATTTAAAAAACATTGCAAGAATTAGATATTTTGTTTCCAGCCAAGACTTGGAGAAACTTGTTCATGCCTTCATCACCAGCAGGGTGGACTATTGTAATGGGCTCCTCACCGGCCTTCCCAAAAAGACCATTAGACAGGTGCAGCTCATCCAGAACGCTGCTGCCAGGATTCTGACTTCTTCTTCTTCTTTCGGCTTTTCCCTTCAGGGGTCGCCACAGCGAATCATCTCTATCCACCTATCCCTATCTTCTGCATCCTCAACACTTGGACCAACTAGCTTCATATCCTCATTAATTCCATCTATATACCTCCTCTTTGGTCTTCCTCTTTGCCTCCTGCCAGGCAGCTCCATGTCCAACATTCTCCTACCAATATAGTCACTCTCCCTCCTCTGAACATGTCCAAACCATCTTAATCTGGCCTCCCTAACTTTGTCCCCCAAACGTCCAACATGAGCTGTCCCTCTGATGTACTCGTTCCTAATCCTGTCCAATCTTGTCACTCCCAAAGAGAACCTCAACATTTTTAGCTCTGCTACCTCTAGCTCTGATTCCTGTCTCTTCCTCAGTGCCACTGTCTGTAAACCATACAGCATAGCTGGTCTCACCACTGTCCTATACACCTTCCCCTTGATTCTCGCTGATATTTTCCTATCACACAGAACTCCCGACACCTTTCTCCACCTATTCCAACCTGCCTGCACTCGCTTCTTTACCTCTTTCGCACACTTTCCATTACTCTGGACTGTTGACCCCAAGTATTTAAATTCCTGTACCTTCTTCACCGAGTAACCTTACTGTTCCACTTCCCTCCCTTTCATTCACACACATGTACGCAGTCTTACTACGACTGACTTTCATTCCTCTTCTCTCCAGCGCAAACCTCCACCTCTCTAGGTTTTCCTCCACCTGCTTGCTCCCTGCTCTCACTACAGATCACAATGTCATCTGCAAACATCATTGTCCAAGGAGACTCCTGTCTGACCTCCTTTGACAACTGGTCTATCACTATAGCAAACAGGAAGGGGCTCAGAGCCGATCCCTGATGCAGTCCCACCTCCACTTTGAACTCCTCTGTCTGACCTACAGCGCACCTCACCACTGTCCTGCTCCTCTCATACATGTCCTGCACCACTCTGACATACTCCTCTGCTACTCCTGACTTCCTCATACAGTACCACAGCTCTTCTTTTGGCACCCTGTCATACGCTTTCTCCAAGTCTACAAACACACAGTGCAACTCCCTCTGACCATCACTATACTTCTCCATCAAAATTCTCAGAGCAAAAATTGCATCTGTTGTGCTATTTCTGGGCATGAAACCATACTGCTGCTCACAAATTTCCACTACCTTCCTTAACCTAGCTTCCACTACTCTTTCCCATAGCTTCATTGTATGGCTCATCAACTTTATCCCCCTATAGTTGCTGCAACTCTGCACATCACCCTTATTCTAAAAGATCGGCACTAACACACTTCTTCTCCATTCCTCAGGCATCCTCTCACTCTCTAAAACCCTGTTGAACAATCTAGTCAAATATTTCCACAGCTACCTCTCCTAGACACTTCCAGACCTCCACCGGGATGTCGTCAGGACCAACTGCCTTTCCACTTTTCATCCTCTTCAAAGCCTTCCTGACTTCATCCTTTCTAATCTTATCTACTATCTGTTCCACAGAATTCACCCCTTCTACTTTTTTTTTGTTTTTTTCTCTCATTTTTTCTCATTCATCAGCTCCTCAAAGTACTCCTTCCATCTCCTCTGTACACTCTCCGCACTTGTGAGCACCCTTCCATCTCTATCCTTAATAACTCTAACTTGCTGCACATCCTTCCCATATCGATCTCTCTGCCTAGCTAACCTGTACAAGTCCTTCTCTCCTTCTCTAGTGTACAACTCGTCATATGCCTTCTACTTGACCCTAGACACCTCCCTCTTCACTCTGCGCTGTAACTCCTTGTATTCCTGTCTATTCTTTTCAGTCCTGTCCATGTCCCACTTCTTCTTGGCTAACCTCTTCCTCTGGATACTATCCTGAACTTTTTCATTCCACCACCAAGTCTCCTTATCTTCTTTCCTCCTTCCGGATGACATACCCAGCACCTTTCTCCCTGTCTCCCTGATTACTTCTGCTGTAGTTTCCCAGTCATCTGTCAGCACTGCCTGACCACCCAGAGCCTGTCTCAACTTCTGTCTAAATTCCTCGCACCATTCCTCCTTTTTCAGCTTCCACCACTTGGTTTTCTTCTTTCTTTGACCTCTTCTTTTTACAGACCAACAAAGTCATCTTACACACCACCATCCTATGCTGTCTGGCAACACTCTCTCCCACTACCACTTTACAGTCACTAATTTCTTTCAGATTGCCTCTCCTACATAGGATGTAGTCTACCTGTGTTCTCCTACCTCCACTCTTGTAAGTCACTCTATGCTCCTCCCTCTTCTGAAAATAAGTGTTAACCACAGCTATGCCCATCCTCTTAGCAAAGTCCATTACCATCTGTCCTTCAAGGTTCCTTTCCTGAACTCCAAACTTGCCCATCACCTCTGTTCCCCTCACCAACATGTCCATAAAAAATCCGCTCCTATCACCACTCTCTCACCCATGGAAATACTCTCCATCACCTCATCTAATTCATTCCAGAATCTCTCTTTCTCCTCTAACTCACAACCTACCTGTGGGGCATAACCACTAACAACATTCATTGACCCGGGCCTCGACCGATCCGGTATGCAATTCGTACTGATGATTCGCATGGTTAAATTTGGCAATGTTTTATGACGGATGCCCTTCCTGACGCAACCCTCTCTATTTATCGGGCTCGGGACCGGCACAGAAGTCACTGGACTGTGACCCCCATGGCTAGATTCTGGCTAGTGCTGCCAGGATTCTGACTAGAACCAGAAAATCTGAGCATATCACACCAGTCCTCAGTGGCTTCCAGTTACATTTATGATTGATTTTAAAGTACTTTTACTCGTATATAAGTCACTAAATGACCTAGGCCCGAAATATATTTCAGATATGCTCACTGAATATAAACCTAACAGAGCACTCAGATCACTAGGATCGAGTCAGTTAGAAATACCAAGGGTTCACACAAAACAAGGGGAGTCCGCCTTTAGTTACTATGCCGCCCGCAGTTGGAATCCGCTTCCAGAAGAGATCAGATGTGCTAAAACACTAGTCACATTTAAATCTAGACTTCATTATTATTTTACTTTCTTTTATGTAAAGCACTTTGAATTACCATTGTGTACGAAATGTGCTATATAAATAAACTTGCCTTGCCTGGTGCGCTAAACATTACACAATTTCAGAAACCAGACTGCAATGAGTAGATTTTTTTTTGCATGCCAAAAAATATATATCGCACAGCATGCCATGTGTTCTGTAGTTTTTTTGTTTTTGTTTTTTCTTTTAAATCAAATGTATTTAGAGTTGATCAAATAAAATCAGATTTATTGGTCACACAATCAAAGTGTTATTTGAGCACAGTTAGGTGGGTTAATTTAGCTCTAATGTTTTTGTTTCTTTTTCAGTGGACTTCCCACCCTCCATCCGCATGGGCTTGCTTATAAAACTTGCCAATATTGAGTGAGTGCATTTATTATGTTAACTTAAGTAAATCAGTAGAGAAGTATGTACACTGTTCTGTTTATGACTGGTTTGACTACCTAAATACGAATGAAGCAAACTGCATACTTTATCTACAGGAGTTCAACTTTGATTCACTTGATTAATTTTAATATGCATTGGTCATTGAAAATAATTATAAATATTTTATAACATATACAATCAAATTAATTCTTTAATTTAGCAAGGATGCATTCAGTTGGTTAAATGTGACCGCAAAGACATTTATAATATTACTAAATATTTCTATTCCAAATAAATGCTGTTCTTTTGAACATTCTGCTTAAAGAATCCTGAAAAAAAAAGTATCAGAATTTGCACACAAATATTAAGCAGCACAACTGTTTTTAATCACTGGAAGTAATCATAAATGTTTCATGAGTAGCAAATCAGCATATTAGAATTATTCCTGAAAGATCTTGTCACACTGGAGTGATGATGAATTACATTTGAAAATCTAATAAAACAAAAAAGAAGAGAGCTCTTTTAAATTGTATATTTCACAATTTTAGTTTTTACTGTATTTCTTATCAAATGATTGCAGCCTTGGTGCCACTGAAACCACTGAAAAATTCTACCAACCCTAAACTTTTGAACAGTAGATTAAGTTTATTATGTACTTGAGTGAGCTTCATTTTCTTTCCTTTTTAACCATAAGGTATCATCTGGCCTCCGGAACCAGTGAAAAGATCCAGCTCAGCTCAATGGTTGGAGCTTTCCAGGCTGTTAGAGACATCGTAGTCAGCGATGGATAGACCATTGGTTCACACTTTCAAAAGGGTTATGTAACATAGACCTGTGATGTCATGAGAGGAAGTTGTTTACTTCTTCATATTGTTCTGTCAGAAAAAAAAAAAAACTATGTGCAGAACCCTGTAATAATTTTGAAATGTTTATTTTTTTAAGCTTAAAATAACTCTTGTCTCAGTACTTTGTAAAACAAATGTTACATTTTCAAAGTAGTTTGTAAAAAATAAAGTATTTAAATATTTCAAGTATGGTGTCAAGTTTGACCCACAAACATTACTGTTTGCAGTCATCTGCAGTGTTCTTTACAATATAAAGTCTTTTGCTTAGGAATGTTCCTGTAAGTAAGGTATTCCAGGATTTTTGGGGGCAAGGGAAGAGCCTCCACTTGATAGGTTGAAATGGAGAATCTCAGGGCAATCCGACACAGATGCTTAAGGCTCGGAACGAGACAAGGAACTCGCCAGAATTTTACATGTCCATCTCTGCACCTACAATCAAATATAAAGAACTACTTAGTGTTTTTTCTGTATACATTCTAGAGTAAACACTTTCAGTCAAAACTGAATGTGTTCCAACTCGATGATGTGACTTGCAATACCCTGTGGCGATGATGCCCCCGTGTGGATGGAAAGCACAGCACACACCACCGGCTCGGTTGTGATCAGTATCTGCGACCAGTTTATCTCGTTCCACATCCCAAATCCGTAACGCCCTGCAACACAGAACACTGTCATTTGAAACAATAGAGAAAGGTGTGAGGTCACAAGGGTGATGTTTGGTCATGTAGTTCTGAAGAGCTCAGATCTCAAATAGATGGTTCATTGCTCACCTGTAGTCTTTAAAAGCCAGAAGCAGACCAACCGGAGAGAAGCTAAGAGACGTCAGTAGATTGTCACTTCTGTAAGCACACACCTCACAGTCTCTGGAAAGAGAAGAAAATATGTTTTACATCTATTTCCAACATGCAGTATATTGCGACATAGTTCACCCGGAAATTTTAATTTGCTGAATATGTACTCCCCTTCAGGCCTGTCGATGTAGAGGAGTTTGTTTTTTCATAAGAACAGATTTGGAGAAATTTAACATTACATCACTCGCTCACCAATGGATCCTCTGCAGGGAATGGGTGCCGTCAGAATGAGAGTCAAAACAGCTGATCAAAATATCACAAGTCATCCACATCCCTCCAGTCCATCGAAATAATGTCTTGTGAAGTGAAAAGCTGTGCGTTTGTTAGAAACAAATCCTCTATAGTCCTCTATACATAAAATTGCTTCTTCAAGTAAAAAAGCCATCTGAATCATGAATGAAATATGCACAGACCAAGCATTGTTCACAGGCAAAAACAGTCCTAAACAAATAAATCAGTGGATTTTGATGTGCAAGTACAATGGATGGAAGAAATGTTATGGATCATGGTCTTGTATTTTTATTTTATTTTTTGTATTTAAATTGCCTAGATTAAATTGTTGTTTTTTTTTATAAACAAGAAGCTTTTCACTTAACAATATGTTAATCATCAATTAAAGATATTTTTAGTAATTGATTGAACTGATAACCATCAATTAACATCTGGAGTTGTGTGTATTACTTGTGGATTATTCTGATGTTTTTATCAGCTGTTTGGACTCTCATTCTGACGGCACCCATTCACTGTAGAGGATCCATTTGTGAGCGAGTGATGTAATGTAAAATTTCTCCAAATCCAGTAAAGAACAGTCCCGCTGTTCTGAACTTTGTGTCCCAAAAATAAGTAAAACAGCTTTCTCTAATTTGATTAAATAATAATAATCATCATCATAATTATTGTAAACTGTAAAAAAAAAAAAAAAAAAAAAGATTATTAATACAAATATGATATGAGAAAATAACATCTTGGATGGCCAACATACTCTGCTCTAGTCAGGAGAACAGCTGTATAGGGGTCCCACAGGTCCAGCCACCAGCCTGTGGTCGAATGATATGAAGCGATCGCGAGCAGCGCTCCATCCTGGGAAAAGTCACATGATGCCATGGTGCGCTCGTGGTCATATGTAAGGTGTCTCATGAAGGTGTAGGACCTCAAGCTCCACAAATACACCTTCTGTTGGGAAAACAATATTTAGACGATGTAACACAGTTCAGTAATCACAATCACGACAATCTAAAGAATAGTGCTATTATTTTATCTGCATGGCTCTACAGGATATCCTGTTGCAGTGCAACTGTTCCTGCTGCAGAGACCAAAAGTCTCCCTGATTATATAACTATACCCTTTATATAACTACTAAAAGACATCATAGCAGAGTAACTCACAGAGTCGAGGTTGCAAACTGAGGCGATCACACTGCTGTCAGGTGATATGGAACATCTGAAGACCCAGTAGTCTGGACCCCGCAGCACATGGGGACTGGTGCCTGCAAATATCAGCATTACAATCTTCATAAGTAAAATTTAGGGTCATGAAAACTTATTTTCATCCAATTGCAAAGATGCGTTGCTTCCAAATTAGATGCTCTGACCTTTCTTCGCCAAGTCCCATATCCTTAAAGTTTTGTCTCGGGAGGCTGATACAAGCGTGAGACTTCCATTTGGAGCGAAGACTAAATCCCTAACAGGAGCCTGATGTCCGGTTAGAGTAACCCGCAGATTACCTGAAGACAGAACAGGGATTTACTTACATATTAAACTGTATACTACATGTGTATAACACCATGCTGTTAATGTTTAGACCAGTCTAAGTTCTTGATGGTGAAAATGAGTCTAGAGTTCAGTCTTACCAGTTGAGACGACCCACACTTGGATCACGCCGTTGTTTAGACCAATGGCCAGCAGTAGCTCGTGATCACGTCTGTTCTGATGTAAAGCATCCACTTGGGTAGACATGCATGGTCCAAACGCCAGTGCCCACACCGTTTGCCTGCAGTTAAGTGTCTTCTCTTCACTGCGTCCAGCTTCAGCGCTGCAGATATTACAAAGAGGAATGTAGAAGGTTCAGTTGTGCTTCAGCTTCCTCTATTGTTTCTTTATCGTTCCACATTACCCTGTGATTTTGTTAAAACAAGTACCATGGTAGTAGTACCATGGTACTGTGATATATCCCTTATACAATATATAAAACTATTTTTGTTACCACTTTATTTTAAGGGGTCCTTGTTACATAGTATTAGCAAAACATTATTCAGAATTACATACAATAACCCTAAACCAACCCCTTATCCTAATCTATGGTTAAGAAATGTTGTTAATAAATATTACTCAGTACTTAAATGTATACGAACACTGTAACAAACACACTTTAAAATAAAGTTTAACCCATTTTTATTTTTATGTTAAACCAGCTATGACCAGACCTGAAGACCTGTTAAATCCAGCCAACAAGGACCGGTTTCAGCTGTTTTTTTTTCACAAGTGATATTACTTTTTTGTTAGTGTCAGGTTCTCCCATAATATTCATTTTATTTTGGGGTTACATAAAAATCTATATTAATTAAGCCATTGTGTAATGAACACAGACGCACTCTTCGGATGTCAGCGGCCAGGAGAGGAGTTTGACGAAGCCGTGTCCCATCGACCAGGCAAAATAAGATCCGTCCGGGGAGAAGCGGACGCTCCATGTCTCGCAGCCGGCAGAGCCGTACAGACGCGGGGGATGAGCGGGTTTCAGCTCCGCGATCAGGTCATGCGGTTCTGTCACAATTAAAGACACCTGTCATGTAAAAACAAATGCGCATATCCGGAACTACTCATTTTCTACTAATATGAAAACGTATTTTCCTCTTTTATCAAATGCATATGCTTATATATCGTCTACATAATCTGAATTGCCATACCTTTGACAGCACACCCTCCAAGCGAACTGCACATCTTACCACTAAAATCATGAACGCATAATTTCCCCTCACATCATAGGGATTCATTTCACAAGAGAGCGTGGCCAGATGGGCAAACCACGTGACCCATCATCAAGGGTGTATCTGAGTACAGTACATACTTGGGTGTGTCTACTGTTTATTTACAGTGTTACGGTGTTTTATACTTGTCATTTACATCTCAGGCATCGTGATTTTACAGCTTTGAATACATTTTATTTTACAGTGCCATTTAAAGCTAGTTTAAGAATTGTTTTATACATTACTAAAATTTTACAGTATATAGTCATAATTTAAGCACAGCCCCAATGCAAAACACCCAAGATAGTAAAAAGTCTTGAAAATTATTTCACAATGCAAAGAAACTGCAATGATACAAAATAGGCTTCACATAATTAAGAATTTTATTATTATCATTATTATTATCATTCTGCCACAAAATATTACCCTGACATATTTCGTTGAGATTCACCCATACAATTTTACAGAGAGGATCATTCAAACCAGTTCAAGTAACAATAACATTTCGTAACAGTTCACTGACATACTGTAGCATTATGTAGTAAAAATTTTAATTTCATGAATTGAGGCCAGTATGTTAAAAACTAATACTGAAAATAAAAACAGGACCTCCAAAATGAGTTTAAGACCTTTAAACTTTACACAGATTGATGGAATATTATACAAGGAAAATATCACACAAAAACAAATAATTTAGCAGAGTTGACCATTTGGAAGAATCAATTTTTTTCTGTACATTACATTGATGACTAATCATCTTCTATCTGTTTTGCTGGTTCTTAATGTGTTTGATCGTTATGTTGTACCGTACTGTCTGCGTTATCTTCATGATCACCTGTAAAATAAACACACACTTGTTTCAGCAAATCCAAAAGTACAGAAAACCCACAATTTATCATCAATACCAAATACTAAATATTTCTGAGATGAGCATAACTGGAGAAAATATATTCAATAGGGAATTGTTTTGATAATTATTTGAGATTTCCAGGGTTTTCAACTTTCAATCAAAAGAGGCATTTCTCAAACTTGCCTTACTTTTATTATTTCATCATGATATACATTTTCCCAGTTCCTTTCAAAATAAACTCCTTTTGATACCATATCACAAAAGTCGAAACATATTCGGGACACCGCTGACTTACTGGATGATCTTCTGTGAATCTCTACGAGCGTGGTTGCATGTCCGTTTGACGGCGGAGGGAGTTCAGTTTCAAGGACAATTTCCTCTTCATCTGAATCCACTAAACTCAATACATCCCCCATTTCATCATCTAATTGACTAGAAAGAAAATGTTACAATGCCTCAGCTTCACGGATCCTTACTTACTTGCGCATGTTATAGTATGTTTGAAGACAATAAACTCATATTTTGGAATAATAGTGACATATTACTTTGATTATAAATGAGCTGTGGTCATACTTACCTAAATCCTAAACCTGTAAAATAAAAAAATTAAATTAAATAAAAATTATACCAAACTATCTTTATGAAAAGAGTTTTATTTAGGCTTTCAGTATGCAAAAATACTTACCAATACAAATTCTATCCCGCTTTGAATATATTGTTGCACCAATAGTGACACCAATCATCATTATAAAAAGAGAAACAAAGACACCAACCACGGCCCCTTTATTATCTTCAGAAGCTGAGAACAAAGAACAAAGGGAACAAGTTCATGTGGCGGATGTTTTGTAATACTTTTGCAAAGGGAGAGGTAATGTCAGAAACTTCTCGTCTGTTCACATTTGTGCATAGCTTTAGCATCGCTAGTGCTTGAACTATCTCCAGATCTGACCTGCGATGGATTTTTGAAAACATGCATTTCATTCTTAAACAACTGAAATCATAAGATTACTTCAATGCAAATAAAAAAAGTTAAAAACATTCAGGCATCTTGTGACAGTGTGAAAATAAGGAATGGCATATTAAAAAAAAGGTTTAATTATCTTCATCCTTTATTCATTTTACTTTGAATTTGAGTTAAAATATGACCTGGACATGTTTTAACTAGGAATAAAATATTTTTTGTTATATATTAAAAAAAAAAAAAGAATAAGAAATATGGAGAAACATTCAAGTTTCTAACTTACTCTTCACAGTAAGATACACTTCCAGCTCTTTTGGACCAAGAGGATTTATACTGTAGCAGAAGTAGATCCCTTCATCTTCCTTAGTTACATTGATTATTTTGAGACTGTAGGTGTTGTTGTTGTTAACAGACACAATATATTTGGAGGTGGTGTTGATGGTTTTGTCGTCCTTTTGCCTCCAGACAGTCTTAGCCGGTGGCAGAGATTCGGACTCAGTACAGCTGAGGGTGACATTGCTGCCCACCAAAGCGCTTACCATGGGATCTCCGATGGGATATGGCTTCTCTGGAAGACACATTTAATATAATGGTTTCAATTTAGTCAATTTAGCCAGAGGTGCAGTGGAAGATGATGAAAATGAGCAAAAACCCGCAGGAATATTCTGGGAATGTTTAAAGATCAAAACTCAAAAGAACTGCACATATAGTGGCTGATTTTAAAAGAGGTTTCCTAGATTTGTTTGGACACAAACACGCAACATTGGTTATTCAAGCAAAAACTGGACTGATAGTGTAAGTTAGAAAAATGTGATTACAAAACAACTGTGGGGTTGGTAAGAGATTTTATGTTTTTAAAAGAAGTCGTTTATGTTCAAAAATGCTGCCTTTGATCAAAAACACAGAAAAACAAATATTATTGCATTTTCAATTAACTGAGTTCTATTTAAATATTTATAAATGTAATTTATTCCTGTGTTGACAAAGTTGAATTTTTAGTATCATTACTCCATTCTTCAGTGTCATGTGATTCTTCAGAAATCATTTTAATATGCTGATTTGCTGCTGAAGAAACATTTATTATCATCAATGTTGAAAGAAATAGTGCTGTCTAATATATTTTTGTGGAAACTGTGTTATCCTTTTTCTGAATTATTTGATAAAAAAAAAGCACTTTAATTTTAAAAACAGCATTTATTTTAATTGCACATTTCTGGCAACATCTTAAAATGTCTATTCTGTCATTTTACTGACATGAAAGACCATATTCATTACTTCTTAAAAAAAAACACTGAGAAAGCTAAAACATTACAGAAGGTAAATCTCATTAAAACATGTCTTAAGACAAAAAAATGGTCTTACTGAGCTTAAAGGAGCAGGAATCATTCTTTCCAGTCACATGATGTCCAAAACACTTCACTTCCTCTCCACTATGCAATATAAACCTATTCACATGGACCTCCAAACGCTCTGTCTCCTGGGATGTGGAGTTGACCGTGGGACCCTTGGCTATTACATTTTCTTCAAGGATCTCATGCCAGTCCAGAGTGGGCACAGGGTAACCTCCTTTCCAGCTACATATAAACAAGACATCCAATGTCTCGTTATCCATCTCCCAACTGCACTCTGGACGACTCTCTGGAGCATCTGAAAAAGACGTAAGACACAATTAAAGCATGCAGTATATAACACACATCTAATAAAAACAAACAAAATCCACACAGATAATGCTACAATTGACCAGGTAAACTGAAACTAACTCCTAATGTTGCTTCAAAGAATCATTTATGAGCTTACATTTCCAATCATTTTTTTTTAAATGATGTAAACGTGTGTCTTACAGTAAACTAGCACCTCCTGTCTCTTCTTCACAGTTTTCTTGGAGAGTGTATTCTGGGATGTACAGGTGTACATCCCTTGATTTCTTGGTTGGATTTTTGTTATGGAGAACTCAAGGAAGGATTTGTTCCCAGATGCCTTGTCATAACTGTCCAGCGCCAAATCTTCAACAGTCCATGTCAAATTTTGTGAGGGAAAAGACTCACTGGAGCAGTTAAAAATCACATTTGAGTCGTTTTTGACATATAACGTTCCATTCTGTAAGAGAGTTGCTGGTTGTATGGCCAGTGAGACGTTAGTTGGACCCTCTGAAATATAATACAAATGTACGAACAATAATTATTAATATGACTGTCATTTCAACAAAATCATCTAAAACGTTTCTTTAGTACTTCAGAATGAATGAACAACAGATTACTTACATGTTACATATCAAACGAACATTTTGACATTCAATTACACATATACAGTGACTACCATACAAACCTTTGGGGACAGTAAGATTTTAAAGAAGGCTTTTGCTCATCAACGCTGGGTTTATTTATTAAAAATACAGTAAAAATATTAGAATTTTAAATAAACATTTTCTATTTTAATATATTTTAAATGTAATTTACTTCCGTGATGGCCAAGCTGAATTTTCAGCATCATTACTCCATTCTTCAGTGTCACATGATCCTTCAGAAATCATTTTAATGTGCTGATTTGCTGCTCAGGAAACATTTCTGATTTTTATCAATGTTGAAAACGGTTGTACCTGCCTCATATTTTAGTGGTAAATGTCATACATTCCTTTGATGCAAGAAGGGTTAAAAAAGCATTTAATTGAAATGGATTTTTCTTCACGATCACTTTTGATTAATTTAAAGAGTCCTTGCTAAATAAATATATTTGTTTTATTTCAAAAACCTTCCTGACCCCAAACTTTTGACTTTTTTGACTTTTTAACTTTTTTTAAAATGTTAAAGAGGAAGTACTTTGTAATTTGGTTAGTCGTTATGCATGGTGTCTATCCTACACATTCTCAGTCACATGGTTTTCTAGGTTCATGCATTGCAGTTAAACCAGAAAAACCTGTTTGAAGTCAGACTCCCGATCTCACAGAAACCGGAGACATCTATTGCATATCAAAGCTTTCCAAGTACGATTTAGATATCCATAGCACCATACCGGCAACTCGAAGCAGGATGTTTGAGAGAGTTAGCCATGAGATGCCATCCTTTGTTTGGGATTCACATTCATACTGGCCTTCATCTATATACTGAAGCCCACTGATCCAAAGAGAGCCATTGTTTGAAATGGAAAGATGCTCTGATGGCTTCGAGGAGTTTTGGGTTACAACAACAGTCCCATTTATCTTCCAGCGATAAAGTGAAGACGCATTAACTGGCTGGTCAAGACACTGTAGTGTAGTATTCTCCCCCTTCTCTCCAATCACATACCGCTGCACCTGCTCCTCTGAAACTACAGGAAGAAGAACAGAGGAATGTGGTTTAAAGCAGTACTGAGATCACTTACAAACATGCAGCAAAAGTACTGTGGTAATACCATGTTTTTTGAATACGGTGCAATTGTAAATCCTTGGTATTAGATCTTGAAGTATTATGTCAATATCATTCTGTACAATGGTTTCACTTACAAAAAAAGTACTATCGAACTTTCATGGGGTTTGAACATGTACCATGGTATGTTTGAAAATTCCCTGGAGCACCATGTAGAATAAACACTATAGGAAATGACTATGAAGTATCTCTATAAAATACATAGGAACAGCTCAGCATAACATCTCATATTAAAGTGAAACCAGAATAGATTTTCGTGTCAACTCACCTGTTTGATGCGACAGAAGAAGCAGATGTAGAACTATTGCAGATATGATCATTTTAAGATTGTGAGGATATCCCATCAGATTATAGGATAAAATATATTTTCCTTGGCAAGTTCGCTTGCTTCCCTTTGTTTCCCGGCAAACGCATCAAACCCTTTTCTATGAATTAAACAAATAACCGGAAATTATTAAGATAAAATCGCGACCGTACCAAACTCGCTTTGGGCTTCGAATCCTGTATATTTTGTGTCACTTTCGATTCATTTCTATCTTCAACCTGTTTACTTGCTTGCTTTCCCGGAAACTTTAAACATTTCTGTTTGACCACACCCTTCACCTGCGCTCTTAAAGAGGAGACACCCTTCGATGCAGACTGTAGCGCGGTGACGTCACGTACGTACGTCATGTAGGTACGTCACGTATGTGTTTACCGCGCATGCGCTTGTAATTTGCATTGCGTGATGACGTTAGTTGTTTTCGCGTCGTGCGTGCATTAAAACGATGCGCATACTTAAAAGAAAACTCTATTAAAATGTTAAAGTATTAAAGAACATTACGGTGTAAAAAAAGACGGGGAAAACAACCGTGTTTAACCATGTTTCATTTGAGGTAAAATTATACGGAATTAAAGTTGATTCTGTAATATCTGTGTAACTTAGTATCTTACAATGTATTACCATTCTGTTGCACTTTACTTCACTGTGCATATTGTAATATTACACTTCAATGGCACCTTATATTTCTTATTTTGCCAGTCAAAATTACAGCAGATAAAGTACAGTCGTCGGCTCTAATAGTGCAGATGGTAAAACGTGTGTTGTTCACAATATGATGCAATCGATCCGGTCCGAATATGCCTTTTTTCCATACCTTTTCAAATTTCAAATCACATCAGAAAAGCATTTATTTTAAATAAAAACGAAGGAAATAATGAAACAGTTTTGAGGGAGGGCTTTATTGTCCTAATATGCTGGCATCCATTTAATAATTTGAATTCAAATTATAATTTACCCTCAGTCATTATTGCATACTGTTTTATAATGTACTACAATACTGAAGTGCAAATAATTGCCACTATTTGCAATAAGTAATATAAATAGCAGAAAATCCTGCTATTTTAACATAGTGTAAATAGAATCTATAGCCATTTGCTCTAAGTGTAAATAGCCACTGCCTTTCTTATTTTAATCTTTCCTTTGCTATGGTTCTTGTTTATCTATTTTTTAACTAGAAATTTTGACATTTTTCTTTTGCTTTGGCAATTCTGCATGTGAAACATTTAAGCCAATAAAGTAGTTTTAAGTTCAGTTGATTACATACAGTATATTTTCAGTGTCTGCATCCCATTTTATGCAAGGTGCCTCCAAAAAAAAACTGATGACAGATATCTTTTTTTATTTATTTCAAAGAACAAAACAGAAAATATAATTGTATATAGAAATATAGATTAAGACTATAGACATGACACAAGAAAAAAATATCTGAAATTCACCTCCATCACTGATAAAACAATAAGTCAAGCAGTAGCCCTCAAATTCTTTGAATGGATAAAACCCACACAGGACTCTCCTCCTGCGATTCCTCACACATCCAGGTGGACAGTCTTTAAATATCTCACTTCACCGTATGTACTGGGTCAGAGAACATGACTCCCGGAGCTCAGGTTGTATTGTTCAGACAATGCACTCCAGTTCACAACACCTAATTTACATAAAATAACAAACAATACTAAAGCAATATTAAATCATTTTGAAGAAAGGCAGAAGAGCCATACAATGAAAATATAAAATGTATTTTTAAATATATTATAGCATGGTGTTAGAAAAAGTGTTATTTGCTTTGTATGTAAACTACCTAAGAGATTTAATTTACCAGCATTAACATCAACTAAATTAATAAATTTTGTCAAGTCAAAATTTAGGTTGGCTTGGCTTGAGAAAGCATGGCCTGAAAGTTTGAAGTTTTTGTCAATTTGAAAATTTTACAGTTGAGGGCTATACAGTCTGTCAGAGAAAGAAAAACAGATAATTACAGTACTCTAGCCACATGAAGTGAGTCTCTTCTCTGAATTTCTTCTCACTGACAATGTCCCCAAAAAGTCATATTAAGATATATGAAGGTCAATTTAAGAGGTAACACTTTACAATAAGGTGTCATTGGTAAACACTAGTTAATGTATTAATTAACATGAACTAACAATGAACAATACATGCGTTACAGTATCTATTAATCTTTGATAATGTTAATGAGAAAGATTACAAATATGATTTTTTTTTTTTGCAATGCATGCAACCATCAATGGCATTACTTAAATTAATAAAGTATTACTGCTCTATTTTAATACATCTTTAATGGTTCATTTTAGGCGAAATAAGACTTTGAAAGACCAGCATTCGAATACTATATCATAAAACATGTCATAAGTGTTTGAAATCACACACATTTGCAATGGCACTCTCTGTGATTATGACCAAAGCATTATTACAATTAAAAGCAATTTAATCGCAATTTTTTAAGAAAACAAAAGTAATATCTCATATCCACCATACCTTACGAACATCCGGAAGTGAATGAACCTGGATATGCGCATTAATGACAGTCAGTACGGCGCACAATCGTATTTACGGTAAATACATATACGTTACTGCGCATGCGCGGTAAACACACGTCACGTACATACGTGACGTACATACGTGACGTCGCCGCGCTACAGTCTGCAGCGAGGAGTACTTGTTAAAGAGACACACACAGCGTTTTACACTTTTTAAAAAAAAAAAAAAGCCTTAGATTACAGTCTCAATGACTAAACAATTGCACATCAAAAGTATATATTTTTTAATGATCAAAAAACAGTCTGGTTTTAAACATTTAACACTTTTACTTTCTTCCAGTTGAAGCTGGTTTTAACAGTCTGTGTGTGTACTGTAAATAAATTATAATACTAAAGTTAAAGTATTTGCAAAAGTAGTCCCACACTTTGCTGCTACAGCATTCACCTTTTTCAGCCATCTGTATGCAGAAAGAGAGACAGAGAAAGAATAAGCATGTGTATTAATAATATCACCATGTATCATTACTCATGTCATCATTAGAATTATAATAATAATAAACTGGGATCTCCTACATAGGCAAAAATGAGAAATATATATATATTTTTTTGTCAAGCAATAGGTATTACCTACTTATATTTAACAATATTATTTCAACATTTTCCTGTTATGTCTGTAAAGCTGCTTTGAAACAATATGTAAAAAAAAAAAAAAAAGCGCTAGTTCAGCTCACATTTATTTACATGTCCCCTCTGGTTTAATCATTTCTGACGCACCTACTGTAGTTACTGTAACTACACTATATTTGCTCTCACAGACACATCGTCTTGCCTACTATTACCGGAAGATTACGGAATCAATTCGAAGTTGAATGGTTAACGTTAGTGTCATGAACACACCGCTGTCAATTTTGAGAAGAACCACCTTCAAACAAGTTAATAGCAAGCATTTAAGGGGCCTGCTAAAAAGGAAGCTATTAGCGTTAGAGTAACGTAACCAGCCTGAATTCACCAAATTGTTCTCTGGACCTGAGGGTAGCCTCTTCTTCCTTGCTTCTCTCTTAATTCTCATCAGCAGGACTAGCGCTATCGCTCGCTTCTTACAACGGGACAGATACATGTTTGCTGCTGACCGAAAGGAGGAGGAACAGACTATGAAAGAGCTCCCGCTAAACGTTTTTAAAACTCCGCCTATGCCATAGCGCAGCGCAAATCGCGTTGTATCTGAAGGGCAACGCTGAACCCAGCGGCAAGCGCCGTGCAAACGCGTCCTGTGTGAAAGGCCCAATTACGCGGTCATTATGTGGGAAACACACCGCAATAGAATAAGAATAAGTTAAACGCTAACGTTATAGTTTGACCTCCTATTAACGTTCGCGCTCTTCCACTGATAAACATGGTATTAGCTTTGTGGCTAATCTAATATAGCAATGCATTAGCGGCTGTAAGTGATGTTTCAGAATATTTAGAAGTGATAAGGATAGGACCGTTAGCTAGAACTACCACACAGTTTTTATATACAGGGTATGAACTAAATCTACAATCATTTCACATGACGAACGACAGACTCACCGTCAAAACAGTAGGTTACATCTCCTTGGCTGATCGCTTTCTTCTGTAGTGGACTTCTGGCGCTGTTGTTAACTCTGGAGCTGCAGAGCTCCCTCTGGTGGGCACACTATGCAACTCTCATAACATGAGTGAAGCATGAGACTCTGTTTCTCATGTTTCATCGGCCGTTATGAATGCCGATGCCGATTTAAATGCAAATAGCTTATATCGGCCGATAATATCGGCCGGCCGATATATCGGTCGGGCTCTAGTTTTTACACCATGAAACCTGATTGGTTGACGTCATAGTGACGTTAGGTTTAGGGGTGGGGTTGTGTAAGGGGGATCATTTAGGGTGCATCCGAAAACTGAAAAATGCTGCCTTCGGAGGTCGCATTCCAAGGTAGGAAGGCATCAAGGCACGTCCAAAATCAATGTCAGCTTCATTTCCTGTCTCCTGAGATGCCTTCATCTGGCCAGTTTTTGAAGGCAGCATAGATGTATCCTTCACTGCCTTTGATATCCCACAATCCTGTGCGTTCCATTCTGTGAGAGTTAAGCCAAAAAATAAAGATGGCGTCTGAAAGTTGCGGTCGGTGGTCAGTTTGTGTTTAAATGTATGTTTCTGAACAACGTTTTCCACTTTTTATGTAATTTCTAGCGAGAAATTAATATTGCAGTAATGAAATATCCACTTAGTTATTACCAAAGCTCTCTATATTTTGCTGTAGATCATTAAAACATTACTCCGCCTCAGAAGCCCGAAATCAGTTTCGTGAGGTGCCTTCGGGCAAAAACGCTGCCTGCAAAGTCATTGCCTGATTAGACAGCAAGGCAGCAAGTCACCTGCCTAAGTTTTCGGATGCAGCCTTAGATCGGCTGCAGCCTGCAGATCGAAGCGGGGCTGCACCTGGGGTGTGGTTGCACGTGCAGCCCCGCCCCATACTCTGATTGATTCGATCGTCTTTCATAGACATGCATGATAAGAAAATGTTTGCTTAGTTGGTGTAGGACAGAGTATGTTGTTTAAAAGCTAAAAACACTGAGCAGTTTTACAAAGCCTTCATTATAATGCAGTTGTTTATTGTTAACTTGACTCACTATGTCTGATTTATTGAATCACGAGGTGTCAGCTGCTGCAAGTTTAATCTTCTGGACCAGTCGACTTCACAAATGAATCATAGGGACATTCTAAAACGCTTAATGTGAAAGTACATGGCCTTATGCATTAAAACAGTATTTTAAAAAGACCAAACTCAGTAAACAAATTATTAATAAAGCATTCTATTCACAGACAAGCAGATATGAGCACAGAATACGAACGCAACGTTTATTTTAAGCATTTTCCTCCCATAACCTGCTTGTCTGTGAATAAAATGCTTTATTAATTATGTGTTTAGTGAGTTTGGTATTTAAAAAAAAAAATACACACAATTTTAATGCATTATGCCACGTTAAGCATAGAATGTCCCGAATCATTCCTGCTGATTGATTTGATCCCTCAAATGATTGAAATCGGTTCAATAATTTTCACAAAATGGGTCTCGGAGAAAATACCAATTTAATATAAATAGATGATACTTTAGAAAGTTTATCTCAATATTTGACAGTGACTGTGAGACAACTGCTGTAAAACAAGAGCAAGATGATCATGAAATTGTGTTTGCAACAGATTACAGGCGTGTCCTTTCAGAATCATCACTGGCTGGTAGTAATAAAAGTTTCTCGATTTCTTCCCTTTAAAATATTTTCCTGAAATAAAGGGGAGGAAAAAGTCTATACTTTGCAATGTAGTAAAGAAAATTTAAGTTTCATAAAAATTAAATGGCACACAGCAGACACATTTATTGCGGTGTCATTTATCAACTGCATGACAGATAATCATATGTAACAATAATTGTCTTATCATGTTATATAAATTAAAACAATAGGCTACTGAAACATCCTTTTAATTTTCTTTCTCATAATCTGATGATATGAAATAATCAATCTTTCATAAATTATTTAATTCATAATTAATTCTTCTATCTGAAGACTTGATCTTCCCACTGTGGATAATTCAATTAATTTATTAAATGTAGTGGGCTATTCGTCTTTTAGCCTAAAGATCAGCTTAATTTAACAAAACAATTATTTCGGGGACATAGCGAGATACATGCTAATATTATTATTTTTGTTTTGTACATCATAATGAAGGCTTTGTAAAACTGCACCGGGTTTTTAGCTTTTAAACAACATAGTCCTACACCAACTATGTATGAAAGACGATCGAACCAATCAGAGCATGGGGCGGGGCTACACGTGCAACCCCGCCCCAGCCGGTCTAGCAGGTTGATCAAGCTCACAACGACTGGGGTTTCATACCTGTGTGTTTTAATATCCCTGAAAGCATCCCTCATGTCCTATTTCAATTCCTTATTCTGGAAATTATGGAGGGCCAAATTATCTATCTATCTATCTATCTATCTATCTATCTATCTATCTATCTATCTATCTATCTATCTATCTATCTATCTATCTATCTATTATCTAAATAGCTTTAAATAATCTTTTGTGGGTATTTTCACAGTCAAATTTATTTTGCAATTAATTAGATAAATTAATCAACACATTATGTAATTAATTAGATAAAAAAATTAATCGACTGACAGCCCTATGAAGTATGCATTTATGCATTTATATGTATTATATATTAATTATAGATTAAATATACATAATATATATTATATATAATTTAATTGTGTACATTACATATGATTTATATAAATATTTGAACATTTATTTAAATGATTTCATTTTTAGTAGGAAATACATACTTTAGCTACTATTTAAATACATGCTTTTTTTTACTTACAGTTGCATATACAGTACATAAATGTACACATCTGTAAATAAACATACTGATCTTGATGTTTATTTATTAATTAATTTATTTGAGTAAATAAATACATACTATGTATATCAAGTAGTTTAATGGATGAAAATATGGCACACATGTGCAAAATGTAACTTCAATAATAATTCATGTAAACACAGTGATAAACAAACGGATGAATGACTGTATTTTATAGTGGCTAATATTTGTAATAATTTTAAAATAATTTAAATAAGTTTTCAATAGTAAAAATAATAATACAAACAATTATTTTAGATGTATAATTATTTTTACATAATTTGTCCATTTGTTTGTTTGTTTCTGTATTTGAGAAGCCTAAGCAAATGTTTCTACACTAATGTATAAAAAAAATCTATTATTTGTTGTTTTCACTTTAGATTTTATTGTTATGTTATATGTTACGTTATGTTAATTGTTTTTTATTATATAGGCCTACTAATATTTAGCATTGGCTAATGTGCAAATCTGTTCATATAAAGGCGTTCCATTCTGTGTTGGAACGTTTCAACTTTTACCTCCACTAGAGAGCGCCAAAGCGTCTGTAACGTTACATGTGTGCCACATTGTTTTGGTTCCCCCGCTTTTGGTGCCGGTGAAAAACAGTCCTCCAGACTTTCAACATGTCAGGTTTTAAGAAGCCGCGAGCTGTAGCAAACCCCCTGGAATCGACCATTACAACTCCGAGTGAACGAATACTGAAAGAATGCCACACTTTATATATCGACAACGACAACGGTAAACAACGGTAGCATTCGTATGTAAACACATGTTGCTATTTGTGCTTTTGTGATCTAAAACATTATGAAACATTGTATGGTATAAATCAGCTTGAAAGTTCAATCATCAGACGTCCGATATATATAACGATGCTGTTAGTTATATTTAGTCACTCATTCGTAAGTTATTGACTGTGTCTTAGCAAGCCGCAAAAGTTACCTAGACAGTTTTGGACTTCATGATCGTAGACAGCACACAGGGATTTGAGACACAGTTATGTTGACCAGTTGTCTCTGCATGTCACACTACTGTAGTCTATCGGTCAGTACAGAATACACACAGGTATAGTACTGTATATGTAAATCCACGTTTATACAGTATGAAATGGCAGCAACATACAAGTACAGTATATTCAGGTTCAAATTGCATGTTTGTATTCACATTTACTGTATAAAACAATAGCATCAAAGTTCCAAAGTATTATTCTCTTTGAATTGTTGCTGGGAAGCAATAAGGCATCAAGTATTGATAATAAAGCTCCCTTTGTTTGGCTGTTTTTGACAGGATTGGTGAAAATTGCAGAGAGTTTGGGAGTGAGGCTGTTACCTCCACGGAAAAAGATTATAGTTATGATTATGGGAAACCATTCTGCTGGAAAAAGCTCTTTTATTAACTGGTAATCACTCCTCTCACATCAAAAACACCTTGGATCCCTAAACGATTTCATAGAATCAGATCTGGGGATAAAGATTGTACTGACTGATGAGAATAATGACATTTCTTTTCCTGATTTTGTTGTTCTGTACCAACATCTTATCCTCTTACCATTTTTGACTCCAAGGCCCCCTTTTGTGATTATGAATTTGAAGGATTATGAATAAGGACAAGGATTAAAAAAAAAAAAAAAAAAAAAAGCTTTACTCACAATTTCTACCCGATAAAATATTTTAGAGTTTGACATAAATACAAAAAATATGCATTCAATATAAAAATGCCTATGGCATTGTAAGATTTTATTTAATTACATGATTTTCCAGGTCTAGAAATCATATAATGAATTAAAATGAAAATCATTTTAAGTCATTTTTGAAACCCCTGGTTGAAAACCACTGCATTCGACCATAGTTCTAAAAAAAACTAAAAAAACTAAAAAAAAAAAAATTCAAAAATGAGTAAAAGTATAATTACAAACAAGGATACATTTTGTATATGAATATGAGGATAAAAAGTTTCAAATGAAATCTGTCTTTCAGGTATGTGGAGGAGCACATACAGAAGACAGGTGTTGCCATTGAGACACAAGGCTTCACATTTATAACTAGTGGAAGAAAACGCGAGTCACTAACAGTAAGTACATTTATGTGCACACCAGAAAGCAGATTACTGTGAGAAAGCTGCTTAAGGCGAACAATTTACACTCTGTGCAAATGGTTTTTATGTTTGATTGTGTTGGTACATTGATTACCTTTTTAGTGCAGATGAGTAGTGAAAGTGCATTTGTGAGTTAATTATGTGACGGTTAATAATACTGAATCACGGGTCACATGTTGACCAGCGTGGGGTTTTCTCTGGGTGTCATTCAATAAAAAGAGCTGCAAAGAGATAAATCAAATGAAAACGCATAAGCTTAACCTGTTTTAATGAATTTCTGAAGCAAACCTTATTTGAATTTTTAAAGGTGCTGTATGTAGGATTGACACCGAGCGGTTGAACTATGGAAGCGTATGGGTAGCAATATTCAATTTGAGATGTAATATGCAAAATGACAATGCAATATGTAAAATGACAATGCATTTCTGTATTTACATTTACATTTTCCAATATATTTGTGCAACGTTTGGTGCAAAATGAAAATTAAATTACATAATTTTCATTTGCCATTTCATACACCAGTTTTAATATGTAAAATGAAAACTAATTTTAACGCTTTATAAGTTGCAAAATTAAAATTAAAATGTATTACAGAAATGATTAGATATGTTCAAGCAAAAACTGTGGAAAAATTATCATTTAAATGCTATTTTTCTTAAATGCATTAACACTCACAGTCAAGACACTGACGATTGCATTTTCATTCAATGTCCCGCAATGAATGTAGCAAAATTCAATGTGCACATTGAAAATGCATTCCGAGCCGATCACGTCTCCGCCCCCTCGCGCCATGTCAATCACTGCGTGAACAAGGCGGGGCTTGCAGAAGGTCAGAGACTCAAATCTCAAGAAGAGGATTCAAGTGAGAGAACATGGACAAGACAGTTGGTCCGTGTACGTTTTGATCATTTCGGTTTATGGCTTCAATATTTCATTTGCACTTGTGGGCGGAGCTGAAACACTGCTTTCGTCTGATTGGTCGAATCGCTCCAACTTCAACTCGGGCTTTTCATTCTTTCAGGCAGAATAAGAGTCAGTGCGAGTGCGACACTGTAATGTCTGAAACAACCACTCACTGTTAATTAGCATAATATTTTAATCAGATATAGCTGGGCACATAATTTGTGCTGCTGAGACCTGCAAATTATTTCTAGGTTGTAGTATTGTATGAATATTATCCCACTGATAAATACAGTGCAAATAGTTCTCTCTCTTTGGATAAAAGTGAAGTGGAAATAAAAATCAATAACAGACTGAACAGTTCCATGTCTGTAACATTTACCACTCTCATCTTTTAAGTCATAAGGCACTAGGTATGTGTGTGTGACATTAATAAATAATTGTAAAAATTAATATAGTTACATTTCTGAAATAAAAATAGTAAAATTAGCTCTATGCTGCTCAGTGCTCCTGTAGCCTATCCCAGAGCGCCAGCCCGCGGATGTAGACGGTAATGTTTTCTCTTGGTTCTGGATAAATGCGACTTAATAGTCCAGTGGGACTTATATATGTTTTTTTCCTCGTCATGACGTATTTTTGGACTGATGCAACTTATACCGAAAAATACGGGTAACATTATTATTATTATTTATTATAAGAGTAATTGACACAGACTAGAACTTTAATGTTTCACCAAATTCAGCTCAGATCTGCAGACTCGTCTGACTCGTGTTGCTGTATAACTGGCCAGACTTACCTTCCCGAAAAATCCTATTTAATTTTATTTCATAAATTTAACTATATTTATTTCCACTTCACTGTTATCCAAGGAGACAGAAGTGGGACAATATTTATACAATACTATAACCTAGAAATAATTTAACGGGGTCTCTTGCAGGTCTCAGCAGCACGAATTATGTGCCAAGCTACATCTGATTCAAATATTATGCTAATTAACAGTGAACGGTGGTTTCATACATTACAGTGCTTCACTCGCACTGACTCTTATTCTGCCTGAAAGAATGAAAAGACTGAGCTGAAGGTGGAGCGATTCGACCAATCAGATGAAAGCAGCGTTTCAGCTCCGCCCACAAGTGTGAATGAAATATTGAAGCCATAAACCAAAATTATCAAAACGTACATGGACCAACTGTCTTGTCCATGTTCTCACTTGAATCCTCTTCTTGAGATTTGAGTCTCTTCTGCAAGCCCCGCCTTGTTCACACAGTGATTGACATGGCGCGAGGGGGCCGACACGTGATCGGCTCGGAATGCATTTTCAATGTGCACATTGAATTTTGCTACATTCATTGCGGGACATTGAATGAAAATGCAATCGTAAGTGTCTTGACTGTGAGTGTTAATGCATTTAAGAAAAATAGCATTTAAATGATAATTTTGCCACAGTTTTTGCTTGAACATGTTATACATATCTAATCTGTAATAATTTCTGTAATACATTTTAATTTTAATTTTGCAGCTTATAAAGCGTTAAAATTAGTTTTCATTTTGCATATTAAAACTTGTGTATGAAATGGCAAATGAAAATGATGTAATTTTAATTTTAATTTTGCACCAAACTTTGCACAAATGTATTGGAAAATGTAAATGTAAATACAGAAATGCATTGCCATTTTACATATTGCATTGTCATTTTGCATATTACATTCCAAATTGAATATTGCTACCTACCCATATGCTTCCATAAAACTAGGTATTGCAGTCCAAATTCAAAATATTGGAGAGGGTTTTTTTCACCCGGCCCCTCCTCTTCAGACTTGACGCAGGTTGCCAGATTGAGGACACCAACAAGAACGAGCACACTTAACAATGAATGACATGAAATACACTGTGTTTTTCGCCAACTGGCAACCCGAGGTGCTGAAATAGAACTGGGTAAACTGGCAGTGGGCGGGTTTCACAAACAAACAAAACAAAAACCGTCATTCTGGCCCGGAATGTACATTTTCAAAGGAGAATAACTGACAGTAGCATTGTTTTTCAGATAAACAAGTATGTTAACTTAGCAGTTTCTTAAATATCTGCAAACATATTATTGTATTTTTATGTTTCCGCAGAGTCAAAAACCTGCATACAGCACCCCTAAGGACAACATTTCGAGATTTCAGGATGGCTGTGAAAACCAGCTTTAGTGTTTATACAGAGACATAACTTTTAAAGAAGATAATGTGAACTGTGTATTTGCTTTCAGCTACCAATAAGAATGTTGTAGGCTCAGATTAATTCAGTTTCACAAAAAAATGCATGTTTTCTCCTAAAATCAGAGCGGAAAATGTAAAAAAAAAATGACATTACCCAGTCCAGTTCCATGCATTTTCTTCACATTATTTCCTGTTATTACACGGCTCTGTGGAATTCTTGATTCTGATTGGTCAGTCGCGACATTCCGAGGTATGTTATCCCTAGTTATCACTCAACTTTTCTCCTTAAAGTCCAGAAAAAGCGTTCTTGTGAGCAGATACAGAAGGAATCTCTGGAATTTTTTTCTGCTGATTGAGGAGGAAATTCTTCGGAATAAATTTGAATATAGTAAAATACTGCTTGGATTAAGGCAGCATAAATTAGATCTACAGAAACAAAGAAATCTTTAATAAAACAGGAATTTGATTAAACAGAGAGAAAATATAGACTGTTTAACTTTTTCGCAGATTCTTTTATTAAGAAAATAAATAAGTAATCTCACTTATAGTACTGTTTTAATAACTTTTCTTGATACTTTTTCTCAACAAGGATGCATTAAATTGATCAAAAGTGACTTACTGTAAACTTTTTCTTCTATTGTTGTATGGGTCTAAATATATATATATATATATACACACACACATATATATATATATATATATATATATATATATATACATACATATATATATATATATATATATATATATATATATATAATGTAAATGCTGTTCTTTTTAACTTTCTATTCATCAAAGAATTATGAAAAACAAAATCCATCATAGTTTCCATAAAATATTATGTAACGCCACATTTGTATATATTTTCCAATAGACAATAATAATTATATTTCACAATATTACATTTTTATTACTGAAACCTTGATTAAATAAATGCAGACTTGGTGATCATAAGAGATTCTTCCATAAAAATATGAAAATATCAAAAATCCAAAGATTTCGATATGAATTCAAGCATTTGTCATTTAAGTTCTCATTGAAAGCCAGTGCTATGTCTACATACAGAATGCAAAAAGGGATGCAGAAGTTTTTAAGAGGAAATGCTTTGGCTTTTCTCTTCTCTCCTGGACAAAACAACTGTTTTTTGCATGTGGTGTAAAAGCAGACCATTTCACAGCTTAATCAGCCGCTCCTTCTGGAAGCAAAGGGGTTTTCTTAAAGACACAGCGTCTTTTTTTCCCCTTAACATATAGGGCTCTCCCTCTCTCTCTTTCCTTCTCTGTCTCGTGAAGACCTCAACGTGAGTAATGCAATTACAGTGAAGGAGTGAGTGATCAAGGATTATCATAAAAAGGATTATCAGCTCTTTACAGGAAGAGCCTACCAGCAGAACAGGAAGAGAGCTGCAGCGTGACCGAGAGTGTCACACCATCACCCAGCCTGCAGAGAGAAAGAGAGAGGAAGAGCAGGGAGCCTCCCTACAGCGGGGCCTGGCTTCTGACTTCACACTACATTCTCCTCTTTAAATGTGTCTGATCTTTCCTTTATCAACATGTTTGCTTCTTTTCCTCACAGGGAAATGCAACATTACACCTTTACCCACATTTCAGACCACTACTGGAGTTCAAAGGTAGGAAATCTTAATAGAAAAATCATCATCGAAAAAAAAAATATATATATATTTATTAATGTTTCAGTCCCTTTAAAATATGTTCGTGTGTTATCTATATTATATATATATATATATATTATGAATATGATTCAGATATTTCAGACCTTAGATTTTTTGTGTGTGTGTGTTTACAGGCGTCAAATTACCTTTTTATTATTTTACTTTTCATTTTTTTCATTGCAATTTATTTTTGTAGTTTTGCACACCTTCTTTCTGTGCATATATGAACTATTCATGTTTGCCTATCAAATATGAATATTTCTTCTGTGCATGCATATCGTAGTAATTTTAGTATTAGGTCATTTAAACTCACTGTTATGCATGATATTAAACACCCAAACTAGTTTTTTGTGCTATTTTTCTAAGTTATTGCTTAGAAATTAAACTATTTTTTGAGGGAAATGTGTAGTCGAGGCAGTAACATCTACAGCTGTGACTTACACCTCACACTGAGTCATGCAAGAGTATGTGGACAGCCAGCGCAGTATCCGCCTGAGAGCGCGAAACATAGCAACACATCTCATTCACATGCACCTCGATAAACTCCTTTTGGCTCTGCTGACTTAATGCTTATCGCTGTGTATTTATGTAACTGTTAAAATGAGAGTCCAGCTGTTGTCACAACTAGACTGTATCTGAGTGATGGGTCTCCATTGGTGTAGGTGAGTGGTCTTTGGGTGTGTCAGAGGGCATCGTCGCCGCACACTGATCGTGCAGTATTCCTTCAGTGGGCAGTGTGGGTTCACCTGGTGCAGAGAACCAGAATGAGTCATTCACACTGACAACAGTGCAGCATCAGTGGGATAGACAGAGAGAAATGTCTTCTCACATTACTGCTACAGAGAACATACAATCGATAGTCAGGAACAAATATGAAATGATAATAGCATTTTGTGTAGGCATTGCATTTTATGAGCTTCAAGTAAGCGACAAAATTATGACATGCACTCTTAAAACGTACTATTTAAAGAGTAAAACATCCATTCATCTTATTTATTGTAAGTATAAACCATCATTTTCAGAATTTTCTGAATTTAATTCTACTTCGTTCACTCAAATTTATGAGCATTAACGTATTGCAGTTGTCTTCTGTGTTCCTGGGAATGTCTGTTATGTGTCGCATTGAAGGTTTTAAATGTCTGTGTTGGTCTTCAGGATGTGGGTTTGTGCAGGAAAGAATAATGAGAATTGCGATTGTTGCATTGTTTGGGTGTGGTTTTGGCTGGTTTGTCTTATCTCAATAACTTTGACACTATCATCATGACTCGGGTCTCTCTGCAGTGGTGCTGCTGTGCAGTTTGGAGATGACGCAGCACTTTCTTGACCTTTGACTTTTTTCTCAGTGGACTAGATCCCTCAGTATCTCCTTCCACCGGCAGCGAAGTGAGACCCGTTTCTCCAGTTACCTTTCACCTTTAAAAAGACTCAAAGCTCCCTTAATAATCCCTGGTCATTGAGCCTATCGCAAGCACATGACTACATCTGATTTTAAGTAGCACCTGTGGAATGAAAGTGACTACATGGATATGCTTCCTTTTAAAATGTTGAGGTTTATTTATTTATATTATTATACATTTATTCGGCAAGGATGCATTAAATTGATCAAAAATGAAGACAGAAAAGATTTTATAGAAATGCTGTTCTTTTGAAACTTTAATTCATTAAAGAATTCTGAAAAACAAAATGTATCAAAACACATCTGTTTTCAGGATTAATAATAATAAAAGAATGCTTCTGGATCAGGTGATATTGACAATTTAGCTTTGCCATCACTGGAATTAATTACATTTACATTTATGCATATGGCAGACGCTTTTATCCAAAGCATTCAGGCCCTGGGGATTGAACCCACAACCTTTTGCGCTGTTAACACAGTGCTCTACCCCTGAACCACAGGAACAATAACATTTTAAAACACGTTTAAATGGAAAACTGTTTTTTTTTTTTTTTTAATCAAGCAAATGCAGCCTTGGTGTGCATGAGAAACTTTCGAAAATGTTCAAAGATCTCAAATTTTTGAATGGTAGTGTGTAAAGAAAAATCTATAATATAGTGTAAAGAACAATCATACATTTTATCATCCACATTCATTTTATAGCTCTGCAATCTATCCTAATTGTAGGAGAAAACTTCTCTACAAATCCTCTGAACAATAATGTTCATAATCCGTAATGAAAATAATGTTCATAGTAATTTTCTGAAATGAGAAAGAGAAAGCAATTAAGAGACAGAGAGAGATGGTCAGACAGATTTGAGGGTGAGTTGGTGCACCTTTGTTGAATGTTGATGAGACAGAACAAGACGGGTTTGTGCGAGATCTTGCACACCTGCAGTCACTATCTGAAAGAGCTTCAGTGTGAACCGCAGATGTGTTGTGAAGGTAGCGCAAACATTTGATGAGAACTGACATTTATGCCGATTCAAGGTGTTATATTACTTTACTAAACAATCTAACTTGTGATTTTCACCCAGTGGATTATAAAAAACAATATTCAAAATCATTCTGAACATGTAAGCAACCATAAAGCAGGCTTTGGTGCAATGACTTAAGCACCAATTGCAATCTTTCAAAAATGTAAAAAGTGTAGTTTTATTCTGTTTACATGCTTTCAAAACTCTTAGCTTGTGATTTTTATTGGCTGGCTGGCGTTGCTTCACAGTCGTTCTTCACTGGCTAGCTTTATGTGGCTCCACCTTAAAGCTGCCAGTTGAAGAGCTGTTGTGGGTAACCATAACAACAGACCACCAGAGGGGGCGTGGTCAAGAAAACTGTATGAATTCATGAACATGTTTTATTAATCAGATCATTTTTTTGCCCCTAGAATTATATTGATTGTTGTTATAATGATGAATCTGCACTTAGGGTTGTGTTTCTAATACCAATGCAGTTTTATAAATGCCTGCAGTTGTATATTGTAGGTGTCACGGATTACCTGAGCGCTGAGATTTCCACCTCCAAACAGAAAAAGTTCAGCCTGGTGACGTTTGTGGACACTCCAGGGTTGGTGGATGGAGATATGGTGTACCCTTTCGATGTCAACAGTGCCATCACTTCTTTTGGTAAGGCTGCGTCTCTGCATTTTGTGCTGTTTCAGGTCATCAGCTCATTTGTAAGAGCCTCCAATGGTGCTTTCAAGTCCATTCAAGTTCATTTTTAAGAGTTGGCAAGTTGTAATTACTACGTCAGTTGTGTTCAAGTCACCTTGGTTGGAGCAAGATGACCATGCATTTACCTTTTCTACAAAGAAAAAAAAGTAAAAAAAAATTAAACTGTACTACTACAAAACATTAACCACAGAATGTAAATCTATGTGTTTTTGTTTTGTTTTTATTCACTTTATGGAGGTGTTGAAAATTGAGTCGTTTTATATATATAATTTTTTTGGTGCCACTTAGTTTTATTGTATACGACAAATTATAATAATTAAATTAATTTCAACTAATTCACCTACAATACAGATGCAGCATGCATTGCATATGACGTTTTCTCACTGACACACCGCCAACTCAGAAACTCGGGGCTTAATTAGTTCAAAGTTTCCTGCTCTTAATTATGACTTTGTGTTGCTGTTCATGTGTATTCATTTTGTACAGTAAATATGATCTTTTTTACATGACTTGAATACACCACAAAACCTTAAATGGATCTGTCATCTGAAACTGATTTTCCTGGGTTGTTTCACTCTTTTAATAAACCATTTTCTCAAAGGCAAATTTTTCTGTTTTTATGTCTTTTTTTAGTTTATGTACTGCATGTTAACTTTGTATACTAGTGTAGATATTGCTAACTAAAATGAATAAAAATTTGTTTTCATTAATAAATCTGAGTGATGTTAGATGAATTATCAGAAATGAAATGTTTAAGTACTTAAAATAATACAACTGCAATACAAATAAAGTAAAGCTAAATATATATATATATATATATATATATATATATATATATATATATATATATATATAAAGATTACAAAAGCACATAAAATTACTAAAACTAAAATTAAAATAGAAACTGAAAATATAAAAATAAACACATTTTATTATTTAAAATTAAATGATCTAGAAAGTTGTTAAGACAATTTAAAATGTTTAGGAGCATTTAAAATATACAGTCTTTCCTGTCAGAGACAATGGACCAAAAATATTTTGATATTGCTAAAATATTGATATATATATTGCTGAAGGTCTTCAGTATGCCAAACCCAACTTCCTGTTTTAATGTCAACACGGAAACAAAAATTATTTTTCAATTCAATTAAAATGATTCTAGTAAACAAAATGGAAAAGTACCATATATATATATATATATATATATTTTTTTTTTTTTTTTTTTTCCTAAATTAAATTAAAAAATGTTTTCCTAAATTAAATCGCACAAAGGTTAGAGTAACACTTTTCTTCACAATTTACATATCTGCGTATTTTCAGGTGAGCAGGCGGACCTCATCTTTGTGTTTTTTGACCCGATGGGACAGGCATTGTGCAAGCGTACATTGAACATTGTTGAGAAATTGAGTGAGAAGTGTGGAGACAAACTGCGCTTTTACCTGAGCAAAGCTGACGAGGTTGGACGAGAAACGGACAGACAGGTGTGTGTGTGTGTGTGTGTGTGTGTGTGTGTGCACCTCCACTGCCCTTAAAGTCAATATAAACATACAAAAAAATCTTACCTCAGTAAACTGATATACTACTGTCTGGACTCACAAATGTAATAGTCATTTCCAGTCTCACTTCAATCTGTACTCCTGACCTTCTTGCCATAATAGTTTGTTCTCCGACAGAAAGCCAAACAGGTGCTATTACAAATCAAGTCCTCTGGGGTTTCTAATCCTATTTAGCATTAACCCATCTTAAAGGTCAAATGTCTCAGTCGGTGTTGGTGTTGATTTTGTTCCCACAGCGAGTGATGATGCAGATTGTCCAAGAGCTATGCAGGAGACCTGGACTCAACAAATGTGGCTTCGAAATGCCCACAATATACATCCCCAACCCTCAGAAAGTAAGAGATGATGGGAGCAGATTGCTGTGCTGATTAAATGTCCATGGTTTTCCTCCGAGAAGTGACATGAGTAATGGAAGCATGCCCATGCTCCACTGCTGTGTCAGAGGAAATGGATTTATGTCTCTCTGCAGCATTAACATTAATTAGTTCTGTCTGTCAGCAGAGACACTTGCCTTGAAAGCCCAACTTTAAAGGAGAAATGGACTGATACTAATAAGACATAAAAAGATAAACTTGATTTCAGGCTGCTTTATAATGCACTACCATTTGAAAGAGAATAATAAATGCATAGACACATATTGATTAAAATTTACAATGCAGATGTTTATAATGTCACAAATATATTCAAATAAATGCTGTTGAAAATGTTGGTTTCCACAAAAAATATTAAGCAGCACAACTGTTTTCAACACTGATATTACTAAAAAAAATCAGCATTTTTCATCTGCTAAAAATGCAGTTGTTCACCTCCTCAAATTCTCTTTTTTTTTTCAATAACAATATGCATATGCGGCTTTGTTGGTAATGACCACAGAATAATTCTTCATTCCATTTACTCCACTTTTTGCTTTACAGTGTTATTGCATATGATACTACTACCACAGATAGTTGCTAAAGTGAAAATAAAATGATTCAAGTTTTGTTTTTTTGTGTTTGTGTGTGCAGCCCAGCAGATGCATCAACCAGATTGATGAGGTTTGTGAGACCATTGAGAAGAGCATAAACCAGGCAGTGCAAAAAACACTTGACCAGCTGGAGAAAGACTGTAACCTGATCATCTCTACCATCAACTATAAACTGGAACAGGACCGGTACACATCCATCCATCCATCCACACTATATCACATCATGACTCTAGAGCTCATACAGTATATGTCATATTTATCAGCCTTGCATGTATTTGTCTTCCCTCAGGATGAATGTGAGCAGTAACAAAAGCAACCGTTTTAATTCTTTCCTGTGTGGAGTTGCGGGAATCTTCCTTCCGTTGCTCTTCATCCTCAGCTTCATCATCAGCACCTTCGCTCCAGAGGAACTGGACTCTCTTGTTGGAGAGGGATTGGCTAAAACCATCTACTTTTCCACAGTATGTTCTCATTTGGATGTTTTCTGGAGATTAAGATCCCACCACAGGTTTAATTTCTTCAGTTTACCTGTATGTGTTTATTAGGGGATCGTTGTGTATCTGTGGGAATGGATTCCTGAAGACTGGCAGATAATGTTTGTGATCATCTTTGGTGCTCTGTGCTACTTTATGTTCTTCTTGGCCAAGTATTTTGCACGGTGAGCAAAATTGGCTCTAAATGTTTTGTTTTATTGTCACAAGGGGGCACCATAACTCTGACATTGTTTACTTTTATTTATTTGATTCTTTATCCTTTGGCTTTGGAAGAGCTATTTATTTAATGGTGTACAATGCAGTATGTATTGTACACAGTATAAAAAAATTATGTACGGAATAGCAAGATACTACTATATAATTTTTTTTTATAATAATTAAAAATCAGTATGCAATAGAGGATATAGTATGGAATAACATATCCCACAATGCAGTGCACTTGACTTAACTTTTTCCAGTGCAACATGAGCAGTCCATTTTTGCCATGAAGTTAGCCTTAGACGCTACTTAGATCACTACTACTACTTACTATCAATAAGCAGCAAATTAGGAGTTTATTGAGATAAGATGCTTAAAACCCCTTAATCTAAAGAATCATTAATATATATTAATATATGTTAAGATATGCAGTATCTGTACAATATATCAAGATTTTAATCTAATGTAATCAATGAATGCTAGTGTTTAATCTTTCCCTGTACTGTGCCACTTACTGTAATTCGATTCTTGAGCTGATTTCTGTTTTTTAATGGCCACTTCATCAGTTTAACAGCAGCCCTCTCAATGCTCTGATCTCCTTCAGTCAGGGCAGTAAGACGCTGACTAAAAGAGAGAAGAAGAAAATGGCTGAGTACAGTGATTACATCCAGGATATCGTTAAATCCAAAAAGGTATGACGTACTTTAAGCATCATTGTGAATATCATAATAACACTGTTTGTTCACCCATTCATTTTCCTAAAGATACATTATTATATGTAGGTGTTAATAATACTTACTTATATACATTTTCATATAGTTTGTTCCTGTGTTAATTTAGAGCAGAATTTAAACTTGGCTTGACTGTGAGACCAGCTAACCACCTTAACCTCCATGATGCTTTTTCAGCAGAGATACAACTGAAAACTGAAACATAAGCCTTTCAAAGGATGTTTGTCTTCTAACCTTGTAATATTTGTCATCTTTATCTTAGCGGAAGCTGTATGAGGAGTATCTTCGCCAGTGTGCTGCAGAGTATGATTTCTGAAGGAAAGCCTGCATGACAGCCGTCGGTCACATCAGAGTTGTCGGAATAATTCATATAAAGCACATCCACATGTAAAACAATGATGTAGTTTCATATTTACAACAAATCGGTGCCTTTTGGTTAAATGTGAATAGTGTTGAACAAAATGTGATATACAAACATGACCTCAATATTATCTTACACCAGCTAGTTTTTCTATATGAATCATTTTTAATGGGTTTTTAGCCAATAAGCTACATTATCACCATGTAAAGACATCATTCTGAGACATTAGCCTGGTTTCTGTGGCCTTCTTTTGATCTCAAGGAGCACTGTGGGAGAAACCAAAGGTACCAAATCCAACCTAATATACTCTTTACACCGTGTTTATATTATTAAGTGACATTTTTACTTTTTATAATGTAACACAGAAGAATTTCTCCCAGCAGCCATTGAAAAATCCTTAACTAGCTTTAGGTCTTCCTGTCATTCATATGTATGTGAACGTAATGTTGCATGTTTGTCTATGTATGTGTCGTTTATAAATGGTTTTAAAATGATTGTTTTGTAGTGTCCTGAAGTGATGCAAACATTTGTGAATTATTCTCTTAGGGCATTGTTTTATGAATACTAAGGAATTGCATCTTTTTCTGAGAAGTAGCTGGGTTTGAAAGAGTCAGTTTTTTAACCGTCCATATATAAAGGGTGCAGGGTGGATTCATGTGCTGATTTAATTTCATTATTCATTTTTTACTTTTATTTTATTTATTTTATTAGCTCATTTATTTTTCAGCTTTTTAAAAGTACATTTTAAGAAACCGTAGCACGTCCATAACTTATATGAATATGCATTTACCTCAGTGTTGCAAAAATGCCTTTTATTATGACTGCAATAATTCAGATTTCATAGCATGTTGTTATTTTAAATTTAATGTTTTTTTTTTTTAGCTATGCTGATTTTTATCGGTCTTACTGAATGAAATGTCCTCTTTGATGAACTCAAAAGTTTGTATTCTTCTGTCTTATACTATGATTTGATGAAATTGCTTGCTGTTTTCTGTAAGTATATTTGAAAGAACAAGCAGCCCAATAAAGTGTTATAGCAACAAATTTATTCATCTTTTTTTTTTATTCCACCAGAACCTGTCACATATGACTGAAACCTCCAATCCCTGAGTTAGTACCAAAGAAAAGCTATAGGAGGCCAGAGCTACAAGAGAAGCATTCGTTGTTATTGCATACAATCTAAAAATACAATCAACAATCAATCAGTCCGTCATCAATAAATCATTTTACGATTAGTCAGAAAATACAAGCCTCTTATAATACGAGCATTTCTATAGCTAAAGTTCTAGCTTTAAATATTTGTCGTCTTGTGCAGTTTACTAGCAGGGCAACCACAGTTCCCATGAGCAAGAGGTATATTGTCATTGTTAAAAGGTTTCAGGCCAGTCCTGGTGCACGGGGTCATGCTTCAGTTTGGGGTGCGAACATTCAAAATGACAGCGTCGCTTTATTGCAATGGAGATTATACTGTAAATTTGAACTTGAAATACTACATGGCTGGAAGATTTTTTTTTTAAAATTCAGCGATTCATGAAGTCTGTCAATAATACATCCAGGTCATAATGTACCTCAGAATCATACAAAATCTAAAATAATAATAATTATATATATATATATATATATATATATATATATATATATATATATATATATATATATATATATATATATATATATATATATATATATATATATATATATAATTATTATTATTATTATTATTATTGTTTTTTTTTATAGTAAAAAGAAAATTATGTCTAAAAATATACTGTATTATAGTAATAAGTGAAACATTGAAGTAATGAGGAATGTGTTTAATTCTTGTGAAAATGATGTGAAAAAAGAATATATATATATATATATGTATATATATATATATATATATATATATATATATATACAATTTTAAATATATTTAAATATTTTATATCTTAAGCTAAATCTTTCACAGCAGTTGCTACAGTCTCATTCAAATATAGTATATATATATATATATATATATATATATATATATATATATATATATATATATATACACACACACACACGTACATACAAATTCTCATTACTGCAATACATGTAAAACTTCATTTTTTTAAAATCAGGAAATATTAAGTACAGTACAACAAATCCTGCTATGAGTTATACATACTTGAAATAAGATCTAAATCATCATCATGTTATTTTGCATTACAATAATGAGAATTTGGGGTAAATGGTATTCAAATAATGTCACGGAAAAAAAAAACATTTCACAGGCTTCTTTTTCTTATAATCAAAGTATATCTATATATTTTTTTATTTCTTTCCGATTTTGGCTTTGTGAGATTCGCCCATATGTGAATTTTGACATATGTATGATAATACTATATCATACATTGTGATGTATGACAATACTATATCATACATTATATTTAATTAAAATTCATAGACATTGACATATGGAGCTTGTTACCTTCCCTGGATAATGATCCCACACTAAGATCCTTTGGGTGAGTCTTAATGAAAACTAATGCATCTGAATTATCATGCATCTGCTCTCTCTACATATACAAACTGCCACAAGCGAAGCTGCATATTTTGACGTGAACCAGCTCTGTTCTCATTTCCATAGCCTGGCTATTCAGTAGAAAAAAAGTGCAGTCTTATTGTTTTAATGTATTTTCAGTTAACAGCTATATACAAAGTCACATGTACAAAATAAAATATGACAATTCCCCTTAACCACTCTCCCGTGAACATTGTGTCCAGGAAGATGATTCATGCAAAAGATTTGACCAACCCGCGAGAGAGAGAGAGAGAGAGAGAGAGAACCGTCCCGTCTAGAACAAAGGGTTAAAAACCAGTTATGGCTCATTTGTTAGTGCTGTGAACAGATCCAGGCCCAGAGAGGTGCCACCTCATAGGGACAATGTCCCTCGGCACGGCCCAGGTGCTCCCATCTAGAGTCCCACTTAACCAACTCCAGCTGCAGCATTAAGACTACGTCTGTTACAGGAGATCGTCCAAGTTTGGCAAGAAAAACTCAGCTGTGCTGAGCTGATCACATCCTCACTGTGAGCCTTTGTCGATCAGCCATGACATGTCTCCTGTCCTGCAGGGAAAAGAAAACAATGCAGAATTTCGAAAATTGGTCAATGTCCTTTTTAGTTCAGAAGGTTCAAATGCAAGTATTATGTGTCAAAGTTATAATCGTTAACTAAAACTGTTTAATGACTGTTAAATGAAATAAAGCTAATAAAATAAAATAATAAAATATTAGGTGAAAAACTTGAAAGTTGAAACTGAAGTATTAAAATAACTAACTGAAAAACAAAAACTAAAATAAAAATAATTTAAACTCAACTAGTAATTAAAAAAAACAAACATTTGTAAACAACAATTGTAAACATCAGTTACTGTCTATTCTAGCTGAGGGTTAATATGCAAGGAGTGTGTGTCGCGGTTATAATCGTTAACTAAAACTATTACAAATATTTTAGTTAACTGAAATAAAATAAAAATATTACGAAAAAACCTTAACTAAATGGAAACTCTAAAGTGAAAATTTAAAGTTATAATAATATATATATAAAAAATAAAAATAAATGTTCAAAAATTAATTAATGTAAAAATATAAAAATGAAAACTAAAAATATAAAAATGAAAGCTAATTAAAAATAAAAACATCTCCGTATGTTAACAATACTAAAATAACACTGGTGCAGGTCTTATGTTAGACATAGTTTAAAATAATAAACTTTCATGTTTCCACACTTGCCAGGTCGCGCAAACATTCTTGAATTAAGAGTAAATGCTTTTGAATGAGGCAAAAATAAACTGATTGTAATGCTCACCAAGCGGGCATTTATTTGATCAAAAATGTTTAATATTATGAAATATTATTACAATTTTAAATAACTCTTTTCTATTTCAATATATTTTAATATGTAATTCATTCATGTGATGCGAAGTTGAATTTTCAGCATCATTACTCCAGCCTTCAGTGTCACATGATCCTTCAGAAATTATTCTAATATGCTGACTTACTTATTATATTTCTTATTCTAATCAATTATGAAAACAAGTCTAAACTGTCACTTTTGCTTCGACATGTTTAAACCATGGAAAATCTTACTACAGCCATTGTTTTCTGTGAAAAATAGGAAATGTCCTTACTCCACGTCACGTTTCCTAATCGTCTTTCCAGAGCCAAGGACTTCTGCAACCCGTGACACAATGGGGTCGTAGTTCATACTGGCCACGGCCACCACCTCCTCACTCCTGTAATCACCGCAGATTAAACTCACAACACACACAGCTTGCATTAGAATTACTGTAAGAACTCAAATATTAGTAAGTGCTGCTACAATAGCAATAATGTAGTATATTATGAAATTCTTCTAAAAATCTAATAATAATACATTTTCTGAAGTAAACTGAATAGTGCTTGTCCATGCAAGACTCACAGTATATATTACATACTATATATTTATTCATATAGGTTTGGATGGAAAAACATGAGGTTGAGTAAATGATAATATGTTGATTTTTTTGGGTGAACTATCTATTTAAGTATGTTGCATTGTGTTTGTATAAAACACTAACTCTATATAAGCAATTATAACAAGTGTTGTCAAGTACATGGTTTTCCTGCAGAATTGGGTTACTTTAACACAGTTGCAGCGGGTTGTTTTTCATGACCGTGGGTTGGAGCGACCCCAAAAACTTGATATTTAGCCCCTAAAATGCTAATTTTCCCATTGAAACACGCAAAATAAACTTGTATTTTATCCCCTGGAATGCAATTTTTTATCAGGGGAACCTCCTCGAAACACGATTGGGCTAGTTTTGGGCTAGCTTTGGGTAGCAATTGACGTTTTTTTTTTTTTTTTGTGAAAACCTGGCAACCCTGATTATAACGACGATATTTGCCTTAGCAACTGACGTCCAATAAATCTGGATATTATTTTGATCTATTTCTTTCTTCTATGAGATTAAAATCTTTTTTCACTTTGATTTTATTTATTAATTTCACTTCCTAGCAGCTGATTTATTACCACAGCAGCCCAAGAGACCGGAGTCATTAGGGCCAATTTCAGAAAATAAGACTAATGCAGTTAAGATAGTGGATGATATGAATTGTACAGATATTGTACAGATTGTGTCTTTAAAAAAACATAACCGCATAATCTTTGCAATGATTAACATAATTAGCAATACAAAAACTATAGTTCAGTCCCTGCAAATCATTTTTAATCAGAAACTCAGTTACTTATAACTTATAAATAATGCTTTCTGAGTAAATCACTTGTGTAAAAGATTTAAGTTGTCAATTGTTTTTATTATAGAATTTTACATATATATATATATATATATATATATATATATATTAAATTACAAAACAATTAGAACAAAACAAAACACAAAAAATATATGATTATTGCAATAGTATAGTACCATAAATTAAAAAATTTGTACTTCATAATACTGTACAACAATATAATAATTTCCTTATCTAAGTTAGAAATTATTTTTGATGTGATCATGTTAATAATTATAAATGCCTGGCTCAAATTTAGAGAAATAAGAACCAAATCAACTTACTTTGTGTAGAATGCCACAAATTTCAGCTCATCCAAATCTCCCTGGATGACGACATCATCAAAGCCGTCTCCATAACCTTGACAATAAGATTAAAAGCACTTGTGATGCATCAGAGAAGCGCTGACGCTGAAACTACGTCAGTCATTCATTCAATCTAAAGGAAGTGTGGCGCTTTTTGTTGTTGTTGTTCTTGTTGTTCATGTTAATTTTCAGTGTTAGACATTTGTCCTTACCTGCGTATCGTATGCTTTTCCCAAACATTGCTGTCCAGAAATAAGGCACTGTTTTAATATCTGAAGCCTTTCCCATCATGCTAAGGGCAGCCACTCTACCTGTTGTGGAAGACCATGTAAAAATGTAAAAAAATGTAAGATTATTTATTATTCGTAAAAAAGGCACCCCAGTGTGCTAAAAGTATTACCGTGTACGTGAGCCATCTGCCAGTGGGGTATGTTCACCTTCTTATTGCTACGTAGAGCTAGAGGAAATGTTACCACATCCCCCCCAGCAAAGACCCCGTCAATGTTCGTCTGCATGGTCTGAAAGGGTTAAAGGTATATGTTTACATACGCTTTGTACTGTAACTTGTCCTTTGTCGCTTATTATCATAAATTACTCAAGGTCAATGTACTAAAACAAAAATGTATTACTGATTCAATAGACACAAGCATGTGCAGATTAGCACGGGTTGCAGAAACACACACGTTCTGAATGGCAACAGATGTTAGAAGATCCAGTAACAGATGTACAGTACATATTGAACAACAGTGCAGATAGACTGAACCTTATTGACTGGGATGAATCCTTTGGAGTCCATGTGCACTCCGCTCTGCTTCAGGAATGCTGTGGCTGGACTGGAGCCTAAACACACACACACACACACACACACACACACACACACACACTTATGTTCAGGTACCCAGAACAAATTTGTATTTTATATTGGGGCATGTTGTCATATGTGTTTTAAATCTTTGCATTGCTTTGTTTCATGAATCGTTTTGTATTTCATAAAAGCTTTACTGTTTTAATCTTGCTGAAAAGCCTTGTTAATTGAAATATTAGTAATTTGACAACATGCCCCACTATGTTCAGTGAATGTATTTATACACAAACACACACACACACACACACACACACACACACATATGCTACTGTCCAAAAGTTTGGGGTCAGAATTTTTTTTTTTTTAGGAAGTTAATACTTTTATTTAGCAACAATGTGTAGAATTGGTCAAAAGTGACAATTAAGCATTTTAGAATGTTGCAGATGTTTTCTATTTCAAATAAATGAACGTTCTATTCATCAAAGAATCACATAAATAAATTACATTTTAAAATATATATATATAAAAAATGATTTAAATAGTAAAATTATATTCACAAAATTACTGTTTTTATTATAATTTTGATTATAATAGGCAGCAATAGTGAGCAAAAGACACTTTAAAAATTTTATATTTACTATTTATTTTTCTAGCCAAGACTACAATAAGACTTGAAAACAGGAAAGTGAGAAAAAAAAAGAAAAAAACATAAGCAAAAATTTCACACAGACTCACCTATGCCAATAACACAGACGTCAGCTCTCAAGACTTTGCCACTTTTTAGAACCACTTCTTTTAACTATTGAAAAAATAATAATAATACTTTTTACATTTATGACATAGTTGCAAATTTTCTTAACACCATGACTTATAATACAGTGTCAAAAATCATATTACGTTTTTTCTTTAGGAATATCAAAGTGTAATTTCATAATTGATCACAGTTCGACTTATTCTCAGTGATATATTTACTGTGTGCTCACTTGTGTTACGAGTTCTGGCCTTTTAGCCCAGGGCCAATCCATTATTGCAAAAGCCGTGTTTGAAAATATTCAAAGCTAAGCAGTGCTACTGTGAGAACAGATGTAATTAATCACTCTACAGGAACGAGAGCAAGAGAACAAGAAGTACAGAGAGAGAGAGAGAGAGAGAGAGAGAGAGAGAGAGAGAGAGAGCCCTACACTTCACTGAACTCTTGTTTCTCTCACTTTCATGATACCTGTCCATTATGCCCTCGCATCTCCCACACTTCGTTCAACATGTAGAACTTCACCCTGTTTGACTCGAACAGCTAAAGAGAGAAACAAAATGAAATAATTAAATGAGAATATAGAATATTCTATGCTTGAATATAGATTTAATGTGATTACAGCAAGGAATCATATACAGTCATTTTGACCCTGTCAGTTTATTATGTAAGAAGAGAAAGACAGAGAGATAAGAGAGGCGTGAAACAAGCATGAAACAGCAATGAGGGAAATTAATGGCCAAGAGAAATAAAAATGTACATAGTTTATTGTCATACACACTCTTTTTTTATTTATTTAACCATACCTAGCTTATAAAATTAGTTTTATTTTAATATAAGGAAGCAGCATATCAAAAAAGAAAAAAAATATATATATAGATGGGTATAATGTAAACATGTCCCTCAATGAAATTAGATTTTTGAACCTTCATAAAAAATTTGGGCACCTCTGATGTTCACCATTTAACAATTATTTAATGCTTAAATCTTAATATTCTTATTTATTTATTTCTATAAATCTAGTTATTTTCGGTCACCTTCATCAAGGCTTTTCCCACTTTCTCTCCGAATGCTTTACGGAATGGCACGGCCTCTATGCCGATCACAGACACTGAGTGAGCCTTATCTGTGAGAGCTGCAGCCACCTCCATACCTGAACACAGCACAGTGCATATAATCATTATCAGAGGCTCCAAAAATATATGGACACTATGGATATATGGAAGATATATGGTTTTATGTTGTCTAATGCAATTACACTGATTCATCCTAAATTGTGGCTTAAGCAACTAAACACTTTTTAGAGCTATTAATAAACTACACCGAGATGTACATTTCACATAAGCTCTTACCAATAAATGAGGTTCCAACGATGACAGCATTCTTACTGCTGGCGAGTGTTGCGATGCTGTTAGCATCTTCTGGTGTTCTGGGGTGAAACACATTTCCCACATCTTTGCCTTTGTAGCTCAGAGCTTTGGGTCTGTAAAGATACAAATTTATTATTAAATTATTATTATAGTATATTATTTTTGCAGAAACTGAGAAAGGTTTTTAAACGACTAAGAGCCTCATTTATTTTATGTATTTTTGTTCAGTGTTGTGATCAATGTATTGCACCCTTGCTGGATAAAAGTATTAATTTCTTTAAAAAGATTAAATGAAATCTTACTGACCCTAAACTTTTGAATTTGGATCATTTGGTAGCAGTAGTTATGTTTACCTGCTCCCTGTGGCAATGAATAGTTTTCGATACTCTATTTTAAAACCATCCCGAAATGTCACAGTCCGTGTCTTCACATCCACAGAGACAACCTGTGAAGAAACATATTGCAATTTTAAGAGCCATTCCAGTAACGGTGCAAAAAATATCATAGAATTGCTGTTTAAAAATATAAAAACAGTATTTCCATCTGATAACTGTATTATTGTTCTCACCTCTTTCTCTAATAGTATCTCTATGTCATACGTTTGAAAGAAGTCAGATGAGCGCAGCTGAAGCTGCTCAGCTGTGCTCTCCAAACACTGAAAAAAGAGGGATGGACATCAAATCAGTATCACATTTGCCCTATCATATTTTTGCTAAAGCTAAAATCTTCTGTTGGAAAAGCAGTCTTATATAAAACTTTGTTCCCACACTGTTCTATAGACTGTTCTGTGTACAAACCTTACTCAGTTTAGGCCTGTCGTAAGGCAGATGTTTGTCCATGGTGCACATGACTATACGGTCAGTGAAACCCTCCTGTCTCAGGGTCTCAGCGCACACCAGACCAGCAGGACCTGAGTGAGAACATCAACAGACGTCAAGAGGAGGATTGTATGGTGGCACCTTCATCTTGAACGTTAATCGGAATATAGATGCATGATTTTATTTGATGCTTTGGATGTTTTCTCTTACACTTTATCTTTTTAGCAGTAATCACATTGTCTTGTGTTTAAAGATGGCGTTTAACCTTTGAACCTATTAAGTCTGTTCCAAATCAGCTGCTTATCTAAGCTGTCATAAAACGTTCATAAGAAATAAAAATAAAATCAGTTTGGGGCAGAAAATGATTTAATGAAATGGATAAGATTAATTTCACCCACAATTAAATAGACAACAGGTTTTATTAGACTTGAAATCGTTAACTATGGGTCATTCTAAACCTGGGGTTAACAATTAATTAATGGGTATTCATAAGCTTATGTTTTGCTTGTTACATTTAAAACTCCAGGGTTAATATTCTTATTTGCAATTGGACAAAAGCTGCACGTGATCTCTCTACGCACGGCTCTGAATTTGCTCATTTTAGTATTCTATATATTGGTGTCTGCATTATCAAGTTTTCCTTTAAGTGCACTTTTTGGACTTTAAAGGTAAGAATGAACCAGTCTTCACTTTCTGTCACCATTTAACATTTCCCCCTCAAACGCTTATAAATGTGAAATGTTTCCATTACTATCTAAGGGTGTTTTCACATCCGTGGTTTGGTTCATTTGGTCTGGATCAAAGGCAACAAATTGTACATTGTAGCATTTTCCTGCCATTTTAAAGCAATTGAAAAAGAGGCATGTGATTACGTGACATAGCTGTAACATTTTAACACAGCATGGTTTCAAACTGTAGCCTATACGAAATAGTCCAACTAAAAGTGGTAAAAAGCGGTGCTGATTTGGAAAATAATGGGGTGAAAAAGAACAACAATAACCAAGGCACAGGTTGAAAAGGCCTATTATAGCAGGAGGTAAATTTCAGTTCTCTTCCACTGTGTCAGACCGCCAGAGACGGTCAACACATGGTGGAAGGAGTCGCGTCTTGCACATAACATCGAGAATCTCGTATTAATTCAGTCACACGTGTCTTTGACCGATGACCTGTCAGAAGCTATATCAGCCCCTGACTACGTCACGGTTGGTCTCTTTGTCATTCTCGCGGAGAGATCTCATTTGAGCATGCACAGTTTTTGGGTTGATGTTCGCTCCCCGTGACAGCTGTGTCTCAGAAAAGACAATTGCGTCAAATTATATTGGATTCATCATTGGATTTTTGGATTGAATTTATTGGACCCATTGGTTATCCAAGGTCTTTAAAACAAGCGGTGTTACAGCAGCTGTTATTAGTAACCCATTGGTTGACCAGGGTTATTTTTTCTAGAGGTGTAGGCACTATGGCTGCTTCCTGTTCTACATGTTCAGGTCCTATGGATCTTATGGATGCACATATTCACCTGGCTTTTTGGGCATCGACCATCTTAAGGAGGCTTTAACTGACCCCTGCCCAGAATGTAGACTAATGCCACTGGGAGTCTGGCAAAGTTTGAACCAGGATGTGAAGAGTTTTTACCACCAGTCAAGACTAAGACTCAGACAGGTAGCAAATGCTCAGCTTGCAAAACTGAGGGGCCTCCAAAGAAGAAGCGAGCTCTGACTGCAGAACTATCTCACCGTGTAGTTGAATTAGCTAATGCTGTGCAGGGCATTCAGGCTTTGTTGGCTAGATCATTGCCATCTGCTACTCAGAGCACAGATGAAGATGTGAGAGCATCAGTAATTAATGCCTTGTTGCTTAGGGTTGTGCCAATGTCCGAATGTCCTAGGGAGGACCTGGACACTTTGACTTTGGCGGCTTCAGATTCACTGATTAAGGATGAGCAGGACTGTTATTTACCCTTGGAGGAGACTTCTTCTTGCTAAGTTAAATCTAAAAACCTCTAGCAGCGGTCGGCTGCTCGGCTGGACGTTTTCCTGATACCTAGCTGCCCTGCATTACTAAGGCTGTTTTTTCAGCTTTTTGATCTGCTCTTTCTTCCAGACCAGATCGAGTAGTGCACACTTTGGCTGCAATGGCTGATGTCCAGGAGAAAGGTCTTGATAACATGACCCCAGTAGAGCCGTGTATTTCTTTACTGATTGTGTTCCCAGATGAAGCCCTTAAGCAGGAGCTATGCTGCTCTAACCCGGAGTGCAGATGTACTGATGATTTGCTGGTTCATATATATAACACTGTTTCAGGATTGACTCTTATTGGAAATTCTATGGCTCAGTTGTTGTTGGCGCTTCATTCAACCATGTCATCAACAACACAGGATTATGCTTCATCAGAACTGCTTGAGGCTTCTCTACAGGCTATGGGGTCGATGGCCTTTTCTAGTGGAAATCTCTTGGACTTATCACACTAGCTAGGCAGCTGGTGTCAATCCAGGCTCCCTGAGGTATGTTGCAATAACCTCCACCAATTGCCATTGGTGCCTGGTCAGATCTTCGGTCCAGCTGCTCAGGAGGCCCTTGAGCACAGGGTAAGAGCAGCTGAGTCTCGTTCCCAGCATATTGGATGTAGCTAGACCTACCATGCACTAGCTGTACAATGGCTACTTGCTCGTCATTGCACCTTGCAGCAGCATAGACAAGGGCAGTCCTACAGACTACCGCAACAGGATTCTCGGCTTGGATTATCTTCGAGAAGAGATACTGTATGCCTCATTATCGGTTCAGGCCAACTCGCCATGCACCTCCTCACCAGTGCCCCCTCCAACCCAAGGATAATGGAAATGTTCCCCGATGTCATTAAGGGTTCAGGGTCTGTGATGGGACAGTTTTCAACTTCTCAGTTACATCATTGTAGAGGCATTACAGACAAAAAGTGGCTTCTCAATAAACTCGAGAGAGGATATTCATAATCCAGTCTTTCAGCCCAAGGTATTATCGCCTCGGTTCATAAATCAACCTATTCAGCCGGCAGCATTCATGCGGGAGGGAAGGGCCTCGCGGGCAGCCCTATGCCCAGTCCATATATTGAAGCAGTATGTATTGAGTGTCATGGACCAGCTTTTTGTCTGTTTTGGACCTGGCAAGAAAGGTGCACCTTTGTCGAAACTGAGGCTTTCTCACTGGGTGGCGGACTCTATTGTTGAAGCATAGTTGTGTATTGCCTGCAACTGTTAAAATGTCATTCCACTTAGGCAGTGGCCACTTGTTATGCAGTATTACGTTGTATACCTCTTTTGGAAATATGTGCGGCAGCTACATGGGCATCACCTTGCACATTCACAAGATTTTATCGACTTAACGTAATCATTCTGTGATCAGTTCTGTCATATTTACAGAAGATGTTTGAGCTTATATCCTCATGTCTTGGCTGTATTCATCTTCCACCATGTGTTGACTAGGGCTGGGATGATAAATCGATGCAGAATCGATTCGTGGATCGATTCTTAGATTTTCAGAATGCACCGCGATTCCTCTGGAATCGATTCTGAGCTTAGATTTTAACAGCAGATGGCGCTCTAATCTTAGTTTTTATGCGCACACTCAAATGCCCATGAAGAAGAGTGCTTAAGAGGTCTTGTGCGTTCGGCTGAGTCGTGTCATTTCACTTCATCTTAGAATGCTTTGATGATACAAGATTAATGTTAACACAGCCCACTGTGAACACCCTTGTAATTCACTTCAACCTTTTCTAATTTTATGAATGCTTATTTTAGGTTCAAGTGTCTGTAATGATTTGGAAATGAGCAGAGTACAGGTGTTTCTAAAGCATGCAGTGCCATCTGCTGTTAAAAACTAATCTCAGAATCGATTCAAGAAAGAATCACGATGCATTCGGAAAATCTCAGAATCGATGCTGAATCATTTCTTGATTCGTGATGCATCGATTTATTTTCCCAGCCCTAGTGTTGACCGTCTCTGGAGGTCTAAACCATAAAATAGAGTGCTGGTTACTAGAGTTACCGTGGTTATATGAATGGTGGACGACTGCCAGAGTCTCTGGTCACTCGGATTGAGAATGACGACAAGACCAACCGTGACATAATCAGGAGCTGATATAGCTTTTGTACAGATCATCAGTCAAAGTCACATGTGACTGAAATAATACAAGATTCGTGATGTGATGTGCGAGACGCGACTCCTTCCACCATGTGTTGACGGTCTCTGGCGGTCTTCCAACGTTCATAGAACCACGGTTACTCCAGTAACCAGCATTTTACTGTGCACTGAAATCTAGGTAGCGTTAGTCCTATATCATAGCTAAAGAGGTTACTGGATTGTAATGCTGTCCACCTTATTTTCAATGTGAAAGTAAGCTGATTTCTATGAATGTGTGGGACTTCCGGTTCATTAGCTACTGCAAGGAAACAAGTTAAAGGGATAGTACCCCAAAAATTTTAATTTGATGTTTATCTGCTTACCCCCAGGGCATCCAAGATGTAGGTGACTTTTGGCACTTTTCCACTGCGTGGTTCAACTCGGCTCTGTATGGTACGGCACGGCACGGCTCAGCACGGTTTGCACTGCAATTTAGTATCGCTTTAAAGTAAGCAGGATTATTCACATGTGGTTATAGTTGCGCCTGTTCTACTGCCACGACTCCTAAAAAAAAAGTCGCTGGATCCACTCCTCTGCTATCAATGAGAGGAACGTCTGTTCTTCCGCAACAGACAACAAAACTTTTTGTTTGTTAAAAAAAGGTGCACTCGTTCAAAACAGTTGTGTTCGATCAGGCTGTGAAAGAAACTGAACAGCATTTATTATAGTTTTTTACCTCAGATTTTCACCGTGATGTCTGAACTGTCCTGAGCACGTTTGTGTCTTCTTCTTCACCACCTATCTCTCAAATGGACCACTGACACTCTATCTACAATCTCAATTAGGAGTGTCAATAGTCAATTTGAGAGATAGGTGGCAGAAATGCACTTATAAAGCCCCTTTCACACTGCGATTCCAGAAAATACACGGGTAATGTGTCCCGGCAATTGTTCCCTGGTCGCTAGATTTTGCACTTTCACACTGCCAGTGATTACCCAGAATATGTGTGTGCGTTCACACACAACCTGTTAAGGTCCCGTAAAGACATGTGACATCAGGTTGTGACGTGTAATGTACGAGTCGAAAACGCTAGGCACATTAACTTTCACTTAAGCTAACGAACGTTCTCAGCATCAGCACAGAAAATGAGGAACTAACTGATCTCTGCTTCATTACAGTTTACACAGATTTGTTTTGTCAACGTGGGACGTGGGAACAGAGCGAGGCCGGTGGAGTGATTGGAGATGAGCGACACCTGCTCGACCCACCGGTCTCGAGTCCCACGGAGGAGATGGAAGGATATAAAACTGGAGCGACGACAGTGAAGGACGAGAGAGGACCAGGCCTGGGTTTTAGTTGTGTTTTGGTTTTTATTTTGATTATTAAAACCTTATTTGATTGTCCGCCGGTTCCCGCCTCCTTCTTCTCGATGATTCTGGAGTTTTAATTCGTTACAATCTGCCTTCAAAACACCTGGTAAAAGAGTCATGCGATAATGTGCGTCATCACTACGACACACCCCTTACAGCATTAGTTCTGGCTTTTGTTCACACAGCGCTCGTTCCGGGACTGAACCCAGCAATGTTACTAGGTCCCACACCCGGGATCAATCCCGGAATCAATCCCATGACATGTTTGCTTTCGCACGCGAACATGCTCAGGACAGTTCAGACATTGCGGTGATAAAAACTATATAAATACTGTTCAGTTTCTTGCACAGACTGACCGTTTTGTGTCTTTACACATCATTGTATTGTCAGGAGCTGCAGGGTTTCGTTTGGTTTTGTCTGTGTATGTTTTATGACTCGAAAACATTATACAACTGACAGACTGCAACAGTTTGAGTTAAACATCTTTGTGTTCTACTGAAGAAACAAAGTCACTTACATCTTGGATGCCCTGGGGGTAAGCAGATAAACATCAAATTAAAATTTTTGGGTGAACTATCCCTTTAACGAGAAGAATAACAGTAAAGTGCAGTAAACTGTAAACCTGTTTGCACTAAAAACTAGTGTGTTCATAATTAAGATAATACATTAAATTATATGGAAAGGCACACCAGTTTGCAATATCAAGCAGCAAAACTAGCTGTTTTGTACAGCTAAAAAATAGCTGAAAGCAAATGACACTGGAAGCCAGAACCATTCAATTTACAAATGGCGCTCCGAGGTGCCCACTCTTAAAGGGAAAATAAGTTTATAGGCTATCAGAATGCTACACATATAAACTGTACTCAAAACATCAAGGGTGAATTAACTAAATATAAGAGACGTTAATTCAGTGCAAAAACTGTTTATTATTAGTCTCATTTTATAACATTATGGCTGCAACCTGATCCGATAATGAGAATATGGCTGAATCCAGTGCTGGAATTGATGACAGCTGAACATTTTGACATGGCCTTTGACCGCCGCTGAGTCTGAAGAGCCTGTCAGGAAACAGATGATTCCCCACATAACTATTTACAACTGCTGTTAAATATATCTCTTTTTACACACGTAATCCAGAGAAAGAGAGACTCTTCACCTGCTTGTTTGCTCTTATTATCACCTTCTCCTTTTCGACTCTGACCTGAAATAGTGGGGAAAAAATGAATTGACTTGACAGATTATTACATAATAGAGGGATTATGAAAGCACCCCCGCTGCTTAATAATGACACATACTGAGGTTCATTTTCTCTCCTCTGATGAACTCATATGTCCTCGGGTTGTATAAGGAGCATGTACTCCCTCTATGTCTTGTTGGGAATATGCTTTTTTTTTCTTTTTTTTTCAATAGGTCTCATTCGCTAGTTTTGCATAAACCTTTGAACATTTTCACACAAAAATTGTGATCCATCAACAAGTGCACACTTATATTGTTTTCCAAATATTGGATCAAATTTATTTCCAAGTCAAACTGCAAATGCACTTATGTCACAAGCCAAAGACTAGTCAGATTACAAAATTTTTAAATAAGTAAATAAATACGTTTTTTATTAATATATTATAGTTAAATTAGATAGTTATTTTGTATAAATCTATCAATAAATATAAATTTATTTATTAATAATAATAGCATTAATATATTATGATTCACACTTATATTGTTTAACAAATCACTAGGTAAACTCCTTGATGGTTTAAAAATGTTTAGAAATAAATAAACACTAAGTATTATTATTATTATTATTATTATTATTATTATTATTATTAACATATGATAATAATATTACATTATTCATTTTATGTAAATACATAGATATTTATTTCTTTATCTTTATAAAATATGAATATTTTATGAATCATCAATAAGTTCTCACCTATTGTTTTCTAAATATGGATCAAATTTAAAATAATTGTGATTAAACTAACATTACAAGCCAAACTCTAGGCTTGGGATAATTCTATACAAATATTATACATTATGTTCTAAATAGTTTATTTATTTGCAAATCAATGCATTTATTTATTTATTTTTTACAGTAAGAAAAAATAAATTGTTCCGTAAGAACAAAGTTCGGAGAGGAGCTTCCGGAGAGACTGAAGAGGAACATGTTTTACCTGGAAGGTAGGCAAACTGTCTAGGCCAGGAAAATCCTCAATATCACCCGTAGTGATGTTAAAACATGCCCCATGCCATGGACATCGCACATGCCCTTTTGATAGCACACCTGGAGGAGAATTGTTTTTAAATACACAGTATTACTGAAAGAACAATCTGTTTTGCTACTTGACAAAGCTTATAGCACACTTATATTATTAGCAGTGTGTTATAAAATCTTCTGAGAGCTAATGTTATCCCAAGCTATGGAATGCAGAGGACCAGGAGTGCTCTACAGGACCTCCCTCACCTTTGACCAGTGGAGCCCCATAATGTGGGCACTTGTGTCCCACGGCAAAGAATTCTCCATGTTCTTTAATGAGCAGAGCACGGCCTGCCCCCAAATCCACCTCACGCATTCTGCCAAACACAACGCATAAGATCAGCACAGATTTAACATCCAAAACTCAACCCAATAGATGCATTCAAAGGTTACAGCTGATGTAATTTATATGCAACCAAGAGGGGGAAAACCTTAAATTTACTTTTTTTTTTTTTATGTGTGTGTGGTTTATAGTTTATGTTTGTTATCTTTGACCCCAATCCATATACTACCGTATTCTTAAAGGTTGGTTAAATTTGGTTAAATTAAAGTTACATTTTTGCAGATATATGCATTTAAAATGTACAGTTTTTCTCTTCCTGGAGCACAAACCAAAATATTGATGACGTCACTGTATGCTCATTATCATATGCAGACTTTAGTCCAATAAATTGGTCTATAGAATGAGAATATCCCTCCACCTATCACCACCTGCAACAAACTAGCAATAGTTTGTAGAGAACAAACTGTGGTTTTGCTGTATTCTGATGTAAACTAAAGGATAATAGATAATCTACTGGCTCAACAACCTGTTTTAACAGGAAATGAATTAAAATAGCAAAAAAATATAGGAACAGATCAATTCAGTATTGTATTGAAATCAAGAACTTACTGGCCATTCTCAAGGTCTTTTACATGGCAGACAGATGCTTCTATGTAGTCTCTGTGTTTACGGTGTGGCCGCAGTGTCATGGTGTCCTCGTCTGAACAGTGTCCCAGAGATCCATTAAGTCTGCATTCTGAAAATGGACTGGCCTTTCCATTAGGAGACATCAGGTCCACCTCTTTCTCTTTATCCAAAAGAGTGAGCTCAACTTTGACCTCTACTGCAAAAAAGAAAAAAATCTTAATATAAGTACAAGAGACTGCCATCTTTAAATATGTTGCTAACAGTTTAGTAATTGTTCTCGATGTGAACAGGCCTTAAGACACTATAATGTCATGTCAAGTACATAACAAATACAGAGCTAGTTCTGTGTAGAAATAGCATTCCGAGTTCAAACGGCTTGGAGAAGAGCATTGGAAGCTGAAAAACCATTAATGTACAAAGTCTTTATAGAAAGTGATTGTGAAATGTGCTTTCACTACAGTCCGGTCTCATTCTAGCTTTCTCTCTGGCCGGAAAAATGTGCTGAGGGCCTGCTTCTTATGCCTTAATCACACAGGAATTCACACCTGCTGAGTGAAGCTTAATTAAAATCAATGGAAAATCATGCAAGATGACTTGAGCCGGCAGACGAAAGAAAAAGAAAGAAAACTCGCCTTCTCAGAGCTGGCTGCAGACACTTTGTTTTTTTGAAGAAGAACTGGGAAAATAACATCTGCCAGATCATTTAATAAACATGTGTATCTATAGGTGTCATCAATGAAACCACATTTTCATTCCCGTTCCCTTATTCAGCCTACTAAAAAGAAAAAAATCTGTGGATGTATACGACAAGCATTAAATATAAAGATATGGTGTGTAGACTATTTCAGTCAAAGGGCTTCATTTAAGCAATAGTTCCAGTGCTCTATAATATCTACTGTCTAAAAATTATTTTTCCTCCCATCCCCACCTAAAGGTAATCATTTTGATTTTAGTGACAGCTAAACAGACACTGGATTTGGAGCATAATGCTTCAAAATTAACAAATTGTTACAGGAAAGAGTTTGAATTTCTCATTTGTGTCCCTATAATAAAATTTAACAGGATTCAGAAACATAGTCATGTTATTTGGTGGATTTAGTTTAGTTTCCAATGTGGAAAAATACATTAAATAAATACATTTAATAATTAAATAATTTTAATCAGAATATTAACCAGATTATTTACATTTCATTAATTGTTTATTTTCTTTAAAAAAAATATTTAATTCCTCTTAATTTTCTCTAAAACTTTTTCTGTGATGTATAGAACCTTGTTTCTGCCATGTGATTAAAAAAGGTATATTTGACTTTTTCTCTCACAATTCTAACTTTTCTTGTGAGTGCAATCGCGAAAAAAACAGCCATAAGTAGCACGGGTTTATTTTTAGCAATTGCCAGTAATACATTGTGTGGGTCAAAATGATTAATTTATCTTTTATACCAAAAACCAGTAGGATCTTAAGTAAAGATCGTGTTCCATGAAGATATTGTGTAAATTTCCTACCAAAATCAAAACTTAATTTTTGATTAGTAATATGCATTGCTAAACCTTAATTTGTACCTCTTTAAATGGACCTCTTTAAATATTTTTTTTAAATATTTGGATTTTACTTATTTTCTTGCACCCTCAGATTCCAGATTTTTTCAAATAATTGTATCTCACCAAATATTGTCCTATACTAACAAACCATACATCAATGGAAAGCTTATTTATTGAATTAAAAAATTACCCTTTTTTGTAGCAATGGTTTGACGTGTATTAAAAAATTATTTTTTAAGTAAAAGTTTAAGTACTTATATCAAATGATTATTTTATCTTATCATGTTTAATCATATTAATGTAATCAAAATCATAATATTATACAATACCTTTTTTGAAAGATTTTTGTAAGAATTGAATACAGTTATATTGTGGAAATATTATTAAAAAAAATTATTTTATTTTTTTTTTTATTTTTTTTTTGTACATGTATAAATTATTCCTGTGATCGCAAAGCTGAATTTTAGCATCATCACTCCAGTCTTCAGTGTCACATGATCCTTTAGAAATCACTCTAATATGCTGATTTGCTGATTGCATCACCAAGCTCCTGATAATCCTGTTGCTCTGATATTGTATGTTCAAAACAGAATAGACTGTCATAGTCATTTCTTATGTAAGTTCCCAAGCACAGTGGCAGACTTCAAAAGGCCACAGTGTCACAGTCTAGCTCAAGGCATTTGGACTCTTTCTGTACCCTCTGAAATCCAACACTCACGGTCACACTTTCACAACTGAGGCTTTGGTCAGATGAAAGTCATTTCGGAGCCCCTCAGTAGTACCCCCTCCCCCAGCCACCATAGAAGAGAAAGAGCGATACATTGTGAAACATTCGAAATCCAACTCATATTGCACTGTCTAATCCTCTTGAACACAGAACAATTAAGAGCATTAAAATTCCTCCTGCACTAAAGGAAAACCACATCACAATAGCAGTCAGGGGCCACGTTAACTGACCTATATATAGGCGGAGACACAAACCGCAATTATTACAGGATTTAATCAACAGGGTGCGCTTCACAGACTAAGGGACTTCTACATAAGTGTGTTCATCACCTGGTTTGGGTTTGGAGAGGCATCCTCCCATGGTGGGCCCGGAGTGAAGCCAGGTGGCCCGATGAGAGGGAAGCCCAGGGTGGGTGTTAGCAGGGCTGGGCCGATCAGACACACAGAGTGGGCCGCTGGACCTGGATAAAGTAGAGGCAGCGCTGCAGGGGGGATGTTTGAGCCTGTCGGGCCCACACGGCCATCTCCGAGATCAGCGACAGTACATAATACACAACCTGAGAAAAAACAACATATAGAAAAGACAACATATAATTGTTGTAAATTTAACCCTTTCATGCATGAATTATGATAACCTCAGTCAGGATTTTTTTTCCTATGTGTTTTTATTGCTCTTAGGGCATGAAAAACAAGAATTGATTTTTATTTTATTTTTTTACAAATTTTTCAAAGAGATCTTCAGATGTCCACTTGAGTGGACAGCATGCGGTTGGTTTAAACTGAAGATATACTGTATTAAATATAAGACAATAATCAAACAGATAAAGTATGTGAATTTAACAAACTAATCAATGCAATTATATCAAATAATGTGAAAACTATAAAATATATACAAAAAATATAAATGCAAAATATTGCAATGGCTTCATACAACTTCATACAAGTTGCACTTCGCGTATCTATGATATCAGAACATGAGGACGTGATTCCATCAGAATTGTCTACAGCCTGTCATGGTACAACTATGGAAACCACTCAGGGAGCCTCCAGTGCACCAGAGTATGGAGATTTACCCTTATTAGCTGATAATTCTGATTATGTTCAAGATGGACATTTGCATCATAGCCCTCCTCTGAGAAAACCTAGCGATACGTTTTTTCAATCTCATCTGAAATGATCAATGTTGGGGGTAATGCATTACAAGTAACATATATAACCCATTCAGATTACTTTTTTGATGTTACAAGTAAAGTAATGTGTTACAAGTAACATGCATTACCTAATCAGATTACTTTTTGATCTAACAAGTAATTAACTACAAGTAATATGCATTACCTAATCAGATTACTTTTTGATCTAACAAGTAATTAACTACAAGTAATGTGCATTACCTAATCAGATTATTTTTTGATCTAACAAGTAATTAACTACAAGTAATGTGCATTACCTAATCAGATTACTTTTTGATCTAACAAGTAATTAACTACAAGTAACATGCATTACCTAATCAGATTACTTTTTTATCTAACAAGTAATTAACTACAAGTAATGTGCATTACCTAATCAGATTATTTTTTTGATCTAACAAGTAATTAACTACAAGTTATGTGCATTACCTAATCAGATTACTTTTTAATCTAACAAGTAATTAACTACAAGTAACATGCATTACCTAATCAGATTACTTTTTGATCTAACAAGTAATTAACTACAAGTAATGTGCATTACCTAATCAGATTACTTTTTGATGTAACGAGTAAAGAAACGCATTACAAATAACATGCATTACGTAATCAGATTACTTTTTGATGTTATGAGTAAAAAAAACGCATTACAATAATGCAGATTACATAATCAGATTACTTTTTGATGTTATGAGAAAGGAAACGCATTACAAGTAACATGCATTATGTAATCAGATTACTTTTGGATGTTATTAGTAAAGAAACGCATTAAAAGTAACATGCATTACGTAATCAGATTACTTTTTGATCTAACAAGTAAAGTAATGCATTACAAGTGTCATACATTATGTAAGCACATGACTTTTTTCGATGTCAATGAAAATTACATTCTAATAATACAAATACATTTATTTACAGTAGAAAAAGTCAATGCATATTAAGTTTTTAAGTTTTAAATTTCAAAAACAATATTCACATTATAATTATGAATTGTAGCTGAAATATAGCCATTGCATGCATGACGTCCACTACAGTGGACATGTGATTAATCAGATTTTTCTCTCAGATTTTTTTTTTACCTACAAGAGTCTCCTAGGAAAGAAGGAATGGGTGGATATTCTGGAGCAACTTTGCATGTCTGACTGACCCTTGGCCATCTTGGTTTGGAGGGGGAAAAAATCGAAACACAAAGGCTTGCCACTTGGTTGCAATATATATGATGATGCACCAGGGTCCAATGAAGAGATTGATGTGCAACTTTGCCATAAAAACTTTGCCAAAAAAAAGAAAATGCTTTTTTAATAGCTGTCCACTGTAGTGACCACTATGCGTGAAAGGGTTAATTTACAGATTCCTCTTATTCGATGCTGCTTTGCTATCATTGACCAGTGTTTTGGGGGCTGAGGTGCTGGTGCCCCCAACTTGCTTAACCAGCAGGACTTTTTTTGACCAAACATCTTTATGAGGCTAGTTGGTTAGCAAATCCACCTTACCAGGCAAATATCTGAATCAACATTCAAACTGCCCATTCCCCCCCCGCAAGGCCAATGTCAGTTAATATCATTGACTTGATTGCAAATGATTGCACAAATCCTATTTAAACTGAATTGAGATCATGACATCACTGAATTCAATGATGAACTGCCTTTAACTGTCATTTTGCATTATTGACACACTGTTTTCCTAATGAATGTTGTTCAGTTGCTTTGACAATCTTTTTTGTTTAAAGCGCTATATACATAAAGGTGACTTGACTTGACTAATATAGCTGAAATAAAAAAAGTCGACTGCACCAATCATAACTATGTCCAGACATCAGAACATAACATTTTTTTTCTAGCGAATTTTAGACCACTTTTACCAACTTTGCACTGGGTGCATATAATTTCAGTACACAAAGCACTGAAAATACACAGGTCCACTTTCTATGAGCTTTTTTACTATAAAATTTACTGATAAAAATTTGAATTTCAAAAAAATGTTGGTCATTTTTTTGCAGTAAGGTCATGTGACTCAAGTTTGCTAAAGACTGGAATAACTTGTAAAATAAAATGTTAAATATATATCTTAAAATTGAGAGAGAGGTTTATAGATATATGAACATTAAAATCCATAAAATAATAATCAAACAAATAAATTAGTGACTAAAATCAGGATGTAGGAAGAAAACATTACCACTAAGTCATTGTCCATGACTAATTCGCTTGCCTCCTTTTGAATGTGCAGCATTTCGGCTATTGCGCAAACTGTCTTTAGATGATTATGTCAAGGCTAATCAAATGCAAATGTTGTAAAAGTGTAGATGATTATGGGAACCCAGCCAGTCAACAAAATGCAACATTAAAATCAAATGGTTCATATCAACTTTTTTGCAAATAGCCCTTGGATTTAATACCCTTGCTGCTTTTATATGATGCAAATCAAGAAAACTGTATGTTTGACATTGATCTATGATGTCTGTGTCCATGGTGAGCGGGACAGTGCATTCAGAAGCCCCTTTGGAAAAATGCAAGAATCCAGGGGTGGTGCAGGAACACAACTGCCCCGTCAGAGAAAGTAATAGGCTACTAAGGGTCAAAGTGTAATGTTTGTGTTAAAATAATTTCTCCTGTCCTAGTTTACTGTGACTAAAGATATATTTAAAGAAAATAATATGATTATACAAAGAAACAAAATGGTCAAAAACGAATATGTGTGTGTGAGAAAAAGAATAAGATCAGGGAAGAACACAATTTGTGTGCTTCCATATGCATGTGCATACATCTTAAACACACCAACTCTAATTGTTCAGTTTCCCATTCAAATCTTGTTTCAGATCTTTACCAGAGTTAACCATTACCTTCACTGATAAATACTGTCACTCTTTCATACTTAATAGAGAAGTGCTTGTATCACAGCCTTCAAAGTACTCTCTCTTTACCCACAACTTTTTAACTTTTTTCTGCAGGGGAGGACAGATCAGGCTTAAAAATAAAACTCACAGATTTCAGCCTCACATAACTTGAGTTTAAATGCTTCAGCATCGGGGTCTTAGCTCAAGAGCCACTTGATATTCACATCACACACACAGGTCTGTGAAGTGGCGAGTAAAAAACAAAAGTTCGCCTTAATTAAGGAAAGGAAATGTTCCACAAACTTTGGGAACCTTTAAAACACAAGCTTTGAGAGTTGTTACATAAAACGTATTTAATGAGCATCTGGTTGTGGTGCACATTTTGAAGTAAATCACATAAAAAGGTGAAAAAGAAATAGAATGAAAAGTAGTGGCACTCAATTCTCCTCTCATCTCTCTCAGAGGTCTGCCTTGTTTATGGTATTTAGAGATGCAGCATGAAAAACACATACTTTTAACAATCCCAAAAAGCACCACCGAAATGGACTGCTTGTAACAAACAGCAAAAAATAGACTGCCTCCCTCTTCCTGCTGGAAGAAAAGAGCCATTTCTGCTATTCCTGAAGAATTTATGAAAATCTCCATAGCAACTGTGAATCTATCTATAGAAGCTGTGCACAATGCATTATGGTTTATGACTTACATGAAGGTAAATAAATAAAGTGGTAATTTTATGTCACCCTCTTGCTCTCATTCTAATCCCTGCACGGTTATATATTAAGAATACATGAATTGAATAATAAACCTACTGTACATCTCACTAGTCAATCTCCAACATGTCCTGGTCACAATTCATACCAAAATCAAACAAAATACTTTATGAAATTATATTTTGCATGTAAATAATTGTTGTTAGGTGTGTAAAGGCCAATCGGGCATCAAGCCCTTAATATTTAGCTTTTTCCCCTAAAGTAGGTTAATCAGATTTCTGGTCTTTACTACATATGACACAGGTCTCCTTCTTGCAAACTGTTGCGTCTATCCACAAGCCAAAAGAGATAACTCTTCAGGGTAAACAGGCTGTTAGCCTCACTACCTTCCCTATATGTATATATACAGACATACTAAGAATGATATATATTCCATATGTGAAAGAGGAAAATTAAATAAAGGGGATAACCCAAAGAAAAGTGAAAAAATAAAATAAAATAAATAAGAGCTCTTTAATATCTTAATTATTTCTTCTAGACTGCAGTCAGATTCTGGCTAAGCATCTGCTAAATTCATACATGTAAATCTCAGATTAAAAGGGAGACTTTTGTTTAATCTCACATGTGCTTTATCAGACATCTCAGCATCTCAAATTGTGCTCAGATATGCCAAGATACCAAATCAAATTTAGCCAAGATCAAATTATCTGCGTAATGATGCTTATATATAGCAATGAAAATCTTTCTAATCTATTACTGGAAAGCTGGCATGAAACATTCTTGGGGAGCTGACATGCTGACACTACAACATAACGTGCGGAACTTCATCTACCACATCTAAAAGAGCACTTTTACAACTATATCATGCATGCCATTTTAAAAATCATATTCATTGGGAGGCTAATTAATTCATTAAATTAAAAATGTAAAAAGTGAAATAATATTTTTGTGAAGAAAATCATATTTATCACACCACAGGACTGTGTAAAAATTAAACGTTCAAGGAAAACAGATGATTACAATGGTGAAAAAATTTCATATTCACATTCATGAATGTTCAAAAGTTTGTTTAATTAAAAAATCTTGAAAAAAATGCATCGGTTTCCACAAAAACATTAAGCCGCACAAGTGCTTTCAACAATGTAATAATAAAATGTTTCTTGAGCAGCAAATCAGCACATCGTGGTGGATCGCGTGGCACCGAAGACTGTTTTTTCAATTTTTTGGTAAATAACACCATATTACTGTTTTTATTATATTTATGTTCAAATAACTGCAGCCTTGTTGAGCATAAAAGACTTCTTTCAAAAAAAATCTTTCTGACCCCAAATTTTTGAATAGTAGCATACATTATGACCCTAAATATTGTTCTGTTTCTGATGTTAATATGTATGTCAAATATTTTCCCATTTGTGAGAAATTTTAGAAGACATAATCAATACTCCATTAAATCTGAAATACTATGATCAGTAATATTTTCTTATGGCAAATATGTCTCCCTCAGGATCATTATTGATCCTGCAGACTTTTTCTACCCCTGCTGTTCCACCAAATCATGCAAGTTTCAGCTCTACTCACAATACTGCAATGTAGCAGCAAAGCTGGCCTAAGACTGCATTATAACAGCAGCTCTGGCCCACCATCTAAAGCCTTTTCATTAAAACAAGTAACCCCATTCCAAACAAACAGCCTGCAAAAGCATTTTCTCTCCTCCTGAAAGCCTTAGGGAGACAACCTACACAAGCACAACTGTCCATAATCTGAGCAACGACCAATGACAAAAACAATATATGACAGTCAGTCACCTACTGTATGATCACGCCTGTCTCTCATCCATCCTTCTGCTCTGCTGCCAAGAACTGGAAATGTCCTGTTATGTCATCCAGTAAATCTGAGTGAATGCTTTTCTAGACTTGTAAGGATTGTCCCCTTCCCACACCCACAACGTACCCTCCACCAGCACACACACACACACACACACACACACGCACGTTATCACCTGGACTCTGACTGACACGCAAGGACAAAGGCAGCGCTATAGAGTGATGTGTGTCCCACAGCCATGACATGAGCACTAGGGGCTTTTAGCAACTATGTAACTCCACCGATGGAAGCATGTGTCAGCAGTTAGACTGTAGATACATGACAGCACAGGTTTTATCACACGGTGTCAATCATTTATAAATTTACTCAAGTAAACAATAAAAAAAAAACTCGGTGAACAACTGAGCTGAGTGCCATCTTAGAACTAAAATTACATTCAACTGAAATTCAAAGAAATCCATATACAATAAGAGTCATTTTTTTCAATTTGCTATGACAAAATTTCAATGATGGCTTGTCAAACCTTGTCTTGAAGTATAAAAGTTTAAGAAGTCTTGAAATTTTAAAGGCCTTTTTTAAAGACATTTATACTCAAATTCAGAAAGGATGCATTAAATTTAACAAAAGTGACAAAAACAACATTTATAAGGATTTTGGTTTCAGATAAATGGTCGTATTTGGCTCTTTTAATACATTTTTTAAATCCTGAAAAAAGTACCATACTAATAAGCAATGTTTCTTAAATACCAAATCGGCATATTTGAATGATTTCTGAAAGATCATGTGACACTGAGAACTGAAGTAATGATTCTGAAAATGTATTATTGCATCACATGAATAAATTAGTTAAAATACACTCAAATAGAAAACAGTCATTTTAAATGTAATAATATTTGACAATATTAAATGTAAGAGAACTTTCAAAAACATTAAAAAAAAAATCTGATTCCAAACTTTTGAATGGTAGTGTAGGCCTACTCGATGTTTATATTATATACTTCTATATATTTTAGAAATTATCTTTCATTTTATGGATGCAGGGTGGAAGAACACTTAATTAATGTCTCAAACTGTGCCCAGCATTACCAAGATACCAAATTCTGAAATCACAGGTCAGAAATCTCAAGAACTTCAAGAAACATTTCTCATTAAATTCATCCAAGGTGACAGATCTTCTCAAAACCGCCCAACAAGTAACCTCCACAAATCTCCCTTTGCAGTGATATTTTGAGTCTAAACTTGACTGCCAGATAACATTTTACTGACCAGCACCTAAAAAGGGGGGTGGATTTGATGCTCAAACAAAAGACACTGGAGTCGACTCAAACCAAGATTGCAGAAGTTGTCAACAGTCCCTAAGTAAAAAGTGTCTTCTGGTTAAACATAAGGCCCTTTGCCCTGACCTCAAGAAGATAATTCAGAGTTCAAACACTCACAACAAAACAGAACCACACTTAATGTTTGTCATCCTTCACCCTGCTCTCTCCTGTTTCCATCCAATGGTATCTGTCCCTAGTTTTATTCCACAACACAGTAAACCAGTTGCACTGCAGCCCAGCTGTTTGATCAACATGCTGCTAGAAATACAGGCAAAGCATCACAGCATTGTTTGAGTGTTTACACCAGAACATTTACATGTACCCTCAGTCAGGGATGCCATGTACTGTAAGCAGTTGCTGTTTTTAGCTGAATGGATGTGCTTTACAAGCAAACAATGACGTGTGTGCAGTAATTTAGAGACTTACGTGTCAGGAAACACAGTACTGATTAAAATGACTAATGATTCCTGATTATTATTATTATTAATGATGGCCTGTGATTCACAGCTACTGAATATTTCAGTGATTCTCATTCCTAAAAAAAAATATATTGCATTTATAACAGGGCGCTCATCTAATAATAATGATTAAATTATAATAATTACAATAAATAATACAATAAAAAATAAAATAAAATCAGAAGCAGAAATGTATGCATTTGGCAAATTATATTATAAGCATCTTACGAAAGAGGAAGTAGAAAGGTCACAGATCTTTTCGGTAGCTGGTCAAGTACCCAAGGGCCCCCAGGGTCCACCCTTTTAAAGAACAATGTCGAAGCAATACAAATTTCCTTGGTTAATTCCCAAAACTAGCAGTCTTGAGTTGTAGTGAGATGTAAAGAGGCTTTTGTTTGACTTTAGTTTATCACTTCGAGCTGCCACAGGATTATTACAGTGCAAATGAAATTCAAATATTGGCTTAGAGCTAATCAGATTCCTCATTCGGAGCTCGAATAAGAATAAACAATCAAATATCATGACCTGATAGTGGCCTTCTGACGTCTTCTGATATTTAACATTTGATGTGTTTTGCATGCTCCTTGAATTCAGCTGAAAGCAGTGTGACTTGCTGTTAAGTCTTTTCCATAATCATAAGTTCACAGAAGTTCAGCACTGATCTGGTTTTGGAATTTAGATGCTAGCCTCTAGTACATTGTGGGTTAAGGCACATGCCCATAATTCTAGCTGTTAGTAGCACATTTACTTTACCAGTCAAAGCAAATGGGGTTTGAAAAGTATTTGGTCAAAATGTTCAAATGCACCATATAGAAAATACATTCTACAGTTTTGGGAGTGGTTGGGGGTCATTAACCACTGGGAAACAAACAGATTACAATTTGCAATTTAAGACTGAACATTCATGGAAGAAGTCTTGATACATCCTAAGGATTCTTTCAGAATTCATCAAGATTTTGTTATTAACAAATAATGGGATATATGATTAATTGGTTATAGTCACACTTGTTAAACGTATTCCAGTAGTCATTATTTACAACTTCCAAAAAATAGTTTTTTATAATGTACTACATGAAAATATATTATAATTTAATTTAGCAGATTTAGTCATTTGTTTTTCATTTAAGACACACACACATATATACAGTGCCTGGCGAAAGTATTCAAACCCCTTCATTTTTTTCCACATTTTGTTGTTGTTGCAGATGTTAAACTTCTTTAAATTCCTTTTTTCCACATCAATCTACACTTCATACACTTTAATGACAAAGCAAATAACAGATTTTTTACATCTTTGCAAATTTATTAAAGTAAAAAAAAAAAAACAATAAAGATTCCACTGCAAAAGTATTCATACCCTTATCTGGGACAGTTGAAATTTAGCTCAGGAGCATTAATTTTGCCTTGTAAATGTTACCACACTTTGAGTGGAGTTAACCAGTAGCAAATTCAATTGAATCAGTTTGATTTGGAAAGGCACACATATCTTAATAAGTTCTAAGGTCTAACCACTGAAAATGCATATTAGAGAAAAGACTAAACCCTGAGGTAAAAAAACCTGTCTGTAGAGCTCAGAGCCAGGATTCCATCAAACCACACATCTGGGGAAGAGTTCAGAAAACATTCTGCTGCATTGAAGGTTCACAGAAGCATGTAGTCTTTATGTATCCATAATGGAAGATGTTTGGAACAACCAGGACTCTTCCTAGAGCTGGCCTCCTGTCCAAACTGGTCAATTGATGGAGAAGAGCTTTGGTTAGGGTGTTGAACAAAAGCCTGAATGTCCATCTAGTTGAGCTCCATGATCATATGTGGAGATAGGAGAAACAAAAAGAAGGACAAACCTCACTGCAACATTCCACCGATCTGGGCTTTAGGGTGGTGTGGCCAAACACAATCCTCTCCTCAGTGAAGATGCATAAAACACTTGGAATTTGCAAAAAAGCACCTAAAGGACCCTTAGACTGTGAGAAACAAGATTCTCTGGTCTGATGAATTCATCATGTTTGAGGGAAACCAGCTCTGCTCATCACCTGCAGACTAACATCCCAAAAGTAAAGTGTGCTGGTAGCAGCCACATGCTGTGGGTCTGTATTTCGGCAGCAGAGACTGACGGACTCGTTACAGTAGAAGAATAGCTCAGTGGACCAAAATATTGAGATAGCCTTAATGAAAACCCAGTCCAGAGCATTCAGAACCTCAGACTGTGCAGAAGGTTGACCTTCCAACAGGACAATGACCCTAAGCACACAGCAAAAATGGCTTATAGACAACTCTGTAAATGTCCTTGATTGGCCAAGTCACAGCCTGAGCTTGCCTTGAACCCAATTAAATATTTCTGGATAAACCTGAAAATGTGCATTTCCCCCCTCCAACCTGACAGAGCTAGAGAGGTGAAAAGGTGAGGTGAAGAATTGCAGATAATTGGCAAACACTGATGTGCAAAGCTTGTTGCATCATACCTAAAAATACCTGAGGCTGTAAAGGTGCTTTAGCTAAGTACTGAGTTATGGGTTTGAATACTTATATGCAATGTACTTATTTCAGTGTTTTTTTCTTGCTGTTGTTTACAGTATATATGTATATATATATATATATATATATATATATATATATATATATATATATAAATTTACAAAGTCGTGATATCTGTTTTTGATTTGCCATTATGGTGTATGAAGTGTAGACTGATGTGAAATAAAAAGTAATTTAAAGCAGTTTAACATAAGGCTGCAACATAAAAAAAAGAAAAAAAAGGAAAGGGTTTGAATACTTTCGCAAGGCATTTTATATAAAGATTACAATTTCTCTAGATTAAATCTAAATGTAAATTAATAGTAAAACTGACTATAGAAATTTCCAAATTTTCACAACTTTCAAGCAGAAGTATGCCTTTTCCATGCCTGGAAATCATCATTTTAAAATTCCTTTAAAAATTCGTCACTGTGAATTATTTTTTTTTTATTTATTTTTTTATTTTCCTTTTTTTTTAGTTTTTCTACTGCAAAATATGACATTTAATTGAATGTTACATGCCATTTGTTTGTGAATTTATTTGTAAATTTCAGAGTAAAAACTGCTTCTAAAAAAATTTTTCAGAAAGAAAAACTAAAGCTAAGATAGATGAAGAGAACTAAAGTTTACTTAAGTTCATCCATCATCTGAGATCTCAATGCACCACTATAATACTCCAACGCAGAGGAACTCAAATCTGCACTGATCTACTCTACCTGACCAAACAGCTTCTCTGTGCAAAATTCAGCCTCAGATGTCACATGTATGGAGTTATCTTTTATATTATCTGCTAGCAGAAGTTAATTAAATAATAAAACACTGTTCCATGCTCTAGCAGATTACAATCTGAATTGCATAACATTGCCAAACTGAGAGTTAATGATCTCTACTCACCTGGTCCAGTCTAAATAAGGTGTGCTCAGAGTTTTCTGCATAAGGCCAGATGTGTGGAAGCCAGTCCGATGTTATTCCTCTTTCCTGTGGAGATTTCCAGAGCGCAGCACTCTCCTCTCCTGCCTCCTCCTCACGCTTTTACTGCAGTAGCCCAAGATCAAGGCACAGTCTCACTACAAATCTCTGACACACACACACCAGAAAGCAGAGGCACTTGTAAGAACTGTTCTCTCTTACTCTCTCTCCGCTTTTGTGCTTGTCTTTCATAAACACCCTCTCTTTTTACCCCCTTCTTTCTTTTTTACTCACTCCTGCTCGCTCTCTCTCTCTCTCTCTCTCTCTCTCTGGTGGAGGTTGGGGTTGCAGCAGCAGGACTCTTGCCAGTAACTCAGTTGTATGCAGTATTGATGGAGTTGCTCAGGGATGCTAACACAGCATTAATTTACCCAGCGCTCCACTTTCCTTTTCGCTCTTCACCCTCTCCTGCACCTCTGTTGCTCTTTTTTGTCACTCCCCCAACCTATCAGTCTGGTTCCTTTGGTTGACCGCTATCTAAATCACTCTGTTCCTATGATCTGTTTTATTCTCCTTAGTTTTATTGAACTTGTTCTGTCTCAAATGTTTTACATCGTGGGTCTAATTTGCTGATTAAGCAGATCAAATCTCAAGTTATCGCTGCATTACTGTATATGCTGCCCCTGTGGATGATCTTTCTACAGATCATTAGCGCTCATTAGTGGTGCTTGCTAGGACTTTCACTATTATTTTTGCTCATACTTAGGTTTAGAAATTTTTCATAAGCCTTTAACCCTGAGTAATGCTGAGTGGGTTTCCCATCTTGTACTCTTTGTGCAGTGGACAATAGTAAAAAAAAAAAAATAGGTGTGCTACAATTTTGTAATTAAGAGGATTTTAACTTGATGGATAATAAAAAAGTGCTCTGACTCGGGCCAGTATTCAACAACTTAGAACACCCTAGCATACTAAATACTACAGTACATACTCACAACCAAGCTACAACATAGCAACGGACTAACAATGCTTTTTCATGGCCGAATCCTATTTCAGTTTTTTTTACAAGCAAATTGGCCAGTTCTGATACCGCTGTGCTTCAAAACATTACTCTTAGACAGAGGTAAGAGAAAAAGAAAATTCCATTCAAACCACCCCCAATTCAATATCATCTTTGTGTCCATCTTCAGCATCTCTGGCCTCTGTTAGCAGCCATTTACAGACTTGGTCATTTTTCCACAGAAATTATAATTGATTACAATTGAAAATGAGTACAATATAGTTTGTGTTGAAATTTCGGTATAGAGATAAAACTATTACAATATCGGCAACCGACCAATCTCTATATCGGTATTCACCATTCACCAGGAGTTTGATTGACAGGCGATCCAACCAACCATAACAGCAAATCTGCTCATTTTGTCTGACAGACTAGCCAGACAATACATTAATTAACGTTGGTGGACTTGAACTTGAAAAATGATGTGTATTGACATCTTTCTGTGGGTTGAAACAAGATACCTTTCCGCAGTTGAAACAAGATACCTTCTGATGTTCATTCATGTTCATTTTGTTCTAACTAGTAAAAAGGAAAAGATTATTTGTTCACATGCCACTTGAACTGAGCTGGCGATCTGTTACGACACATTAAAGAGCCACAAAACTGTATTTATTCATTGAATTTCTTTTTTTAAAGAATGACAAATATTGGAAAGCTGAAACACTCATACAACTGCCTGCTGTAGCAACATGCTTAAAACATCCAGAAAAGATAGAAAACTAACAAACACTACTTCAAGAGAGGGAAACAGGCAGGAAGGCCAGAACTGGGCACAGCATGGCAGGGTCAGGGCAGGCCAGGACAGGACAGGAACAGGTAGACCAGGCCCAAACCGGGAACACACAGACACATCAGACCACATACGGCAAGGAAAAAGCACAGGACTGCAAACACAAGAAGAATAAATAGGGAGACAAATGAAGAGGGTAACAAGGGAGATACAGGTGGAGTTACTGAAACAATAATGAGATAACAAGAAGGGCAGGCTCAGACAATAGACATGGCACCAACAAAAACAATAGCTGCATTTTCATAAACCCCACTAATCTGATCGTAATAGGACTAGAAGCACAATCATAATAAAAAAGTCACATGTAAACACGTCAATCAGATTGAATTGGCCAGATCTGTCTAAAATTTTGATCGGATTGTATGGGGTTGTTTAGTACATGTAAACACTTGATCGGATTGAAACCGAAACTGGAAAGTACTGCGCAGTGACATAGAAATAGCATAATGATGTCTGACGCACAGAACGAGCTGTTCTTCTTGGCGAATAAAATGTCATACGTATCCCATCATTATAAAACTCCTCTTTCACTCAGCGTCTTTGAAGTGGAGCAGGACAACATTCCACCAGATTCCTTGTTTAAGACTCATCAACAAACGACTAGTTTTGGGTGCGAGAAGGGGCACTTTTACTACTTTTTTTTTTTAAGCAAGCAGCACTGCACAACAGTTCACATGCTGGTTCTCACCTAATTAGAACCTGAAGTAGATAAATATCAAGTGTGCTTTTTAAAACAGCATTCAACAACAGTGGGAAACTCTGTATATTCATGCAGTGTGCGCATGTCAAAAGAGTAAATCCGATCAGAAGCTTGTGACATATAAACACGCATATCACCCCGATCACTTTATTTAGTGTTCATGTAAACGCTATGATCGGATTCGTCAATCAGAATGAATTCATTCCGATGGAAGTGCTCACAAGTGCTCACAAACAGGCACAGGAGTGCCCTCTGGTGGCCATCCTGGGCACACCAGCTGAAAACTGTGACATAACATTCCAGACGTGCCAACAAAAGTCAAAGAATTCCCTGAGGAAGGCAGAATCGAGGTGGATCAGTGGGAGGGGTGGCAGGCCAGGCCCATGTAGTGGAGGAGGGCCTGAACACAGAGGAGGCCAGGGCAGGGCTGGCAGGGCAGGAGGCTAGGGTGGAGAGTAAGCCCACAAAGGCGGAGCCAAATGGACAGACCAGGAAGGCTCTGGACAAACAGAAAACCCAGCGGACCACCAGGGTGGAACCGGAGGGACTGACCAATAGGGCTCTGGCTGAACAGTGACCAGGGCAGAGCCAGGAGCTTGGCAGGCAGCAAGAGCAGAGCTGTTGACCACCTCAGCAGAGTTGACAAGGCAGATGACCCCCCTGGATGCCTAGGCAGGACTGCAATGAAGAGCACAGAGAGGTTATTAAGCCTTCCCAGACTGGAGCAGACTCTGGAGTGAACTCTTTGGTCATCTGGACTGGAGCAGACTCTCTAGTGGACAGTGAGGGCTCCTGGACTAAAGTGGGCTCTGGAGTGGACTCTGAAGTGGCCCATGCATGCAGAACAGCCATGAGGTGAAAAGCAAAGACAGCCTTCTTGATTATGACCGCAGCAGTGAAATTTGGCAGCACAGTGGCGACCTCTGAGACCACATGAGTCAGGTCCTCCAGGACCACCGGGCTTGAGACCACCAGAGTTGGATCCTCCAGGACTACAGTACTTAAGACCACCAGAGTTGGGTCCTCCAGGACCACTGGACATGAGACCACCAGAGTCGTGTCCTCCAGGACCACCGGACTTGAGACCACCAGAGTTGGGTTCTCCAGGTACACCGAACTTGAGACCACCAGAGTCGGGTCCTCCAGGACCACCGGCCTTGAGACCACCAGAGTTGGATCCTCCAGGACCACGGTACTTAAGACCACCAGAGTCGGGTAAAGATGCCAGCAGCTTACACAGATTTCAGCTGTGGGTCCGCCAAACTGGAAGCCAGCCTTAAAAGCATTGGGCCAACCATGTGAAGAGGTTCTGGATGGGCAGCTATTCTGTGGAGAGGCTCTGGAAATCCAGCCATGAAGAGACAAGACTCTGGAGTGGCGGCCATGACAGAACTAAACATTGGTGTGGTGGCCACGACTGAACGAGACCCTGGAGTGGTGGTCGTGATGGGACGAGACTCTGGAGTGGCCATCCTGTGAGGAGGCTATGGACTGACAGGACTGGACCTGGCTGCCCTTCTATTTCTCGACCTACGCTAATGTGTGGGGGTCGAAGAGGGGTCCTGGACTTGACTTGTCAAGAAAGGCGGGGATGGGACAGTCCCTGCAGGTAGAGTCTGGTGGTGGTGTACTACCCCTTTCCCTCATTGAGGAGCGTCAAGTAACCGGAGAAGTTTCAGAAATCCAATGATTCTGCCAGCTCCATCATCATCCTGGGCACACCAGCTGAAAACTGAGACAAACTACACTCAAAAGCCAATCAGAACACCTCACAAGTACACAGCACCACATGCTAAAAACACTCAGAACACTCTAGCAACTATTTAGCAACACACTAAAAACAATCAGAAAACCCAGGTAACTGCATAGACATGCATTAACAAAACACTAACAAATACATAGCAATGTGCTAGAAATCACCCAGAACACCTTAGCAACCATCTACCTCTGTAGCAACTATGCACTTACCTTTACAACTAACCTTAAAGGGTTAGTTCATCGAAAAATCTAAATTATGTCATTAATAACTCACCCTCATGTCATTCCAAACCCATAAAACCTCCGTTTATCTTCGGAACACAGTTTAAGATATTTTAGATTTAGTCCGAGAGCTCTCAGTCCTTCCATTGAAACTGTGTGCACGGTATACTGTCCCTGTCCAGAAAGGTAAGAAAAACATCATCAAAGTAGTCCATGTGACATCAGAGGGTCAGGTAGTATTTTTTGAAGCATCGAAAATACATTTTGGTCCAAAAATAGCAAAAACTACGACTTTATTCATCATTGTCTTCTCTTCCATGTCTGTTGTGAGAGAGTTCAAAACAAAGCAGTTTGTGATATCCGGTTCACGAACGAATCATTCGATGTAACTGGATCTTCTTGAACCAGTTCACCAAATCGAACTGAATCGTTTTAAATGGTTCGCGTCTCCAATAAGCATTAATCCACAAATGACTTAAGCTATTAACTTTTTTAATGTGGCTGACACTCCCTCTGAGTTAAAACAAACCAATATCCCGGAGTAATTAATTTACTCAAACAGTACACTGACTCAACTGCTGTGAAGAGAGAACTGAAGATGAACACTGAGCCGAGCCAGATAATAAGAGCTCTCGGACTAAATCTAAAATATCTTAAACTGTGTTCCAAAGATAAACGGAGGTCTCACTGATTTGGAACGACATGAAGGTGAGTTATTAATGACATAATTTTGATTTTTCGATGAACTAACCCTTTAATGTAAACATCTAGATCTTTTCTGTATCATGCGTGTATGATGCCTTTGAAAAAAAGATGTCTGAAGATACAGTCTAATTATTACTGAAATGGTCATGAGGCCCTTTTTGCTGTGCTCATCACAAAAATGGGACCTCTCTGATTTCATATTCATCAAATATGCTGTCGGATCAGAGAACAGGAAGCTTCATTTCAGGAGAGGTTGTGACTAAACCTGAAATGATGATTCACTGATTAAAGTTGTGCTTGCCATTTAGATGCAAACAACAGTTTTAAATATCTCTATGTGGAAAAAAATATTAAAATAAAAAAAAAAACTATGTTGTTTGTCACAATGCATCAAGGCAGCAGTAAATACAACCAATGCATTAGTTGCATAGGGAATCAGTCTTGCACCAGCAGTCTGTTTTTGCTGCAGTCTTCTGACATCTCTGCAGCATCTGCCAGCAGGTACAATTAAACTTAACTCTATCAGCAAGCAAAGATCCTGGTAGAACATCTACTTGTGGGGCCCTCTGCTGGCAATGGAGGAAAGTCACCAAAAATTAGAGGTGAAGAGCTGAGAAAACATCACCTCAAGGATAAAAGGACAAACATGATAAAAAAAATTCCGGAGGCACTCATTCCCTTCAAAAGACATGGCCTCTCCCAGTGCACAGAGCCATACAGGTCACAGCATATTTCATATAAGATCACAGATCTGATGAATTATGAAGTAGCCTTATTCCATGTTATGAATGTTAATGGCTTTTTTCTGTAGATGTGCTTTTCCTGCTGTTTTTAACGCCTGTGGAAGGATCGATAACTTTACATTTTCAAGGACACAATTGCTTATTGATAAGGTTAGTACCTGTTAGTAAGTTAGTAAGCTTATTGATAAATGTTAGTTTACATTTGTTAAGTTTCTTTGATAAATAGTTTGAAGGATTATAATTTTAAATGGTTTATAAAAGGTTTATAACAGTATAATTGACTGATGATGACAGAACATCATCAAATTAACATATAAACATAAAAAGGAACATTGTCTGATTCTAGTCAGTGTACACTGTTTAACACACTTTAACATCTTTGTCTCTGCCACGTATATGTGCTTTCAGATATTAACAAGGGATGATATCAGCAGTTATTAAACATTTAAAATCTGTATATGGATGTATGCTCACTAACGGCAGGCCAAAGGCACACCCTCTCTTCATTTGTACCCGCTGACCTCTGTGTTTTACAGGAAACTCTTATCTGAACTCTACGCTAGATGACTTTCAGTGGCAAGATTAGCCGAGCACTAAAAGGTAGCATGCCTGTCCTAGACAAGAAAAAAGAATTCATTGTTTTCAACTTCTGTTTCAGCTGTGGTTTGTCTCTCTCTATTTGTCTTCTTTCATTTCCGTTACACTTGTTTTAATGTTGTTCTAACTGATGCCAAAATATCCATTAGGGATATTATCCAGGCTACACAATGTTTGCTATGCCAAAAACTCTTCACAACAGAGGAATGGAGGCATTTGGAGTGAGGTCTAAACAGATTATACACTTTTATTTAATTTATCTTCATTCATCCATCAATTTATAAAACTTTTGTCTTGATTTAACAATAATTCAACATAAACATATTCAGTCAATAACTGACTTCATATTATTCATCCTTACATCGCTCTGAAACTTACAATTTTCTTTTTTCTGTGGAACATAATAGAAAAACACAAGAAGATGGAATGACAGAATTGTAATTTCTGTTACAATTAAACTGTTTTCAGTTAATGATTATGCACATAATACAGAATACAGACCCCCCCCCCCCCCCCCCAAAAAAAAAGACACACTATATTATCAATTTTAAAAATGTGCATTACAGCATTAACCATACCTGGTAATGATACCATTGATAAAACGTACTGTTGATAATGAAAAAGTGTCAAATAATGCATACACAAATAAAATAAAATAATTAAACAAAACTAAATAAAAACAAATAAAATTTTATATATATATATATATACTATTCTAGTTTAAAAGTTTTAAATCTGTACCAATAGGCCACTGATTTATTTTACAAAGAGGGCTTTGAAAGTTTCCTGACAACTTCAGAAAATGTGAATAATTCTGTCCAAATCCTTCCAAATCATGCATAACATTTCGGTCTAATGCATTAACAGTGCAAATAAATCAGCTCACATATCTCTCAAATCTGCCGAGATTGATTCTTATGTAAAAAAACCGAAGCATTACTAAAAATATAATTTAGTTCTCAAAGGGATGAATAAATATATAAAAAAAAATCACCATGCAAGTAACTCCTCTGATGCTATTGCAACTCTGATTAAAACAAGTTCGACATTTCATGATAAGTCTGACATGATTGTTTTGTAAAGATGAGGGAATATTTCCAGCCTTAAGATGAAATCTAAGCTATATGATTTCCGTCTTTCTGTAATGCTGAGTTCTCGGGTGTTGTTCTCGATTGCGAGCAAGAATTTTACTCTGCAACTTTGCTTCATGATCGCCCATGCAAACAGCAACAAAAAGAAAAGCCCCTCCAACAACTAACAGAAGTCCAGCAAACCAGGCAGAAAACATGGCCTCTCCATACTCCCATCTGGGCATCACATCCGGAAGATTCTCATCCCAGAACTTCACTACCATTATGTACGCCATTAGTGAAACAGCTGCAAGGGTCGTGATCCCTGATACAACAATAAACACTCCACCAAGGATGAGCAGGGTCCTCTTCATCCTCTCCCGCCCGGTTCCAATCTCAACACCTTGGAGTCCGAAAAAAGCAGCCGCCACACCAAGGAATCCCGTCGCGATGGAAATGCACATGAAAACCCGTGAAGCTAAAGTGTCTAATGGAAGGGCTAAAAAAGACTCAAAGGCTTTGCAGTGAATGCCAACTTCCTCTGTGTAGATACACATGTGCCAGAGACCCTCATACCAGTTCTCCATCTCATTCAGATCCGAGTTCATCGTCTTCCATAGTGGCAGGAAGGTTGTAACAAAGGTTGTGACTAAACCTCCGAAGGACACAAAGAGTGAAGCTCTCTGGACAAACTTAGTGGTGAACAGCACCATGTTAACCCTTGTCTGTTCTCTTGCTTTGTCTTTCTGTTCATCTGAGATTTTCAACCCGTACATCTCGTCTAGTCTGGACTGGCTCCTCCTTTGCTTTAATAAAAACCCACCTGTTCTTGCCTGATAATCCAGCAGCCCTTCACAACGGCATGACTGTTTTTCAAACTGATGAATATCTTTACGGAGGACAATAACTGCTTTTTAAAGAGGAAATACGATATGTCCAGTTTTAAGTCTGTGCAGAAAGCCTGAACAGAGTGCAATAAGACTTTAGTGAGATTGAGGTAGAAGAAAAGAAGGAATTAGAAAGAGCTTAAAAGAAACCTCTGGTGAAATCTGTTAAAAGAGACTTTTTCCTTTCTAATTGTAACTAATGATAAATCAGAAGTGATACTAGAGAGTTTTAGGATGCTGTAACTCAGGATGTATCAGGGTAACAGCCGAATGAATGATCGTTTGCTTTGAGAACACTATGTACCCAAAGTTTTTTTTCTCTGAAGCTCCTCTGATATTCAGAGATCAGTGGTTGGAAATCGGACACCTTGTCCTATGCTGAGCTGAGCTCATCCATACCTCACTATTTGTCCTTGAACACTAAATGTGAATATCTTCCTCTTCCTGAATAATATACTAGATTTAATGGTGGCACAACCTTAAGTTTTAACCTAAGTAACTTATTCCATACATTACCATTCAAATTTGGGGTCAGTATGACTTATTTTTAGGAATGAACACTCTTATTCAGCAAGGATGTAACAAATTCAGCATTGATAATAAGAAAAGTTTCTTGAGTAATAAATCTGCATACTAGTTTTACAATCCAAAAAGGAAGGTTCATTCAAAATATCAATAATATTGCTTTCTTCAGTGAAAAAGTGGTCTCGTCTGATTCAGAAGAGGAATATGTACAGATCAAGCACAGTTTACAAGTGAAAACAGACCAAAACAGTTCTAAACTAATTTGTTGGTGGATTTTATTGTGAGAGGACAACAGGGAATAGACTTTTTTTCACTGAAGAAAGCATTATTAGAGACTAATATTTTGGTCAGAAGCAACCATTTAAAGTTACAATGTATTCCAGTTGTTTATTTAAACACTTTTAACAATACATTAATTGATAAGACTGGAGTGATATGTATTATTTGTTGATTATTGTGATGTTTTTATCGGACGGCACCCATTCACTGCAGAGGATCCATTGGTGAGCAAGTGATATAATGCTACATTTCTCCAAATCTGTTGAACAAACTCATCAATATCTTTGACAGCCTGAATTTTCAGCAAATTTTCATTTTTGGGTGAACTATTCCTTTAATTTAACCCTAAACTTTTGATGAAAACAAAACAGTAAAACTAGTTGAAAAGGGCCTCTTCAGTCAACTCTAAAATGATGCTAATGTTCCGAGACATGTTTAATCACTAACAATGGCAGATAATAATAAAGTCTGATCTTTGAGGCTGTGTGGCCTGAGAGATGCCCAGGTGCGGTTGCAGCTCCTGGCATCATGCGAGCTTCTCTGAAAAGAATGATCCCCTTTGTGCTGCTATCCAAAACCTTTCATTTTCCTTTCATCACCCCTGTCTCAGGCTCAGCTTTTATGGTGTTCTGTTTAAAATGACAGCAAACAGCATTTCAGATAATAATGTTTATATTTTGTTCCAAATTGTTTGAGGACAGCAGTGATTTAAGACTTTTTAGTGAAGTATTACACATACTGTACCATTTGAATAATCTTCTCATTACAGGTCCTGCAATTTTAGCCATTTTGCTTCAACTATATTAACTCTTCTCCAAAACTTTTCTTACTGGATGAAAAGCAAAAGTTGTTTAAAGAGCATTGGACTTCAGTGATACCTGTCAGGTAGTAGAGAAAGTTTATACATGGAATTTGAAAACAGTCACTTTCCGCACCTTTAAATAGCATGTTAATGTAGTCTTATTAACCACATTTCACATAGGATGAATGAACAGATACTTATAGATTTGTTTCTAGGCATGTCATTCATGGTAACTGCCCTCAAGCAATCTTGTCTACATTCTCCCTCTTGTCATTTACATATTAATAAGAAAAACCACAAAACATAGTTTGCTGACGTTGCACAATTTATTAAAGTATTTTGTCCACAGAGCCAACAGAACACTCGGCTACATCAGTAAAGCATACATGAGTCTTAACATTGGCTGTTGTGATGATCCGCTAATATAATTATGTTATGCCATAACTGCATAATAATGAGCATTGACATAATTCAGGATAACAAAAGCATCACAGAATCACTACAAGGTTCAGGAACAAATAAAGTACTACCATATTCATAAAGTGCAGTTGATCAAGTCTAGGTCATATTTCATCACAAATACCAAGAAAAAAATAGCTTAAAGAATAATATAATCATAATATAATTTTATTTTTCTCATTACAGTAATGCAAAAAGGGAATTTTAGCCCTCTCCGTCTCTGTCCTCTCTCCCATTCCAAACTGGAAACCAACCATATTATATGAACACTGCTTAGATCACTCTTATCCCAAATCCGAATAAAGACTTAACACAGTGTGCCAACTATCAGCCAATTTCACTCATCAATGTAAATATACAAATTATAAGCAAAATCAACCAGGCTAGAACTGTCATCACAAGTTTAAAATAAATCACCTTTCTTAAAAGCATTATTATTGGTAACAGAAAAAGCTTGCGACATGGTAGAGTGGCCATTCTCTAGTGTCACTTTGGATTCAAAACCAATTTCATTAACTGGATCCAAATTCTGTACATGTCTCCTGTAGCATCAGTCATACAAGAAATTTCCTCAAACTCAAAGCCATTTCCCCTGAAAAAGAGATACTCTTTAAAGATGCCCGCTATCTCCGTTATTATTTGCACTCTTTGAGCAAGTAGCAGCGGCAATTAGACGATTGCAAAGTATCACCAGAATTTAGTCAAATTCATACCAACATAAAATAAGCCTGTATGCTGACGACATACTCCTGTATGTAACGAACCCATCAATTTCACTTCAAGCAGTACATAATCTCATTTACCAATTTAGCAGGATGTCAGGCCACTCCATCAACTGTTCAACTAAATTGAACTGGGATGATGAGCTCAAGAATTATCCTTTTAGATTCATAATAAGACACTTAAATATCTTGGAGTCCATATTTTATCTGATATAAATAAGTTGTTCAATCTCAACCACATACCTCTCCTGGAAGAAATAAAAAATTATCTTGACAGATGGAACCAACTGCCTTTCTCTTTAAACGGACACATATCAACTGTTAAAGTGAATATTTGACCAAAAATAAATTACCTTTTTTTTCATGATTTCTGTGACTCCTCCAGGTTGGTTCTCCTCTCTGGACAGTGCAATTATTAAACTTCATTGAAAAAAAAAAAAAAAAGCGTTGTATAAAAAGTCTGCAGAAACCATAGAATGTATGGAGGACTTGGGGCCCCAAATTTGTATTTTTATTATTTCTCTCAGCAACTAATATATATTCATCATTGGACCAGTAATTATGACTCTATATGGCTAGACATAGCAAAATAATTTATTAAACAATTAGATATTAAATATCTATCGTTACCGATAAATCCCTGAAAATACATCTTAAAAACAATTTCACTATCATTAACACAATGAATGCATGGTGGGATACTCACAAAATGTTAAACCACAGTTTTGAACCATCAGATCACACCCCACTATGGTACAATCCCATGATTCTCATTAATAAAAAGCCCATCAATGTCACAGCATGGAGTCAGACAGGGATAACCAGCATGGGTCAGTTGTACTCTGGTGGCCTGCTCATGACATTCGACCAAATTAAATTGAAATATGACATCTCAAATCAGGCTGTTTTTTTTTTTTAACATACAGCTAAAAGAAGAAATAAGAAAAACAATAAATGTTCACATTGTCCAATTACATTGATAATCATTTCCATGCCTACTGGAATTGTAGGCATGTTCAACGCTTTTGTTTGGATGTCATGCACAGGCTATCAGAAATTCTTAGGCTCTGCATGTGGCCGAAAATAGCATTACTTGGCAATATATCTTCACTAACTTTACCCAAACATAAAGAACAATTTTTACTCAGTGCACTAATTACAGCTAAAAAGAACATCTTAGTGTATTGGAAAGACAGAACAAAGCTATCGACAAACCTCTGGTTTAATCTTCTAATAGCACATTGCAATATGGAAAAACTTATAACATTTATAAAATCGAAGCTTTGCATTTTGTCTGGTCCCCATTCCTTAACTTCATAGATGCCTAGGTCCTCACTGCACTCCAAATCTACACTACCATAAAAAAAGAAAAATATAAATATTAAGAAAATTACCTTTAAATCCAAACGTTCAAATGAATTCTTAGCTTTGCACATAACTAATCAAAAATTACGTTTTGATATATTTATGGTAGGAAATTTACAAATTATCTTCATGGAACATGATATTTACTTAATATCCTAATGATTTCTGGCATAAAAGAAAAATTGATAATTTTGGCCCATACAATGTTTTTTTGGCTATTGATAAAAAATATACCCCAGCGACTTAAGACTGGGCCACATATATCATTTTTTGGGGGATTTTGAAATGAAAAATGACCTGGACATTTTTTTGTTTTTTTTCAAAGCTTTACTTATGTGGGATACATAATTATATATCTAATTAAACAACATTGTTGGTCGTTGACTGATTTGATGTGCTCTACCAAATAAAGGTATTTGTCCAAAATATATGCACATAAAAATACATGTAAATGTGGGTATAACTTTTAGCAATTTTATGATCATCCAGCATGTCTCTCATACACAATTTAGTAAATACAATCCAGGGGAATGTGAAGCAGCAAACAGGACCCAATCTCATTGAGGAGGGGTGCGAGGCAGTAATATATGGGCTGGGAGGAGGTGTTGGATGTAAAGGGAAGGAAATGGAGCGGAAGCATAAATGAAAGTCCATAAGGGATGGGATGGGACGTGTAAGGGGAGGAGAGACTATATGTCAGAGCTCATCTCAGTGCACTGTTTGTCTGATATGTGGGATGCCAGCGAGTCAATGATGTCCAACAGTAGCGGTTGGCTGAGCGATCGCAGGTTGGGGAGCTTGGACACCTTCAGGGAAGGAAGGAGAACCAAAGAAATAAATGGTAAACAACACAGGCCATGCAAGAGACCATAAATAAACAGCCAAAAAGAAACAGGACAAAATAGACCAGAATGTCAAATGTGTTTGGGGAATTACATTATGTTCACAAAAGGCACTAATTGGCATTTAAAAATACTACAATTGTTTGGTGTAACCAAAAGTGGGACAATGTAAACCTACTGAAGTGAATTTAATCTATTGAATAGGCCTAAAATGCATATCAAACACACAAGTCTTATAATAAAACGCCTTTAGTTGCTACAGATCTCTCGGTAAAAAAAAAAAACGGCAGTATTGTATACATTTAACAGCTTGTAGAGGATATCCAAGTCGCATTGAATGTCTTGGTGACGTGTTTTTAGCCGTGGCGAGGAAGCCAGCACACGCTCAGAGCTGTGGTCAATAGCACACCCACCTTGGTGAACTGATGGACAATAATATGCAGGCAGTGTTTCTTCATATCCAGAGCTTGAGTCTTATCAGCCGCTTCCAAGATCTAAGGATAAAGAAAGGATGATAGCATGTGACTGCTGTTTTTGATCCTCAAATGGTGTATAGTTCAAAAGTTCTGGAGTTGATAGGATTTAATGTATTTGAAAGAAGTCTCTTATGCTAACCAAGGTTGAATTTTTTTTTATCAAAACTACAGTAAAAAGTTATTTTGTGAAATGTGGTTGCAATTTTAAATAGATGTTTTACATTTTAATGCATTTTAAAATGTCATTTATTAACAATTTAAAATATTTTGGATGAAAACCGGGAGTCTTGTGACTGTCCCATAGACTGCCAAGTAAAATACACTGTCAAGGTCCAGAAAATTATGAAAGACATCTTCAGAATAGTCCATCTGCCATCAGTGGTTCAAACGTAACATTATGAAGATACGAGAATATTTTTTGTAAATAAAAATAATGACTTTATTCGACAATTTACCTCCTCTGTTTCTCTCCGCATCACCGTAGCGGCAATTTTGGAGAAAATGAACTGAACACAGGCAGCTTACGCTCTTGTGTCAGCTGCGATACAAGGCTGTGCGGGTTTCTTTCCAATCAAAGCGTAAATACACATAGAAAATGTATCCTTGTGGCACTGCTGACACAGAATAGCGTAAGCTGCCTGCGTTCAGCTCATATTCTCCCGGTTTTCATCCAAAATATCTTAAATTGTGTAAAATTTTGGGGTGGAGTATCCCTTCAGTTGATAGACTGGAGTCATGCAGATTACGTTTTTTTTTTCAGCTTCTTGGACTCATTCTAACAACACTAGTGTTGTCAAAAGACCCTGGACTTCGGTACCAAGTCGGTACTAAAAAAATGTAAATGTCACTGTACCAGGTTTCTTTAAGTACCGGTGGTGCCGAGTACCCGGTCACCCCTGTTCTTGACGCACACAGCGCTATGATTTCCACAAAGCAGAAAACACGGACGTAATCTCAAAATCCAGTCATGAAAATGAAACTTACATTTTAATATAGACAGTCACGGAATTTGTCAAAGTTAGCATAAATTAATCAAATCTCCATATGGACCAGTATCTGTAAATTTTACACCGCAAAAGTTGGTTGAAATCTGAATCCTGCATGTTCTGCGCATGTCTGTGTGAATGAACGAATGACAAAGACGTGCGGGACTGTTAACTACATAGACTGAAGCGCGTGACACTTGCAGTAATTTCAGCATCTGCCGTCTCAATGAGGACATAAATACATAAACAACATCAGCAGAACTGTTCGAGAAATATTACTATTATTTAGTAGAATATATGTGATACTGCTACTACTGTTGAAAAAAATTAATAAAACTTTTTTAAAGAAATAAATCAAACAATATTTCTTCCATATTTTAATTTTAATAGCAAATCCCCTTTATTTTCAAAAAAATTAATTTCATTACGGTAATTAAAAGACAAATTAAATTTAAACAATTGTAAATAAGTATAAAGAATGGCATTGGGTTTATTTTTAGTGATAAAAAGTATTGTTTTTTTAATTAGCATATTTTTGTGTTTTGCTTTGGTACCGAAATTGGTACCAAGAACCATGGATTTTCACCGGTATCATTACTGAATACTGAAATTTTGGTACCGTGACAACACTAAACGGCACCCATTCACTGCAGAGGATCCAATGGTGAGTAAAAGATGGAATGTTAGTATGTACCTGTAAGACATTTTCTACAGTAACGTTCATCTCTAGATTTTGCTTGCAGTAGGCCTGAAGTCTGTTGTTGGAGAAACCATAGTAATAAGGTGCTGCAAACAGGTATCTGTGCGCTAGTTAAGGACTTTTTTTTTTTTTGATAAAGCTAAGGTCACTTCTTGCTGATTGTAAAGTAACAGCTCACCTCTCCTTAACACTATTTGAGGCACCTGTCTCCAGTTTTGTCCAAATATTTGATGTGACACATATTTGTTCAAATATGTAATAATAATAATAATAATAAGTGATAATAATAATAATAAAAGGGGGTCAAAAGCAATTCAACAATGTATTGTGCATGCAACTAGAAATAAAGATTGCATAGAACACAAAATTGTGCACATGAAGCAGTAAAAAGGATACAGCGAGTCCTCTGGAGGCATGTTGACATCCCCATAATAAATGTAGCGCAGCATGGACTCAAAGGCCTGTGTACTAGGAACCATCTCACCTATCGAAATGTTCACCTGCCCGTCCTCTGGCATGAAGGAGCGGAACATGGCCTCAAAATAACTGTCAAAGAATTGAGGCAGCAATCAGCTGGTAAATTATTCATAGTCAAAGTAAAAAATTGTAAGAAATATATATATACATTTCGATTGTACTAAATATTTCAGTATAAGTGGTCAAGGCAAAATTTAGTTTAAACTGAAGTACTAAAATTACTAAAACTAACAAAAAACAAATAATAGAAAAATAATAAATAAAACTGACAAAAAAAGAAACAATTCAATCATGTGCTATAATGCTATACCATGATTTACCTGATTCATTAAGACTAAAAAATATAGTATGGAAAAAGGAAAATACTGTGGAAGTCAACAGCTACTGTTAAATGTTTGGTTGAACCTCATTTTTGGATGAACTATCCTTTTAATACTTAAAATGCAAAGTGATTCTTTGCCGAGGCCCCGGTGACTATCGTCATTACCCGGAGCGAGCAGCAAGTATGGCCTTATGTGCAGGGCGCGGATGACCATCTAGCAAAAGGATGATGTCACAGAACTCATGGCCCGCCCCCTCCAGATAAGCCTTCATGTCCTGCACCAGAGATGTGCCTGAAACAAAATAACTTTTTGAAATCATATACCCTATTTTGGATCGATCCTAAAAGCTTGAGTGCTTACAGAGAAAGGACAAAGAGACAATGTTGTTATCATTACCTATATCCACCGGCTGATCCGAATAGACTCTGGGAGGAGGCTGCTGTTTGCGTCTCACTATCTCCACAATCAGCTGAGTGGACAGGTGCTCAAACTCTTTGGTCATGATCACCTGGTTGAAGTGACTCTCCTTCACCACAAAGTTCAGGCAGTGTTCCTGGGGGTGGAAATAAATAGAGATACAGAGGAGAATCTGTCTTTCTGACCCAGGATGAGTTCTGTGATCAGGTGTGTGTTACTTAAGGTTTACCTTGAGCTGGTCCAGCTGAAGTTTGTTTGCGTTTTCACACACACTCAGGACGTTCTGAAGATCGACGGATGCTTCAATGTACTGCACACAGAGCTGCTCCAGTCTGGACAGTTTAAAACTCAGAGCGAGTTTATAAACGTCCATGATCAACAGCACATCCTGGACATGACCTGATGAGAGAAATGAAGAATTAAAACAGTGCCCTGCTGAGACACTCTCTCAAATCAACAGAAGACCTATGGAAGCCCGTTTCTAAAAAATAAATAAAAATGGAATTGAAAACTTTTCTCTCACACTTGTGAGTATATATCTCATGATCCTCATAATTGCTAGCTTATATCTTGCAATAATGAATTCTGTATTTTGCAACTCTGAAAAGTCCAAATTGTGAAATATAAACATAAAAGTCCGAATTGTGAGATAAGAAGTTTTTTAACTCTTTTTGTGGCAGAACAAAGCTTCCATAAATCTGAAGATAAACAGCTGTTCAGTTTAACTTACCTCTACGTGGGTACTGTATCTTGTCAGTGTACAGGAACTGCATTAAAACCTCAAATGGTTGCGCGTCTGCCTCTCTGATTGACACTTCCAATAAAGGAGGACCCCTCGAGGACCTTCCAGAGCTGTCCTTCTGACTGCCTGAGCCAGACTCCTCACTCTCCTCATTGCATTCCAGTTTACTCTTCTACAAAAAAGTTTACATGATCTGATTAGCCTAAAGGAAACTGTCTTAAGCCAGGAATTTGCATTTCTTAAGAGAATGTACATAAAAATGAAAGAACATTTAGAATAAAAAAAAATTAACAATGCAAATAATAATAGTGCAAGTTAAAAATATAAAAACAATATATATTTAATAAACATTTAATAATATTTATTTAAATAAATAATGACACAAACCACCATAATTTGACATTAGGGTAAATGTGTATATATTTTATTTCTAATTTTTGCCCCAAAATTATTCCTTTTATTATAATTGTGCACCTTTAAATGCATGTATAACTACAATCAAAAATAGAAATGAAAATGAAATGGACCTGTTTCTGTCGATCTCTTGCCTGTAGAATCTTCTTACGGAGCCACTTACAGCGAGCTGTTACAATGGCAATATGACCCAGGACCTTCTCCTCTCTCTGTAAACACAAATGGTTTAGAAAAAGCTATTTATTACGAACACTAAAATGTAGCTCAGGTATTTAGAATGACAGTGTGCATCAGATATTTTTTTTCCAGAACAAACTAACCTCCCCCAAGATAAACTCTACATCACAGAACTGACGGTTTTCCCACAGTTTGCCATAGTCCTCATGAAGTGTGCACTTTGGATAACAAGAAAACTAGGACAAAAGGTAATAAAGCAAAGACCAGTTAGATTTATATAGTATGTTCAGTTGCATTAGATGAAGCAGATGTATTTCTGGTGGTCAAGCCCTTACCTGAAATCTGTACATTTCTCCACTGCGCACATTATTGTCCACGGTCCCCCCAAAGATGTACATGGCATCATGGATAACAGCCGCTGCATGGAACAGTCTCCCACTTGGCATCTGAGAGAAATGAGCATGACAGTTCAAAAATGATAGATTACAGACCACAAACCAAAAGGTAAACCCTTTCCCCCCAAACTACAGGGAAACTTAATAAACTAAAAATTAAAACATCCACAATTAGATCATGAATGCTTATGATGTTGTTATGAATTTAGTGGTACTGCCAAAGCTACTACTGTTCAGATGTATTTCATATACATTTATTCAGATGAACTAATAAAACTGCATGGGTTTTATATGGTTACGAACATACCTCGCTGTCTGTGCTGGGCTGAATGACCTCCCATGTCTGTGAGTCTACATCATAGCAGTGCAGTTCATTGGGTAAAGTGTTGTCTGCCGCCCCTCCAAACACATACAGGTGACGGTCAAACGCCACCATGGTGTGTCCGTAGCGTCTCTGGGGGGGCGGAGGGGAGCCACGCAGCAAGTGCTCAGTTGGAATACGGGTCCATCTGAAGAAAAAACTCATCACTAATTTAAATTAAAAAAAAAAAAAAAACTTTTTATGTAATATTATACTGAACTGAGCTGAATAATGACACTACTTTCTTCTGTAGAGCTGCTTTATAGGTGAAACTGACATTAGTTCATGATTGATGAAGGCTTCCAAAATAACTTTATTTTTTTATGTTTATTACTGTGAAGCTGCTTTAAAACAATCTCTATTGTATAAAGTGCTATCAAAATAAATGTGACTTGACGTCATCAAAATTTGTGTGCATATTACACATAAAATTAGATTTATCAATGTCCTCTCTCCCATGCTCACATGTGGCCTTTGAATTCAAACTGAAAGAGGTTGTTGGTGATCTTGGCTCCACTTTGGCCGGAGAAGACAAACATCTTATCCTGACATACAGCTACTGGGAAGTTACAACAGGAAGGTGGGATTTCACCACTTTGTTCAATCTAAAGGAAACAAAGAAAACAGTAAATCATTGTGCATGTTCTGAGACTTAATGATTTATTGTGATTTAAAAAAATGAGTAGGTGGATTTGTACCATTATAGGCTGGTTGTTTACACACTTATTAAAGTGATTTTGGCATAATAGGTTTCCTTAAAGGTGAACACAAACCCTTAAGTAAAAGTTTAAATCAAATAACTGCCCTGCATCTTGAAAAAATTACAATCAATACACACACACACATATATACATACACATCAACAAACAGAACTAACAATTATTGCTACATGTGTGACTGCATCATATAATAATTATTAATTAATAATATTAATAATGTTCATCGTCTAGCTGACTACGTCTTGTATAAATTTTTTCTAAAAATCCTGTCAAAAGTGCACAAACTGACAGTCACCACCATAAGCTACTACTAAATATTGTAGAAACATAATTTTCTGTAAAGTTGCTTTGTAACGATTTGTATTGTAAAAAGCGCTATACAAATAAACTTGAATTGAATTGAAAACTTGGAATTGAACATATATATACACATACTGTACATACATATACATACATATATATATATATATACACATTACATACATACATATACAGTATATATAAGATGTGTCAGTAATATAAGGATTTTCATAGTCGAATCGGAATTTTCAAATCTTGCCTATATTTGACTGATAGTTGAATCATATGTTTGGGGCAAAATACATTAACAAGAGTCAAGTCCGACATTCAACTAACATAACTACTGATGTTAACACACAGGGAAAATGTGTAATGAACACCTTGCAGATATAAACGGGGTAAATAATGTTTTATGTTTTGATGAACAGATAGCTAACACTTAACGTCGGCGAAACCATAACATTTTTTATTTATTTTTTTTACAATAGTGCTCTCATTATAACGTTAGCCTAAAACGTTTGCAGACAGTTATGTTCTGCATTTCTGTTTTGAGCTGCGCGGGCTGAAGATGACCAAAAGAGTGACGCATTTGATAGCAAGTTTTTAATCAATGGGATTCAACTCAATTTCATATAGAATACGCTTTGTTATTTATACAAAATAACATTAATATTAAGACTTATAGGCTATTATAGAACATATCAGCGGAGCTCTGAAAGAGAACTCCTTTTGTGGATGCGTTCTTCACGAAACAATGTGCAGAAACACGGCAGCTAAACTCTAGTAGTATAATAGCTGAAGAGATATCACCGTAGAACTACAATGAAGCGCTTGACTCAAAAGCAAATGCATATTATATAAGGTAAATAATATATCCTCGATATATATATATAAACCGGCTGAGATGTTTTGAAATCACTTGTACCCTACCTGTTCGAAAAAATCCAGTCTCTGCCTGTGTCAGTTTGAGTCTTGGTAAAGTTTTAAATCCCTGCCACCAAGATGGTCACGGATTATGGAAAGTGAAACATAAATCTATATGGCTGGTTGGATTTATTCACGCACTTTAAAATATTAATTTGAAGCTTCTTTCTTTTCAGATTCTTACAGCTTTATCATAATAGGCTGTATATTAACTTATTGGGAGAAAACCGGTAGTTCTGTGTGAAATCAGACATTTGAGCTCCCCTATAAAATCAAAATGGCATAATCAATAACACCCCGCAAATATTCTACTGTTAGATTGGTAGTCGAATCAGACTCCTCGAATCAAAGCATCGATTCGTCGACTATTCAGGGTCACCCCTAATATATATATATATGTGTGTGTGTGTGTGTGTGTGTGTGTCGATTTGCAAAAAAGGCATATTATTATCTAATTTGATTATACTGAGCTCCAAAATTACTATCCATTATAAGAAATCTTCAAATAATGCAGTTAATTTCAAATAACTTTACAAAATCTGGGTCTTGTTTGCATTTTCTTCTGTTACTGGCCGTAATTCTACGATTTGTATCAGGGTAAGGCATTAAATAATGTCTTCAAAATCATTCATGCATGTGAAAATGGGTGTGATAAGACAATCCTGTTTCTGAATAAAACTTGTGCAAACATGGTCACCTCTTCCCAGTATGCCTGCTCACGATCCTGAAGACTGATGGTCCACATGTCATTTAGCCTGTTGAAAACATAAAAAGGTTTACAGAATAATTTCAAAAACATCCCTTAGTTTTATGTTGAAATAGATTTGTTAATTACAACATATTTATATTTGCCATTCAAAGCTGTGTAAAGATAGAAATGATAATACACTTGCCTGGCATTTCCATCATATCCAGCAAAAATCCACAGTTTGTCATTATAGACCGTCGCTCCATGAGCTGATCTGGCTACCAGACTGGAACATACAATACAAAAAAGTATTAAAAAAAAATATTGTGTGTCAGACAGGCTATAACACAATTATGAGAATCAATGATTTACCGTCCCTCCACCTTCCATTCAGTCCACTGTCCGGTGGCAAACTTGTACTCGAATAGATCATTTTTGTTTTTCAAGTTAGAGTTTGAATAGATGTCTCCAGTGTAGCCACCTAAAATACAAGTAGAAAAACATTTCACTCCCAGGAATGAAAAACCTGACATTGAAAGGCACACTAAAAACCTACCAAACACAAACATGCTGCTTCCATACACAACAGCAGAGTGGTGGTATCTTGGCGCTGGTGGGGTGCCAGTTGTAAATGCCCTATTTAATGACATAAATCAATATATGAGGCTACATAAAACATATTTAAGCACATTGACCTTGCTTTTATCCCACAACACTCACCGACACCATGAGCAGTCCTTCACGTCAAACCGCAACAAGTCATTAAGCATGTTCTTGCTAGAAGAAATAATCACTCATATGAGATCCTTCTGTGTGTTTTAGAGTGTAAGAAAAGTAAGGGGAAACAAATCCTTACCCATTGTCTCCTCCAAAGACATAGATGGCATCTCTGTATGCCACAACAGTGTGTTTGCTACGCCTGCAAGAAACAAAACTCAGTTTCACCATTGAAATCATCTAGCTAAAAAATTGAGAAAAGCTGGTGTAAATGAATAAATAAACAGTGTACCTTGCACCCACAAACTCATCACACGGTGGCAGCCTCCTCCAGCGGTGGACGGTCTCAAAAGGCCCGAAGTTGAGCGTCAGATACTCAACACTGTCAGAGCAGCTGTGGTCAAATTCAACACTGGGAGCCACTTTGGATTTACAAGACATGGCTCCAGGAAACCATGTCATCCAATTCACATCTAACAAGGTTTAGTCCAGCCGAAGGACCAAGTCTAGAACGAAAAATATTCTAATTTGTACGCAAGCTGTTTGACTGTTTGATCCGTTTCTGGTTCATCTGAATCATATTGCCCAAAAGATGATGATTGTTTACGAACTAGCTATAACTGTATCTGATAATCTACCACGGTTTGTAATCATTTAAAACCTTAACAGAAATCGTAAAAAGAACGTGAGATATCAAACCTCAACCAGTGTGTATAAAGAAGTAATATTATGAAATATATATAAATAAGATTTTCATCTCTTCCAGCTATTCTGATCTAAACGTCGAGGGAGGAGTTGAGACTTCCTGACATGCGCAGACTCGCGGCTTTGAATGGAGGAGCGCATACTAGACGTCACATAAAAACACAAAAATGAATTATACTTATTTTCATTTATCAGAATTTCCTTTTATTATCAAACCGTAGTTTTTTCATTCTTAGATGTACTCAAATAAAAATGTAATTAAGTAAATGTAGAGCATACGTGACAACGTACGCGTGAGGTTGCATTTTCATTGGTTGAAGTTTTGAGGGGCGGGATCAAAGCAGGAAAGTGACTGGAGCTCGCGGCAACAAGACAAAACGCGCCAAAATTCTATGGTGGAGGTAAAGTGTGAGCAACGGAAATATTTATAAACATATTTACAGTAGCATTCTGTGTACCAGTAACAACGCGAATTGTATGAACATGTATGAGGAGCTATGATGTTTCATTGTCGTTGGCCATTAGGACATTAGTGATATTCATGCGAGCAGCAAGTCTAATATTAACTCGCGTTGAAAGTGTTGAAGACGGGCGACCGCTCGAGTTGTGTAACGTTAACGTTTACAGTAAAGCTGTTAACTAACTAGTTCTCCTCTGTTTAGTGACGGATTTTCTCGTCAGCTATGGTTTTACAAAACAGTGGGCGATTTAAAGCAGACCGAGGTGGTGGAGATCAGGACAACCAGCAGTAAGTGTTCATCATGTTGACATATTTCAGTCTATGAAGTTTAATGTTAATTTAGTGTAAAATCAAATGAATTAACGTTAATGCCTTTGATATATCTTGGTTATCAAGTATATGTTGTATTATGGCCAGATAAATGGTAGAAATTGGTTGTCAACATTTTAATAGCTTTTTTTTTGCACTGAAATTGTCTGAAATTGTTTTATACTATTATAGTTTTTATTAATGTATCGATGTAGCTTTTATTAGTATATTTCCAGTTGAATTATAACGTATTTTTTTTGTAATTTTCATTATTACTTTTTTATTCTATGTAACATTAGTTTTCGTAAATGTTTTGTTCAGTTTTATTTTTATTTCAGGTAGTAATTTTAGTACTTCAACAACCTAAATTTATTTTAATTTAAAATGAGTTTCATATTTATTTATTTTTTGACAGTTTAGTTAACAGTAATTGTGTATTACAAATGTTTTTTTTTTTAATTACCAATTCATGCAATGCCAATTAATATAAAGTCATAAAAACTGAATGTAACATAATTATGGAGGAATTAAAGAAAATATTAAGCAGTTTTTACAATTGTCAATGGCTGGCAAATCATATTGCAGTAAATTTTCTGTTGTTTTTTTAGGGATGATGCATCAGCTATGTCCGCCGTCAAGCGGCTGGAGCGCAGTCAGTTCACTGATGAGATGGATGAGCGCTTTGGCTTCGAACGGATGAAGGAACCTGGGGAGAAAACGGGCTGGCTGATCAACATGCATCCGGTAAGAATGAATGTCAGACAGTCAACACAGGGTTTAAATTGGCAGTAAACTTTGCTTTCTGATAATCTAGCTAAATATTATTGAAGGGTTTTAAACATTGAACAATTAATTTCTTCTCAGACTGAGATTCTGGATGATGACAAGCGGATGATCAGTGCTGTGGACTATTACTTCATACAGGAGGATGGAAACAGATTCAAGGTGTCATTACAGCATTCTGCAAATATGAATATTTATTTATTCCAAAGCAAATATTAAAAATTACTCCATGTTGTAAAATAACAAAAGTTTGGGATCTGGAAGTTTATGTTTTTGAAAGAAGTCTCTAATGCTCACCAAGTCTGCATTTATTCCATTAAAAATACTCTAAAAGCAGTAATATTTTTTGACATTTTCAGCATCATTATTCCAGTTTTCAGTGTCACATGATTCTAATATGCTGCACAATAATCATTTTGTATTATCAATTTTGAAAAATCTTGTGCTGCTTAATATTTTTGGGGAAACCATGAGTTTTTTTTTTTCTATTTTTGAAGAAATAGAAAAGTTCAAAAGAACAGCGTTTATTTGAAATATAATTGTTTTGTAACTTTATAAAAATCATCTTTTTTGTCACTTTTAAGTTTTGATCAATTTTATGTGTCCTTGCTAAATTAAAGAATTAATAATTATTATTATTATTATTATTATTTTTTAAATTACAGATTTCCAAACTTTTGAACAGTAGTATATTTTATCCTGAATCACACTGATATAGAGCAGGATAAAGAATATCTTATGTTGAAATAGGTCCTGATGTTGTAAGTTTCAGCTTTTTGTGTACGTGTCCTTCACAGATTGCTCTTCCATATAAGCCATATTTCTACATAGCCACTAAAAAGGTGAGTTTAAAGCTTTTGCACTGAATGAAAACATTTTGGGTTGGATGGGTTGAATGATATACCCTTTGTGTTCTCTAAAGAACTGTGAAAGAGAGGTCATCTCCTTCCTGTCCAAGAAGTTCCAGGGAAAAGTTGCTAAGCTTGAAGTTGTCCCAAAGGAAGACTTGGATCTGGTGAGTAAAGTTCTGTCATACATTAGGTCAGTGTTTCGCAACCTTTTCATTATAATAAAGAAGAAACAAATCATTCCACTGGAGCATATGCCAAAGTTTAATATTTACATGTAATTTTACTTTTTAATGTAATGCTATTGGATGTAATGCAACATTCGGCCCACATTTTATCTCTGACATTTTTTAGTAAAAAGTGTGGCCACTTTTTTTTTATAATGTCAATCATTTGATTGCTGTATGTCTTTTAAAGCCTAATCACCTGGTGGGCCTGAAGAGGAATTACATCAAACTCTCTTTTAACACGGTTGATGACCTTATTAAAGTGAAAAGGGAGATCTCACCTGCTGTCCGCAAGAACAGAGAGAGAGAGAAGTCCAATGATGCCTATACCAGCATGTTATCCAGGTATTCATACTTTGGCAACAACAAAAAAAAAACTTAAATAAGAGTTTGAAAATTAGTTAAACTTTAAGAACAGTTTAAAAGAAAATACTTTCTCGGTTAATGCACTTGACACTATTCACTATTGTTATTTGGTCCTGTAAATGGAATAAGGCATTTGTGTGTTACAGTGCTTTGGTTGGTGGGAGTGTAGTGACTGAGGACGAGGATGGCACTTCGAAGAAAATGACTGAGCAGCTTGACAACATCGTAGACATGAGGGAATATGACGTGCCTTATCATGTCCGCGTTTCTATTGACCTGAAGATTCATGTGGTAAACAAACAATAGAGGCCCATAGAAGCTATTGTCAGATACTGATTATCAGATATGTTTAATATTCAGATGAGCCCTTGATTGTGCGCTCTGTTTTCTGACAGGCTCACTGGTACAATGTGAGATACAGAGGAAGCGCCTATCCTCCTGAGATTGTGCGCAGGGATGATCTTGTGGAAAGACCTGTAAGAATCTTAAAAAACCTTGTCTTGAATGTAGATTTGTTTTAGTAATGTCATTCAGCTTTTATGCATGAATTATGAAGATCACTAAATCATTGCTATATTTTTCTCTGCCTGTCTAAGGATCCTGTAGTGTTGGCATTTGATATTGAGACCACAAAACTCCCACTGAAGTTTCCTGATGCCGAAACAGACCAGATTATGATGATATCATACATGATAGATGGGCAGGTAATGTCTTTTACGCATTTACCTTTCTGAAAGGTCAGTCATTCAATATTACATGGCTGTTTTATCCATGCTGTGGTTAAATTGTGTTTGTTGGCCTCTTTGATGAGTTTAATACTTTTAATTTTTTATGTATTTTTGTGTACTTTTTTTCCCCCCCACAGGGCTTCCTCATCACAAACAGAGAAATAGTCTCTGAAGACATTGAGGACTTTGAGTTCACCCCAAAACCTGAATATGAGGGTCCCTTCACTGTATTCAATGAACCTGATGAGGTAAAGATGTACAGTATATGATGTGCATTGTTTGCTAGAATATTACTGAGTGCCAAAATTAAACAGTTAACCAATTTTCTGTAGTTTGTAAATTGGCCTTCCATATTTCTGACCATTTCTGTCTGCTTGCAGGCCTCTCTTATTCAGAGATGGTTTGAACACATCCATGAGACCAAGCCAAACATTTTTGTCACTTACAATGGAGATTTCTTTGACTGGTGGGACATGATTTGTGTTATACTATATCATGCTTTAGTTTTTACATATAATGTTTTATATAATTGTATGGCATTTACTTGTTGAATGGTGTTTTCTTCACAAATGTTTATTCAATATCATATGCTCATGGTTGGTTTGTGTCTCTGTTTCCTCAGGCCATTTATAGAAACCAGAGCAGCCCAGCTTGGCTTGAGTATGCATCGGGAGATCGGCTTCCAGAAGGACAATCAGGGGGAATATAAAGCCAGCCAGGCTATTCACATGGACTGCCTCAGGTGAGAGCAGCTGAAATGTTTTCTTAAAGGGGACTGAATGAAAATTACCCACTCTTATGACTTTACATTAGTAAATATACCGTGTGTGTGTCTCATTATTCAGGTGGGTGAAGCGAGACAGTTACCTGCCTGTAGGAAGTCATAACCTCAAGGCTGCAGCGAAAGCTAAGTTAGGCTATGACCCTGTAGAGCTGGACCCAGAGGAGATGTGCCGTATGGCTACTGAAGAACCACAGGTGCTCTTCCTATACTCTCCAGCTCCCAACTCTCACTCATTTACATGATTGACTGTTCACTTGCACAGTAACCGCTGCAGTAAGACATTTAGCTCAGCGGTTATCATTTTCAATGTATTGTGCAGCTAACAAGATCACATTTTTTTTAATCCTGCTTAATATAGCTGCATTATAAAGCCATTTAATATGCTCTTATATTAGCTGTAATTTTTATCAGTTTGTGCATCATTCATTGCCTTTTTATTTATTTTTTATTTTATTAAAAATTCCAATCAGTGCTTACTTTTTGTTTTATTTGCTGTATTATTGTTTTTCCAGACTCTGGCCACCTATTCAGTGTCTGACGCTGTGGCCACATACTACCTTTACATGAAATATGTTCATCCCTTCATTTTTGCCCTCTGCACTATAATTCCTATGGAACCCGATGAGGTCAGTGTTCAATAAATCTTCTATTTTTGTTGGTACTACACTGAGATGAATCAAAACTGTAGATGTAATGGTAACATCATTGTGTTTCTTTATATGCGTTTCGACACACAAATTCAAACAGGTTTTGCGGAAAGGCTCCGGTACCCTGTGTGAGGCCTTGCTGATGGTTCAGGCCTTCCATGTCAACATTGTCTTCCCAAACAAGCAGGAGCAGGTCTTTAACAAACTCACAGATGATGGTCATGTACTTGACTCTGAGACTTATGTTGGTGGCCACGTCGAGGCTCTAGAGTCTGGTGTGTTTCGTAGTGATATACCCTGCCGCTTTAAAATGGTAACTAGGGCTTCAACTTTAACCTAAGCACACAGTATTTAGCTGTTTATTTTTTGCTATATCTGCATAATTATTTATAATTATTCTTGTTCTGACAGAATCCAGCAGCATTTGACTTCTTGATTCAGAGGGTGGAGCATACTCTCCGTCATGCAATTGAGGAAGAGGAGAAGGTTCCCCTTGATCAGGTCACCAACTTTAATGAGGTCAGTCGGTGTCATTTGTTTAATGTTCAGTATGACATTTTGTCCATTTGGACACTCAAGACATGATGCCTGTTTTATAAATTATCATTAGCATGCGTACATGTTTCCAACTTATTCTACAGTTGTCATTTATTTGACCTGTTTTAGGTGTGTGATGAAATCAAGAGGAAGCTTATCTCTCTAAAGGAAGTGCCTAATAGAATCGAGTGTCCTCTTATTTACCATCTGGATGTAGGGGCCATGTACCCCAACATCATTCTCACCAACAGACTACAGGTACAGTGCAGTTCTCATCTTAGTTTGTAAAGGTGTTGATTTAATTATAATGACATTATTAGATCAATTATAGTTTCTCGTTTAGCTGTATATGAATCAAATAAGGCAAAGGATCTCTTACTCTTCATCTGTTTTTCTTTTAGCCCTCTGCCATGGTGGATGAGGCGACCTGTGCCGCCTGTGATTTTAATAAACCTGGTGCTAACTGTCAGCGCAAGATGACTTGGCAGTGGAGAGGAGAGATCAGTGAGTGATTTGAACATTTACATCTTTAAGATGTAACTTAAAAATAAAATAAAAAAATTAAGTCTGCATGAATGCATTAAATTCATCAAAAGTCACAGTAAAGTCATTTATAACATTACAGCAGTTTTGTAATCTTGTAATCTTTTAAACTTTCTATTCAAAGAATCTAACATTTGTCATGGTTTACACTCAAATATTAAGCAGCACAGCTGTTTTAAACAGTGATAATAATAACAAATATTTCCTGAGCTGTAAGTCAGCATGTTAGAATGATTGTCATTGACACTGAAAGTAAATGAAAAGTAAAAAGTAGTTTATAAACCATTATATACGTAACTGTTATGAAATGTTAACATAGTTTTTCTTTTTTCTTCTAGTGCCTGCGAGTAGAAGTGAGTTTCATCGCATTCAGCAACAACTGGAGTCTGAGAAGTTTCCCCCTCTCTTTCCTAATGGTCCACCACGTGCTTTCCATGTGCTCAACAGAGAAGAACAAGCTCGGCATGAGAAGAAGCGGTTGGGAGGTTAGTATACACCTGTGGGGAACTGTGAGTGTGTGTGTGTGTGTGTGTGTGTGTGTGACTGTTGACATAGACCAAGATGAACTTAAATGATGCACTTACATACTAACTTGTATAGATGAATATTGATTAGGGTTGGGTATCGTTTGAATTTTATCAATTCCAATTCTTAGCGATTCCTAGTTTTGATTCCAATAAGATAAAAAAAAATCCAAAATAAAAAAATTAAGTCAAACATTTAGATGTCATACATTTATTCTTTCTTTTTGCAAAGCATTCTGTCGCAGCTGAATAACATGAGCAAAAAAATACCACAGCAAATACAACTAGACTTTAAATATCACAGTGTTAAAGACAAGTAAACAGTCAGTAATAAAACAAGAAAAAACAAACCAGTTAGCAATAGAATAAATAAATACAGCTGAATCGAATTTTTAGGAACAGAAACTGTAATTAAACACTGCATAGTTTTTATATATGTAAATAAAATATTGATTAAAGTTATTCAATATATTCAATCCAGACCAGTGAATGATTTTCTTTTTTTCTTTGATTTAACATTAATAACAGGCAGTGGGTTTATTAGGCAGCTGTCTCTTTAATTACAAACGCGCACAGATCTAAAAGTAGTGTACATATGCGTTTTCTTTCTCACCTGTTTACGTTCAAGACAAAAATGGCTATGTTTATGATGATATACTGACGTAGTTTTCTACATACTGGTCGATAACCTTTTCTGCAGTGGAAATGCACGGAATGGTTTGAGAATGGACACAGATTGGGAACCCGCACCGAGACAGCTGTTCTCTGTGCTCGCGCTTCAGACGTGTGATCTGGATGCAAGCATGGCGCAAGTTCTTTCCGTTCCTGCACTTAAATCATTTTAAATCACTAGGGCTGGGTATTGTTCAAAATCTTTCGATCCGGTGCCAATTTCGATACCTCAGTTTCGATACCGGTTCCTAACAATACTTCTTTCGATACCATATGTTTTAAAATGCATTTCAACATCAACACAAATACATTAAACACACAACTTTTATTTTTCACCTTAATTACAACAAATTCTGGTAACACTTCACACTCACGATAACATTATTAATACAACTGGTTGTGCTTTTTGGATAGGGGTGCGCAATTCGGGGGCGGACTGGGACCAAAAAGTTGCCCTTGACTTTCTTGCCCACAGCAGCTCACCACATCATAACGCAAACGCCCCTGTTTTTATGTCATTTATTAATTTAATATTTACGTAAACAGTTTGGGGATTTTAGCCAATAGGGCAACTGATCCTCAGTTGAAAAAAAAAAAAAAAAGAACAGCAGCTGTTCATTTAGCGACTCCTAGTGAGCGATACATGCTCATCAAGACACAAACATTCTTCTAGAACTCACACTTTGCATTCAGTTAGCAGATCCATACGATTCTTTTGAGTCAATCTTTTAAAATAATAATTTATTTTGTTTAACGAAACCAGTGTGAAAACCAGTGTTTCACAAACTGGATAGATCTGAGGTGCAGGGCTCGCAAAATCGTTAGCCCCACGTCCCGGGGCTATTGTGTTTTCCAGTCCGATGGGCTATCGTGAACAGTGATGTAAAACTCCTAACTTGATTCGCGTTGTTCACTCGCTTGAAGGGGTGAAACTGATCATTTGCACTTGTTTCTAAATATTGCTGATTCAAGCGTTTTAAACAATTCGCGCGCGTTCGGGGCTTGCACTCACTCATTCAAAGCACGCGCTACGAGCAGCATTTCAGACAATGCGTGTACAGAAAATGAATTCATCTTTCGCATATCATAACTTCTGAATGAACACATACACACACAATTATATCAAAATAATTGTCTCTGCAAGTATTCTCGTAAACAAAGGCGGTTATGTTTTAAGTGAACGTATACAGTGGCCTGCTGCTTAGAGAAATTCGCTGTACCAGAAAAATCTGTCTCTCTCTCTCTGTTATTTAGACGATGTGAAAGGGGGCGTGTTTTAAGATACGCAATGGAGTAGACCAAACTAAACAGGGAGGGAGGGCAAAACACTCATCCAAACAAATGCTTCATTAAATTGGTGGTATTGCCGGCTTTGGTTGCAATACTCTTATCGGCATCGAATACCATAAAGGCATCGAAGTTCGGTACCCAGCCCTATAAATCACATTAAAATACGAACGCAGGAATCGTTAAGCAGAATCTAAATGCACCCGTCTTACCGAATACCTGGTTCTTGAAAATTTTAACCGGTTCTAAAATGGAACTGGTTTTTCGATACCCAACCCTAATATGGATACATTTATTTACCATATTTTCCGCACTATAAGTTGCACTTTTTTTCATAGTTTGGCTGGTCTTGCGACTTATAGTCAGGTGCAACTTATTTATCAAAATTAATTTGACATGAACTGAGAGAAATGAACCAAGAGAAAACATTACCATCTACAGCCGCGAGAGGGCGCTCTATGCTGCTCTGTGCTCCTGTAGTCTACACTGAGCAGCATAGAGCGCCCTCTCGCGGCTATTAACGGTAATGTTTTCTCTTGGTTCTTGGTTCTAAATAAATGCGACTTATAGTCCAGTGCGACTCATATATGTTTTTTTCCTCTTCATGATGTATTTTTGGACTGATGCGACTTATACTCAGGTGCGACTTATAGTCCGAAAAATACGGTATTTATTAATTCTTCTTCTTAGACTACTGTCGAAAAGCCTATAAGAAGGTTCACCTGACCAGACTCGAGGAGAGAGTCACTACCATTTGCCAAAGAGAGAACTCTTTTTATGTTGACACGGTTCGAGCCTTCAGAGACCGTCGATATGAGTTCAAAGGACTCCACAAGGTACTGTATTCAGACCTTAATCATGTTTGTTTGTTTGTTTATTATTTTATGAATGTTACAGTCTATCTACATGGTACATAAAACTCCTATTTCAAAAAATATATTTTTCTAGGATATAACTTATTTTTATGTGATAGTTTAGTGTGCTCACCTCTGCATGAAGGAGTCATTTATATATCTTCTTTTAAAAGCTTTGTCTGTTCCTATCATCTGTCCAGGTGTGGAAGAAGAAGCTGTCTACAGCACAGGATAATGGGGATGCAGCAGAGGTGAAGCGCTGCAAGAACATGGAGATTCTCTATGAGTCTCTGCAACTGGCGCACAAGTGTATCCTCAACTCCTTCTACGGATACGTCATGAGAAAAGGGTATTGAACCATTACTTTTTAAGAGAATTTTATTGCCTGGTCCTAGACCAGATATACCTGAGGAGTTTCTTGTCTTCAGTAGTTGCTGAGATTGCTGATTGTTTTATAACTCTTGTTTTGCATGATGTCTTTTATTGTGATTCACAGAGCACGTTGGTACTCAATGGAGATGGCAGGGATTGTCTGTTTCACTGGTGCCAACATTATCACACAGGCCAGAGAACTCATTGAGCAGATTGGGTCAGACTCTTACACAAAACCCATAAACAACTTTGTGGTTGCATGATTTTCACTGTAGTTTAATGTAATCGATTGATTTGTTGAATTCATCCTCTTCTTTAGGAGGCCTCTGGAGTTGGACACTGATGGTATCTGGTGTGTTCTTCCCAACACCTTTCCTGAAAACTTTGTCATAAAATCCACCAATGAGAAGAAGGCAAAGGTGACCATCAGTTATCCAGGAGCCATGCTGAACATCATGGTCAAGGTAATTTATCTTTCTCTTCTTTTGACAAGTAAACCAGTAAACCACATTATTGGCAGGTTAATTATATATTAAAAAGGAAGAAATGTTAAAAAAAATGGTTGAAAGGGAAAAACCAATGATAATTGTTTTATCTTTTTTGTCACTTGTATGTGTAGGAAGGCTTCACGAATCATCAGTATCAAGAGCTGGTGGACCCAGCATCTTTAACATATGAGACCAGAGCTGAGAACAGTATCTTCTTTGAAGTTGATGGGCCGTACTTGGCTATGATCCTGCCTGCCTCTAAAGAAGAAGGGAAAAAGCTAAAGAAAAGGTGAGAGAACCACATCAAATCACTTTGTGTGTGGACATTGTCCAGTAATTGCTGTCACTAGAAGATCTAAACTACTGTTGCTTTAGATTAAAGCCTAAACTAATGGACATTAATTATTTTATTAAGGAAAAAATGTGTTTTATTCAGAGTTTCTGCTCATTTAATATAGAGCTTGCAAGATTCATATCTTCTCTATCCTCAGGTATGCCGTGTTTAACGAGGATGGGTCGCTGGCTGAGCTGAAGGGCTTTGAGGTGAAGAGAAGAGGAGAACTTCAACTCATTAAGATCTTCCAGTCATCTGTGTTTGAGGCCTTCCTGAAAGGCACAACTCTAGAAGAGGTTTATGCCTCTGTGGCTAAAGTGGCTGACTACTGGCTTGATGTGCTCTACAGCAAGGTATTGACGATGTTACAAAATCATGTAAAAGTTTAAGTGTCTGAATAATTGGAATGATGGCTAATACTGCATTTTATTATAAAAATTAAGCCTGTGTTTAGTAGTTTAACAAGGCAAAGCTGCATGGGAGGGATACTTGATGAGAGTGTTGTTCTTGTCTTCTGTTTTCAAGGCTGCTAACATGCCAGATGCAGAGTTGTTTGAGCTGATTTCAGAAAATCGCTCCATGTCCCGTAAGCTGGAAGACTATGGCGAACAGAAGTCCACCTCCATCAGCACAGCCAAGCGTCTTGCTGAGTTCCTTGGTGATCAGATGGTGAAGGACGCTGGTCTCAGCTGTCGCTATGTCATCTCCCGCAAACCGGAGGGTTCGCCTGTCACTGAAAGGTGAGAACATCTTTTAGTTGTTTTAAACTGTAACAATATTTCACAAAATGACTGTATTTTTATTGTGTGTATAGGTGGTTTCAATGGCAGCAACATAAACAAATGTTACTGTGTGTGCATGCTTTTGTAGCCCTAACTTAACTTCCGGTAGACTTTCAAATAGAATCAATAACAATGGCTAAGTAGTCCCTCTAGAATAGATTAATTTTGATAAGCAAATATGTTTGCTGCATAATCATGACTTACAGAAAATGCTAATTCATTTGCTAGCCAGTAGGAGGTGCTTTAAAACAGGAGAAACAGGTTTCCCCAGTAACGACTGTACACAAGCAGCGCTGAGCTCACAAATGCTGCTTTATCAGGCATATAACATGCAAGATTAAATTAAAATGACATAGACAATTTTCTAAAGATAGTCTTCCTTCTGAAATAAAGTAATATAAAAACATTCGCGCCTTGTTTTGATTTTTAACCATGCAGTACATGCTAGGGCTGTCAAAAAAATGTGAATTTGGAATATTCGTCGAATTTAAAATAAAAATCTACATTTTTACCACTTTACCAGTACCACTTCTGTCATCATTCAACTCGTGCATTCGCTGTTGACAGCCGCGCACCCCGTCCGAGTGCAGGCACTTTTTGAGACCGCGTGGATGGATGCGCGGATGACCTTAGGGTGCGTGATGGGTTGTAGCGTGGTAGAAGGCTAGTTAGGTACACAGGAGCTAAAGCATTTAGGGCCTTATAGTAGATAATTTGTAACTGATACGGAACTTAATAGGTAGCCAGTGCAGAGACTGTAAAATTGGGGTAATATGATCATATTTTCTTGACCTGGTAAGGACTCTAAATAGCTGCTGCATTTTGGACTACCTGTAGCTTGTTTATTGAAGAAGCAGGACAACCACCTAGAAATGCATTACAATAGTCCAGTCTAGAGATCATGAATGCATGAACTAGCTTTTCTTCATCAGAAACAGATAACATGTTTCGTAGCTTGGCAATGTTTCGAAGATGGAAGAATGCAGTTTTTGTAACATGGGAAATATGATTTTCAAAAGACAAGTTGCTGTCTAATATAACACCCAGATTTTTGACTGTAGAGGAAGTAACCGTACATCCGTCTAATTGCAGATTGTAATCTACAAGATTCTGTATACTGTTTTTTGGTCCAATAATTAATATCTCTGTCTTATCCGAATTTAATTGGAGAAAATTATTGGTCATCCAATCTGTTAAATTTTTACATTTCATGTTTAAATGAAAAATGTACTCTGTTTGATTGGCTTTCACCCCTTTGTATTAAACTATGCATGCATACATGATACTGTTCCGTTTATAGCTGTTTAAGCAACTTAGTTATAATTGGTTTATAAACATTATTAAAAAAAGATGCACTTTTTTTCACAGTCATATATTCTTATGCTTTGAATTAACGTGCATTAGTAATATTTTGCCCAATGCGCCCTCTTGTGGCCTCAGAAGAGAAGCCAAAAGCTTTTCTTCACCCTGAAATTATGCATTTTAAATTCAAATATAATTTGAATTTTGATCATATTTATTTGCAATTTCGAATTTAGTTTTTCAGCCATTTTGACAGCCCTAGTACATGCTCCTGTTTATTCAACGATGCCTTTTGGAAAATCGTTCAGTTTTAATATTGTGGCGAGCGGCACAAATAAATTAGTGTATGGGAAACACATCCCACAGCACAACCACCTGAGTCAAACTTCAGTCTACTCATCTCCTTTACTGTAACTGCATTTGTAGTCGGCGACATAGCCAGACTGATAAACAAACACAGACCAGAAGTTAATTTCGGGCCATGCACGTGCACCCGATGAAATTATCTATATATAAAGATAAATAAGTAATTTTTTTTCTACCTTACACAGGGCGATCCCTCTGGCCATTTTTCAAGCTGAAGAGAGTGTTAAAAAGCATTTCCTACGCAAATGGCTGAAGATGCCCAGTCTCCATGACCTTGATATCAGATCTGTGAGTTTATTTTATTATCACTAACCATGAAATCACAATTTCACTGTTGGCTTTTTCAATGTCATTATGTTTTCTATTTTTCATATATTGTTTAATCCTTTCCCATGTCAGATTCTGGACTGGAGTTACTACATTGAGCGGTTGGGCAGTGCCATTCAGAAGATCATCACTATTCCTGCAGCTCTACAACAGGTACATAAATGCACTGTCAGTTAAACCCCTGTGAGTCCTTGTACTTACCAGCTGAATCAAGAACTAAATCCTGTCGCCTTCCACTATATTCAAAATTCTTGTCCTAACCAAGACATAGTCGCAACATTTTGTTGTTGTCTGTGTTTGTCATGTTGCACTGAATTGCCCCACCCATTGTGAAGTCTCATTGGTGCAGAATTCCACTCTACATTACGTTGTATATGAATCATACAGTGTTCTGTTTGGCTGATTAGAAATGTGGAGAGAAAAAAAAGACTTTATTATAATCAGCTGTATTTGAATTTATAATTTTCTTGTTCTTAACAGTTACTATTTTTGTTCAGGTGAAAAATCCAGTACCCCGAGTACGGCATCCAGATTGGCTGCATAAAAAGCTTCTGGAAAAGAATGACATCTACAAGCAGAAGAAGATCAGTGAGCTCTTTACCAGTGAGGGAAAGAGACAGGTAGGTCTACTGCAGGGTGCGACCATTTTTTCTGCCTGTGCGACAAATGTTTGTGTGTGGTAACACTGGCATAACCATCGCATTGCTGCCATTTCTGTTGCATATGAGAAACCTCAAACGGCAAACAAAACTGAAAGCATAACAAAACCACGAAACTCATTTGAGCTGCACAGTGTTTCGAGTGTAGAGCCTGGTTTATACTCGCCGCGTCAGTAGGAGCGCGAAGGTGCATGGAGCAAAAATGACACCAGTATTGAAGAAACAATGGATGGTTTTCAAGCTAAAGTTAAAGACCGTTTCGTAAACCAGAGGTAAACAAATCGGTATTCTTGTGGGACAAAAACATGGAAGAACTGTCACCGACAGCAAGTTTAGTTTTATTTTCTTTTTGTTTTCATTTTGTAAAGCTTGTTATCTTTGCTGTTTACCTCACACTACGCTATGGGGGCTCTCTCTATGATTCCTCAGTGTTTGCTAAACGTTATGTAATTTATTAGTCGTTATATAATACAGCCTGTGGTGTATGCCATGCCTCATCTTATTCATTTTTGGTAATAAACATTTTGTTAACTAGTTTGTCATTGTATCTTACTGTTTTACTGTTGTTGTGCTTTTTATTTAAGAATTACAATGAATCCATCTTTTGTTTTAGTCTTAAAAAGTGAAAGGTTGTATGTAAGCAAAATCTTCATATTTTCTTGTAAAACATGACAACAAGATAACAAATTCAAACCCGAACAGCAAAAGAGGAACTCCCGTTCACAAAATTCACAAAAAATGTTACTGATGAAAAAGAACGGGTTGAATGTTAACCACTTTCGTTTCCATATAACTATAAACTATGATAAAAGTTCATGAGCTTGCATTGATTAATCCCATGTTGTAGCTGTCACACATACTTTTCACACAACTTGCTGGCTGGCTGCTTATATATGCACATATTTTGTCTCTCTCAGGTGGCCCATCAAACGTTACCAGCAGGTGAGACTCCTGATATGGAGGACTTTGGTGCTCCTCAGCGCCCTGTGCAGCCCGCCATTCTCATCAGCACAAAGAGGAAGAGGATATCTCAAGGAGAGGACAGCCAGGCTGAGTCTCAAGATCAAGAACTCACACAGTCTTGGAGAGAAATACTGGGGCCACCACCAACTATCGGCGCCAACCGGGTAATTCAGGCACCATAACAATGTTGTACATATGATCAGAAATTAGATTTTGTTACAGTATTTCTGTACTGTCAAATAAAAGAAAGGCTCCACAATAAAATCATCTAAATTTATATGTGTATAGGAGGAACTTCTTGTCTGGTTGCGCTACCATAAGAAAAAATGGGAGCTGCAGCTTCGTCAGAGGAAAGAACGGCGGAAGAGGCGGCGTTTAATTGATGGTGAATCTCAGCCAACTGGTGGTGGCGTAATCCGTGGTGGACCGACAACAGGGCTAGGCAGCTTTTTGCGAAGAACTGCCCGCAGTATTCTAGACATGCCCTGGCAAATTGTACAGGTATGTGACACTAGCAGTTTAGATCTAGGGTTGGGTATATCAAACCGGTTCCATTTTAGAATGTTCCAAACTTCCAATAACCTGGAATTCGATAGGACACATGCATTTTAATTGTATTTAACAATTCCTGGGTTAGCATTTTAATGTAATTTAAAACATTTTAAGTGCAGGAACAAAAAGAACTTGCACCCTGTCTGAAGCGTGTGCACAGAGAACAGCTGCCTCAGTGCGGGTTCCCAGCCTGTGTCCATTCTCGAACCATTCCATGCATTTCCACTGCAGAAGAAGTTGTTCCAGGCCAGCACTGACTTTCATATTTATCGACCAGTATGCAGAAAACTACTTCAGTATATAATCATAAACACAGCCATTTTCATCTTAAGTGAACGTAAACAGATGAGGAAAAAAATGCACCTGTACAGTATTTTTAGTTTTGTGTGCGTTCTGTGTTAAAGAGCCAGAAGCCTAATAAACCCACTGCCTGTCATTAATGTTAATCAAAGAAAAAAAAGAAAATCATTCACCGGTCTTGACTGAATATATTTTAGGGATGTCAACGATTAATCAATGATCGATTAATTGTCGATAAGAGATCCAAACGATTAAGGCTGTAGATGGTTGGTTAACTGATTTAATATTGGGCTGTGTGCGGCTCATGCGCAAAACACGTGCGAGCGGCTGTGATTGACGGTGACCATATATAAATGCATCATCATTAATTTACAGTGTACAAATTAAGCTTTTAATGTGATTTCAACTTTAAAAGTACATTAAAATAGAACCACACAAGTTCTTCAACATGAAAAGCAATAGAAATGTAGTAACTAAGTCATTTCATCAGATAACTGCGCTCTGCAGGGCTGCGGGACACAGGACAGATAGTCTATTCATTCCTACAAATCTTATTTCATGAAATCTTTAATTTCCCCTCCCATGTTTACCACACACAGTAAGAGATGTGATTAAAAGTGGAAGATAAAATAAAAATAAAAAAAAATAATAAAATAAACCTGCGAATTTAGAGGGCTAGACTGTGAAGATTTAGGAAAAAAAGCGATGCCTAAATGTTACTGAATTTGTGGAAATTTATGACCAACCGGCAAACCAGAACAAAGCCGCATAAATGAAGGCTATATCTCGGAACGGCATCCAGAGGCATGGTCACGATCTAACATTTTCCAAACCCTATAAGAGCACAACTCTTCTGTTTTTATTGTGAGTGTGCACAAAAGAAAGTAAACACTTTTGTGAAGTTTTTTTTAATCTATTTATTTTCTCAGCTGTTTCGATCACTAGCCTGGTGCACACATATATTCTAGCGATTCAAACTTACATCGCAGTCTGTTCATAATTAAAATAAAATACAGTCAACTAAACATTTAAAAGGTTACACTGGTCAGTTTAAATAGACTGTACTATACCGGTCCACTCTGCTGTTATGCCAAGGACGTTTTTGCTCGTATGAAGAGGATCGTCTTTTCCGTCTATGTGCGAATGTGTGTTAAGTACAAGCTTAGTTTCCATTATAAATAAAAGTTTAACATTCAAATACATTGTGAAAAAAAAATTTTTTATTTGTGCCGAATGAGACCTAAGCAATAACCTCCCAATAAATTTAGCCAAAGTCGCTCTCGCTCGTCCTTGTATGCATGCACGCGCTGTCATGATCTAATACACTAGATGCCAGATTTTTAAAAACAAATAGGCTAGGCCTACCGGAACACAAAAATTCACAATCGACATTTTCTAGAACAGAATCCAGCAGGATAATATTAATGTGAGCAGCAGTGTTTTGCTGCAGCAGCGCCGATGTAAGCAGTTCACTTAATGCACAGCACAGTCACACGCGCACCACAGTTACGTTTGGAATAAATGTGAGCCGAAACCATCACAATTACAAGAATCAAAGACTTAAACTACTTCAGTCTGTGTGATTTGAATTTATTTAATAGATGAGTTTCATAATTTGAGTTGAATTACTGAAATAAAGTAACTTTTCCAAGACATTCACAACAATTTATTGAGATGCACCGTTGTATAACTTTCTTCTTTCAGACGAATCCATTTCAGACGAATTGACTTTGATCTTCCAAACTGTTTAATGCCAGTCAACAAGTGTTGCAGTTTATTTAAGTTAAATAAAGCGCACCCATTTATAATAAAAGGTACCTCACATGGCTCCGGGGGTGAACAAAGGCCTCCTGTAGGGAATCGATGTCTATTTTGTAAGAAAAATCTCTATGTTCAAAACATAATATTCACTTTAGTCTAGCTTGTGCCAACAGTTGTACACAGAAGCAGTTCCAGGAAGTTGGCGTATGAGGTCGGTGTTGCACATGTGCCACTCAGAAGTGACGAACATGGAAGCACAGCGGAGAGATCAAAACAAAATAGTGGTCATGAATTAGAAATACAAATCGAGGATTTGTAAAGAAGAATGTCAGAGGATTTCGATATAAGCCGAGACTGGTTTTCCTTTTGCTAAAGTAAGGAAACTTTGCTTCCTTTGATCCTGTCAAAAAAAAACATTGGTTTTCACGAGACTCACCAGCGCATGAGCGTCATCAGCCAGGAACTGCTTCCATGTACAACTGTTAATTAAACAATAACCAGTGTTGGGAAGGTTACTTTGGAAATGTAATAGGTTACAGATTACAAGTTACCCTGTTTAAAATGTAATAGTAGTGTAACTTTTTCAATTACTTTATTAAAGTAATGTAACTAATTACTTTTGAGTACTTTTTGATTACTTTTCTAAATTTGTGAAAATTAAAGAATAATAAATAAAAGCATATACATCAACTTAAATACAGTTATCTAATAAGCATGTGACGTATTCTGGGTAATAAACTCCTGAAACATTGGTGTTTCTTTTAAACTGCTGTCTCTTTGTATATGATGATAGTTTTCTCAAAATAAGTAAAATGCACATGAAGTGACACAGAGCAGTTCTAGAAATTATGTTTATGTGCTCGTGTACTCCTATATTGAGGCGGCAGAGGTTGAAAACACTGCGAGCTTCAGTAGGCCTATGTGTAGTAAATGAAACCATGTCTTTGCCATTAATTTACAGGAGGGGCGGACTGGGAAAAAAAATCAGACTGGAAAATTCAAACTCATACAAACAAATTCATGGACAAAACTATTTTTTATCTATTTTAAATCTTTAATTTGGGGACATGCAAAATAATTAAAAGTTCTCTCCTGAACTGCACCTTCACTTCCATTTTTCTCTTCAGTCTCTTTATTTTGCCCTGTTATCCATCTCTCTCATGACTTTAATACTCAAGATTGAACAAAACTATACTTTACAATACAATACTCTACAATACTACAATATCTTTATAGAAAAATCCTATATATAATCCATATTTTTCCCTTACAAAAATTAACCATGCTTTTATTAGCCTATATAAAAGTAAAATAACCTTGAGTAATTTTTTTTTTTTGCAAATGGATTTGTATTTATTTTTAAATAAATACATTTGTAAAATAATTTTACATTTTTGGTTATCACAGTTAAACAATAGTAACCATTTTCTCTGGATTTATAGTTAAATATTAAAACGTTAATTTTCGTAAGGGTTGTGTTGTTGTCTGTCGTAGCTCCCCCTAAACCTATAAAAAAAATCTGAATTTTTTTCAGCTAAATGACTACTGTATCATTACAACAGATAATAATGATGTCCTTTATATAGTATTTTGAGTAATGACTGATGAGCAACGTGCTGCTGCTTGATTAAATAAATAAAAAAACAAAGACAAAAAAGCATCTTTACAGATGAAACTGACCTGAAACCCTGAACAGGAGTTCTGCTTCTCTGCTCCAGCTGTCCACTCTATTCTTTCTTTCTTTCTTTCTCTCTCTCTCTCTCTCTCTCTCTCTCTCTCTCTCTCTCTCTCTCTCTCTCATTGATTACTCTGAGTCTGATCCAAACCGTTTGGCGGAGGCGCGGAGAGCGCGCGAGTCATGACTAACAATTCATGATTTATTAGAGATTTAATTATCAAATGGCGGATTCGCAAATGATCGCTTTAGTACATTCGGCAGGCAATTATACAATAATGATATTTTTAAATAGCGGGCAAAATCTGCTGCCAGGTCACCCGGAATTGTCCCGGTTCTCCCGGTGTCCAGTCCGCGCCTGATTTCCACAGACACGCAGAATGTGCAAGTCATATATTGCATTTTTGGGGCTTAATATTCACAGACACTAGGCCATGTCATGTTTTGAACCATGCTACGAACCAGACTGTATTTCCGCATCCCGGAAATTATTAGGGTGGTATGTCTCAGAATAGTCAGTGCAATTTGGGAAAGAAATCAGTTAAATCTGTATGTGGATGCGTGTAAATATTCAAATGTAATCCCCTTTGTAATCGTTAAAAATTTCATAAGTAACTGTAATTTAATTACTCATTTTTTCGTAGTAACTGTAACTAATTACAGTTACAATAATTTTGTAATTAAATTACGTAACACCGTTACATGTAACTAGTTACTCCCCAACACTGACAATAACTTAACTTGTCAGTAAAGAGATGCACATGATAAATCACCTGCGATAATGAACATGATATTGGTTAGCTTGTCAGTGAACTACGGCTCTGTTTAGTAAATGCTGCTCCATCTGAAAGCAGGTGATGCAGATCTAATATACTCGGATACTAATCACAGACTGGCTTTACTGACGAGATGTGTATGACAATCGAATGCGATTAATTGCACAGCCCTAATATTAATATTACAAAAGTCTTTACTGCCAATTTAATATTAATAAAAAAATATCTCACTAACCCCAGACTTTTGAATGCTAGTGAAATCTACACTATGAAACATAACAGCAGTTTTGTTCTATTTAGTACTATCAAAACGCATGATGTGTTTCTTTATCCACTTTCTCCAGATTGCTGAAACCAGTCACCCAGGCTTTTATAAGCTGTGGGCTGTCATTGGCAGTGACCTGCACTGCATGAAGCTCAACATCCCACGAGTATTTTATGTCAATCAGAAAGTGCCCAAGCAAGAAGAGGGAGCTAATTGCAAAAAGGTCTGCAGTATAACATTTTTACCACCAATTCTGTAAATGATCTGTGCGATGGGCATTCTTGACTAAGTTAATTTAGTGCCAGCCCATTCAGCTGCTTAAAGATTTAAGCAAGTATTGAGTTTTTAATTGGGTTTGGGACAAACTTCATTTTGATTCATTTTAACTACAGGTGAACCGGATACTTCCACGCTCTGGTGTGGTGTATTATCTGTATCAGTATGCTGTTCCTGAGGACATGTACCAGGAACACATCAATGAGATCAATGCTGACCTCTCAGCTCCTGATATTGAGGGTGTCTATGAGACACAGGTAAGGGCCTTTCCCAAAATATGAGATCTTGCCTTTTCTTGACTGTTGTGATGTAGGTATTTGTCTTTATTTTGATAGTAAGCCTGGAATATTCTACATACAGTATTATACAAATAGACATTTCCAGAGTGGGTTTCTGCTCCGTGGTGCATTGACCTTATTTATAGTATCAATAGAGGTCATTTCGCTATGCCTGTCTCTTGACCTGTAGGTTCCACTGCTGTTCCGGGCTCTGGTCCAGTTGGGCTGCATGTGTATGGTCAATAAACAGGTGGTCAGAGACCTGGCTGGCAGAGAGGCTGATACCTTCGACCTGGAGCACCTAGAGATGAGATCCTTGGCCCAGTTCAGCTACCTCGAGCCAGGTGACTTAATCACTTTCAGTGTGTTTATTAGTTTTGTTCATTATTGGTTAAAACATTCGTACGTGCACTGTAGCAATGCTTACACATCTAGTGGCTGATGTGCTTCAAGTTGTTTGAGTTAAACATAATGTGTTTTATGTGTTGCAGGCAGTGTAAGGCACATCTATCTGTACCATCACAGTCAGGGCCATAAGGCTCTCTTTGGCCTCTTCATACCATCCCAACGCAAAGCCAGTATCTTTGTTCTCGACACGGTAAGCTCTAAAATTCAGCTGAAAGCATGTGTGAACTCAATGAATAGGAAACAAACCAAAATATACAAAAAGATGACCCTAAGAGTGATGAAACGTCAGTGAACAGGAAATAACTGACAAAAAAAGAGGGAAATGGTCATATGCCTCAGTCGGAAAGTGGTATGGGATTGCTGATGTTCACCTTACAGTACTTTTACAATCTTAAGGTACTCTATACCTAAAACCCCCTTCTCCTTGTGGCTTATTGCTTTGGTAAAATGGCAACACCCAGTTTTTTTTGAAAACTGTAATCAAATGATCACATTTATACTGAATAATATGGTTTACTAGCTTAACTGTAGGTTATATTGAAATGTCAGCTAAGATATATTGTCAGCTCAATGAGTTTATAAATGAAATTCTAGGGCAAATGTTTATATTAAATGTTTATATTAAATGTTCTTGTTTATAGTACTACATGATTTGGCTAATTTATGATTAGATATCAACATGACTATAAAATAATTAAGTTAAATAATTGAAGTTGTGTAATATTTCACTGTATAATAAAATAATAATTTTAGCTGTAAACATACAAAATTAATTATTACATCTAGGGATGCAACGTTTCACTCAACTCACGATTCAATTCATGATTTTGATTCCACGATGCAATTCTCACCTTTTTTTTTTTTTACAAAATGGGATTGAAGATATTATACAGTAAATGAAAAGGTGTCGTTTATTAAGTTCAGTTTTTCACTGATCAGTTTTTAATCTAAAATATACTGTATAATTTAGAAATTTGAAGCAAAAATGGAATGATCTGACTTTAGTTTTGTGAAACGATTCTACATAAAACATTGTCTGAAAGAAACAATAGTTGAGCTGAATGAGACACAAATTCACTGTCTGCCAGCAGGTGGGGCTTATGAACAGCAGTGATACGGAGTTTCCTGGGTTACCGCTGTAAATATAGCAGAGCTGCCTTATGAACACTACTTTTAATATCCATCGTTCAGAGGCAAGAGGAAAAGAAAATACCTCGTAAACCTTTTTTTTTTCTTCTATTTTTTTTTCAAGCTAGTCAGTTCCCCTCAGAAATGTATTAATATAAGCTCCTACTCCAATTGTAATGCAGTTTGTTTGGCATCTTTACTGATTTGAGTTGTGACATCTAAATCGATTTTCAACTGGCTCGCAGTTAATCATTACATCCCTAATTACATCTTATTTAATTTCTTAATTTTCAAACTTTAAACCATAGAACTTAAAGTTGACAGTTTATAAACGTTGCTCATTACAATTTGGTTAGATGGTTAGTTATTGTTGCATTCCCAAATATAAATAACCCAAACTAATTTTTGTTAGTGTATAGTGGCATTTATGAATTTAGAGCTGAGCTGCTCTGAAAATATTTTGAGTTTGTGTGTAAAAGCAGTCTTTATTTAATTAGCACCCTTTGCTGTTTAATAATATCTCTTGAACTATTTAGGTTTTAATTAATCATGCTGTAATATGAAAAACACCCAATGTAAAATGATGATGCAGTTGACACTACTGAAATTTACACAAAATGTAGGTCCGCAGTAATCAGATGCCGAACCTTAGCTCTTTGTACGGAGCAGAGCGCACAGCACTCCTGGAGAAGACCACAGAGGAGCTGCTGCCACCTGAGAAACATATGTTTGAAGTGCGTGCTGAAAACGACATCAAAGCCATCTACCGCGCACTGCAACGCATTCTCCTCAACTACAAGGTATGGCCTCAACGTGTTATTTAAAGCACCATACAGCTGACAGCACAGTTGAGCAGATGAATAACTGATGTTTTTCTGAACGTGCGCAGGAGGAGCGGCGTGGTCCGACCCTGGTTGCTGTTCAGTCTAACTGGGAGCTGCGGCGGCTGATGGCTGGCATGACTGTACTGGAGGAGTTCCCGGTGGTCCCGGTTCATGTTATTGATGAGATAAGTTACAATGTACTGGACTGGCAGCGGCACGGAGCCCGCCGCATGATAAAACACTACCTGAACCTGGACAGCTGCCTCTCACAGGCTTTTGATATGGCCAGGTACATCACACACTTTTTTTTTGTTATACAATAGGTTTTGTCTTGATTTGACTATGAAGATTTATTTAATAAGAATGGAAAACTGTGTTTATTTGGGTACACAAAGATTTGCACTAAAGTCCATTTTAAATAGGTGTCTGGATTTGTTCTTGTTGTTGAAGTGACTTTTTTTTTCTCATCTTCTTCTCCTTTATAATAAACTGGCAATTTTTTCATGTAATGACCCCTATAAGCCTAAAGAAATCACCATCAGAGAGCATGCTAGGAGAAGCTGAATTCAGACTAATGTACCGTAATGTCCTTTCTCTTTGCAGGTATTATCACCTGCCTGTGGGAAATCTGCCTCAGGACATTTCTATATTTGGATCAGATCTGTTTCTTGCACGTCATCTGAGAAAGCACAACCACTTGTTGTGGCTGTCACCTACGGCACGTCCAGACCTCGGGGGGAAAGAGGCTGACGACAGCAGGCTGGTGATGGAGAGTGATGAGAGAGGCTCCATGGAGATCAATAGCCATGGCTGCTACTCAACAGGTAAGCAATCCAACATAGTACTACTACTAATAATACAAATATTATTAAAACAATATTTAAGGAATATTTACCAAAAAAAATATTTACTAGAATTTATTTATCAGAAAATTGTAAATACACAAAACAGCATTTCTTAAAAACATCCTGATTTAATTTATCATTTAAATTATTTTTTAATAAGATATGCTTTTTATTGTTAAAATGTAATGAAAAAATAAAAATGGAATCTAGGAAATTTATGGAAAACACAGATAAGAGAAAGACAGAGAAAAACAAAACTGAAATTGAGAAAAATATTTAAAACGTATTTCATAGGGCTTTAAAAAATGTAATTGTTGTTAAACTTTTAATAAATGGCTAAAAAGACATTGTGCAAGTTTCATGATTTCAGTTAATTATACATGCTTTTTGATTAATATTCTTTAATGTAACCATTAAAATAAAGTCTAGAAAAATTTATGGAATTTGGGGAAAAAATTAAACCAATTTCATATAGGGCCCTATTTATTTCATTCGTGTCTTTGTTTTATTGTATTTGTCCTTTAGTTTGTTACTTGCATCTATGTTCTTATTATTAATAACAAAGAAAATAACTAAAATGACTAACATGATATAAATTGTTATTGTGAAATAAAATGACTATATAATAAAATAAGCTTTGGCTTTAACGTTTTAGCTTAACTTAACCAATTTAGCAAAGATCTCTACATACCTGTAGGCTTGGTAGTTGCTTACCGTAGTCCTGTGTAGTGGCACTGGCATGTGATTATTAATATTTTGGGGGATGAAATGCCTTTTTTAATATATAAAATAACTAAAATGTTATATAATAACATAAATGCTCTAGTTATTCAGTCAAAGTATTGTGATATTTTAGTTAGTTATCATATAAAAAAAAAGTCATTGGTATTGTGACAACACTAATGTAAAGTAACGTTTTTAATGATTTTAGTTAGGGATGTGCACGGATAGTCGAACATTCGAATATTCGTTCTGCTCTAATTATTCGATAAATAAAAATGATATTCGAATTTTGCAAAAAAAAAAAAAAAAAGTTCACAATAAAACCTAATTTGGTCACTTTCTGTGATTCTCTACGGCATATTTGAAGGTGTATGCAAGCAAAAAATAATTAATGAATGATTAAGGGGCCATTCACATATCGCGCCTAATAAGGCGTGGAAAAGGCTATGTGCTCCGCTTTCTCCTTCTTTCCAAAGCGCTCGGGCAGAAGCGCTCCTGAGGCGACGCGTTCTCTCCATGAAGACGCGGAAATTTCAGCAAAGGATAAATGGATTTGCAGCACAAAAAAAAATCGCTTTTAGTAGCTCTGCTACTAAATTTATTTCAAAATGGCAATCCATATACAGCTATGATCAGCTGTTCCTTCATCTTGGCTGAGCTTTCAACGTTGTTACAGGAAAGGATGAAGCTGAATGTTTAGTTCTTGTCACATGACCTGCGGTGCGTTTGCGGCATTCTGAAAGTTGAGATGTTTTTAACTCGATGCTGTTCGATAACGAACTTGAGCATGCAAAAGACGCGATATGTGAATGCCCCCTAAAAGAACTGCGGTCTTCTAGTACTTCAAATATGCCGTGGAGAATCACAGAAATTGATCCAAGAACATTGTTGCAGCATATCTCAAGCAACGAATAAACACAGCTAACTTGGAGAATGCAGTGAAAACTCCTCTTCTCGCGTCTGCCCTAGACCCTCGGCACAAACATCTCAGGTTTCTCGATGAAAACATGAGAGAAGTAAGAAAAAAAAAACTTTTTTTAACATAATCAGAACATTTCCCTTGATGCGAGTGGTGCGGATGCAGTCGCCACGATGAAGAAGATGCAATGCCCACTCGTTGGAAAAGGCTGAGCCAGTTCTCCAGCGATGATTACACAGAGTCCAGCCGAGACGAGTGGGAACAGTTCTTGCTGGAGCCATGTATTCCACCAGATGAGGATCCCATTCAGTGGTGAAACGAAAACACGAAGCGCTTCACAATACGTATTCGCTTAGCACACCGTTATTTGTGAGTCCCGCCAACGTCTGTGTCGTCAGAGCGCGTTTTCTCCGCGGCCGGCCTTATTGTTAACAGACTAAGGAGCCGACTTTCCCCCAATCATGTTTACATGCCCGTATTTCTTAACAAGAACATTTGAAACAATAGAAAAAAAGCAAAAAAGATTTGCTGACAGTTTAAAAGTTAAGTGTAAGCTACATTCTGTACAATAGCATAATTGCTGCAGGCTGCTTTACGTTTTTTCTTTGTTCACTTTTTTTTTCTTTGCTTTTAATCTGTACTTTTGTTTGCACGCATTGTTAAAGGTTTTCAGCTACAAAACACGATGTGTAATGTTCAAGCTTATTGTAAGCTTGTTCAAAATGACGAAAACAAATGTTGCTGAAAAATAACGTCTGACTCATTAAACTTAATTTAAATAAACGAATATTCGAATATTCGTTTTTTGTGAGCTCAAATATTCGAATGTGATATTTGTGGAAAATGCCCATCCCTAATTTTAGTTAACCATATTCAATGATAATCACTGATATTTATGCCATTATAATTATGCAAATTTGTGTGATTCATGGTCACAAATATATTTGAGCTACATTTCTCACTTGAGATTTAAGTAATTCTCTAAACAAAACTTTTAAGTTAATTTATCCTGTGAACTGTACTAATGTCATGAGTACAGCTTACAGACTAACAAGCTTTTCAATTTCAATTTGATGTTTGAGGTTAAAGTTGCCCTGTTTATCTGCAGTTTTAGATCTTTGTCTTGGGTTTTTAGATTTTATTGTAACTGTATTTGATTTAAAAGTGCATTTACTACATAGGTTTTTTTTTTTTTCCGAGTAGTAATTTGACCAAAAATGTTTCAAATGTGCACTTGAATGACATTAAGTCTCCAGTATTAAGTATTGTTGGTATTTGCTTTGGTAAACCTACCAAATGGCCTCAAAAAAATATGATTGAAAAGTGAATATCAGTTTAAAAAAAAAAAAAAGTTTTTGCTCTTTTGGTTTTTTCCAGTTTGTGTGGAGTTGGATATTCAGAGTTTGGCAGTAAACACCATTCTGCAATCCCAGCATGTAAACGACATGGAAGGCGGGGCCAGCATTGGCGTCAGCTTTGATGTCATTCAGCATGCATCTCTGGAGGAAATGATGTCAGGGAATCAGGGAGCAAACGCAGTGGCCAGCTATGACGAGACGGCGCTCTGCTCCAATACATTCAGGTATGCATGTAGAAATGAGTAAAGCCAACAAATGTAATCCATCTTGTTTTTCTTCAAAAACTGTGTGTACAAAAGAGGTTAACACTAGGAATGTAACGATATTATTAATATTGTGATATCGCGATGGCAAAACTTGATATTATTGGGGTCACCTGAATGTAGTAGTAAAAGTCAATTCACTGACTTAAGCTTTCTTAGTTAATAACATGGGATGGAGCTCTTACTTTTGAACTCTCAAAGTGCATTAGATAGAATTCTTTAACCTTAATGTACAGAATTTTAAATATCGCAATAAAAATTGTATCGTGGATCACAATAATATCGTACTGTGAGATTTTGCTATTGTTGCATCCCTAGTTAACACTTGTATCTGTCCTCATGCAGGATTCTGAAGAGTATGGTGGTCGGTTGGGTCCGAGAAATCACGCAGTATCATAACGTCTACGCTGATAACCAGGTGATGCATTTTTACCGGTGGTTACGATCACCCAGTTCTCTGCTGTACGACCCGGCCCTGCACCGCACACTCCTCAACATGATGAAGAAGATCTTCCTGCAGTAAGTTTGGGGTTAAAGAAAGTTGCTCTATTAGTTTATATGCAGTTTCAGAACTTTGTCTTAAAGGGATAGTTCACCCAAAAATGAATATTTGATGTTAATCTGCTTACCCCGAGGGCATCCAGGATGTAGGTGACTGTTTCTTCAGTAGAACACAAATTATGATTTTTAGCTTCAGTCATTGCAGTCTCTCAGCCGTACAATGGTAACAGAATCTATGAAAGTAAAAAAAACATACACAGACAAATCCAAATTAAACCCTGCGGCTCATGACGATACATTGATGTCTAAATACACAAAACAATCAGTCTGTGCAAGAAACTGAACAGTATTTATATAGTTTTTACCTCTGATTCACGCAATGTCCAAACTGTTAGAACTCTTGTGAACGTGCTTCACAGCAGCAGGCGCCTGTTACGACTTCTGTTTTATGGTAGATCGCAGACTCTTTATCTACAATCTCAATTAAGAGTGTCAATGGTCCACTTGAGAGATAGGTGACAGTAATGCACTTAAGTCTGCGATCTGCCATAAAACAGAAGATGAAGAAGTCGTCTCAGGCGCCTGCTGCTTGTTCACAAGAGTTCTAACAGTTCGGACATTGCGTGACAGGCAGATGCTTTTGCCCAAAGCCACAAAGTATACACTATCAGTTAAACCCATGGCTTTGGTGTTGATCGAACCATGCGGTGCTGTTTGAGCCACAGAATGACTGCACATGTTGTTCACACCTCTTATTCTAAACATGTCAGACTTGTGGCAGAGTTTAAGCGCCTGGGCTCATCTGTGATCTATGGAAACTTCAACCGTCTCATCCTCTGCACTAAGAAACGGCGCATTGACGATGCCATTGCATACGTGGAGTACATCACCAACAGGTTTTAAACCTTTTTTTTTTTAAATCCCATTCTTGTCTAGACTCTTAACCTAGTTTCTAATGCAGGGTGAAAGTCTGAAGTCCCGGATTTGGTATTAGATTATTTGGATTCATTTTCTGTTTACTTTTTGTCTTCCTGTCTTGTGTCTCGGCATTAGTATCCATTCAAAGGAGATCTTCCACTCTCTGTCTATCACATTCTCACGCTGTTGGGAGTTTCTGCTGTGGATGGATCCAACTAACTATGGAGGAGTGAAGGGAAAGCTGCCCTCTAGCCTTCTTTATGGAGAGGTAAAGCACAGGGCCTAGAAACGGCTTGTTTCTCTTTACAAGTTATTCATTTTTAAGTGTAAAAAGCGTTGTTGGCATTTTATCTCAAGTTGAGTTTTAACACATTTTTTATCCATTCTAGGATGGCAATGAAAAGAAGAAAAAGAAGGATGTAGAGGAGGAGGATGGAAGTGAGGAAGAGGAAGAAGATGAAGAAAACCAAGGGGAGGATGAAGATCAGGATGGGGAAGATGATGTAGAAGACTTGATTGAAAGTAACTGGAACATCATGCAGTACCTTCCTCAGACAGCATCCTGTCAGAAATACTTTCTCGTGATCATTTCAGGTAATATTACAGGTTTAATTTGTTTGACCCTTCAAAATTCCTCTCACTGTTAGATTGTTCAGCCTTATAATAATAATGAGTTTGTGTTGTTTGTTTCATGTACGACGATTTAGGACTGCACAAATAATCTAAATAAAACTGATATTGCAGCATGGCTTAGTGCAATTATCAATTGTGGTGATTTATTTAAATTAATATATACACTGCGTGTTTTGGAGTGAAGTGCATCGTGTTCTTACGTGTGGGCAGCTCCATGTTAGTTTGGGTTGTTCTAACATTCATCTTCCCAAATGTGTAATAAATAAAACCTTTAGCAGCAAAAGAGATGCTTTAAGGGCTCTCTGTGGTTTTCCATCAAAATAAAGGTTTGATGGTTTAAGGTTTAAAAATGCAGAAATTAAGACATCCGTAAATATGAGATTTTCATTGCAACTGTAAAATTACAATAGAATTATATATTTTTTTTTAATTAAATGATAAACTTTTTATTTTACAAAGAAATATTATAGCAATGTTTCTTATTTTTTGTTATTATTTAGTTACTTTGAGTAGAAGTAAAAATGATAAATTATTTTATAGTCAAGTTGATATACAATCACAAAATCTTGGTCAAATTGTCGAGCACTACAAACCTTGAACATATAAACATGAAACCTGAAATTTTTCAATACATTCTGAATCATAATGACAAGTTTATCATTAAGTTAATCATAATGCACAGATTTAGATTTTATTTTTTTTATTTTTTGGTGTAGCCCTTTGTCAATTTTATTATAATTTTTCATCATTTCATTAAAATTGGTTGGTTGTTTGCAGCCTATATTGCAGCTGTCTATCACAGCATGAAACAAGAGCTTCGGCGAAATGCTCCTGGTGCTACTCCCATTAAGAGACGAGGAGTGACCCAAGCATCCCAGCAGCCAACTGGGGATGTCAGTGCACTTCCTGGTAAGACATAAATCTGTTCAGCTTTGTCTGAAATATTGAGTGAATGCTTTTGTAATGGGTTATTTATGAATGTTTTCTCTAATACACTTTCAATGAAATTAATCCTAATGAATTATTTGCACTATTGTTTGATTCAAATATTTTAATTTTATATTTTCGAAGTTGAAATATTGAAAAAAAAAAATCTACTTCTTTCTAAATGTTTACTGTATTAAAATCAAAATGAAAATGTTTTACAAGATTGTCTAAGTGTTTTTATTTTTCTTGTCTTTGTGCTTTTGTAGGTTTGATTACATTCTCTCAGGAGTATGTGTCTAGTGAACTCACACAGAACTTCTTCACTATCACTCAGAAGATTCAGAAGAAAGTGTCAAGCACTCGCAGTGTTACGCTCCCATCTGAGATGTTTCCTGTTCTTCCTGGTTCTCACTTGCCCCTCAACAACCCAGCTCTGGAGTTTATTAAATACGTCTGCCAGGTATCAACACGCACCTCCTGCTCCTGTGTTTTTATACTGCAGTATTGTGTTTTAAACTCTTAACAACACATGACCATAACAGTAAAAACTTTTATGAAGATTCTATATCAAATAAACGGTATTTGTTTGAACATTATACTTATCAAAGAATTTTTAAAAAGTGTCAGTTTCCACAAAAACAATTAAGCAGCTAATGTTTTCAGCAATGATTATTTTGCTGAAGATTCAGATTTGCTTAAACATTACTGTTTTTACTGTATTTTGGATTAAATAAATTGCAGAGCATAAGAGACTTTTTGAACAGTAGAGTACATTTTTCTGAAGACCTCACACCTGTCTGATATTGTTTGTAACATCCCTTCAGGTGCTCTCTCTGGATGCCAACATAGTCAATCAGGTGAACAAACTGAAGCGAGATCTTTTGCGACTGGTGGATGTTGGAGAATTTTCGGAGGATGCCCAGTTCCGTGACCCCTGCAAGTCCTACATCCTGCCAGAGGTCATCTGCCACCACTGTAACTTCTGTCGTGACCTTGACCTCTGCAAAGACCCTGCAGTTTCCCAGGTAACAACAGGGCTCTTGTAACAATTTATCTCTCATTTGAATCTGCAGTTAATGATAAAGTTTGCTGCTCATTCGTGTTTACATTTGCTTAACGGATTCCAGTGGTTTTTTGAAAGTCATAATACTACTTGGTGTTCACACCTTTGTCATCTGATTAAGCTAGCTAAAAAAGGGTGTGTACTATTCTCACTTTGCTCTTCTTTCCTTTTTACCTATGTAGGATGGTTCAGTTCTTCCTCAGTGGTTCTGCTCCAACTGTCAGGCCCAGTACGACACAGAGTCCATAGAAATGGCCCTGGTGGAGGCGCTCCAGAAGAAGCTCATGAGTTACACACTACAAGACCTGGTGAGGGACACAGTATTACAGTATTATTTACCATGTTTCTGATGCTTTCAGAGGGTTTTGAAGGCTTTTGATAGTAAAATGTTTGAGTGTTAAATGTCCCAGTGTAATGTATATGCAGATCCATTGACCTTCACTTATGTAAATGGTCCTTTATCCCATCATAGGAATGTTCCAAATGCAAAGGTGTGAAGGAAGCAAACATGCCGCTGTACTGTAGCTGTGCTGGAGATTTCAACCTCAGCTTTACCACAAAGGTATTCATGTTAAACTAAATTGCTAATACTTCCACATATTAGTATTACTACTGTTCAAATTATGTATTAATTTTGAAAGAAATTAATACTTCTATTCAGAAAGGATGCATTAAAGGAATAGTTCACCAAAAAAAAAAAAAATTTGCTGAAAATGAAGAGTTTGGTTCTTCATGGGATCGGATTCGTAGAAATGTAGCATTTCATCACTTGCTCAACAATGGAAGCAGTGAATGGGTGGCGTCAGAATGAGAGTCCAAACAACTGATAAAACATCACAATAATCCACAAGTAAACCACACCAGTCCATCAATTAATGTCTTCATAATGCTTTATTCCAATGAAAATGTTGTCTCGTCTAAATCAGGAAAGTAATATACACACATCAAGCAGCATTTACAAGTGAAAACAGTACTAAACAAATATGTTGAATTTTCATGTGAGAGGACGACAGGAGATGAATTTTTCCACTGGAGGAAATGTTATGGATTGTTAGGGGTGTAACGGTACACACATTCGTAAAAAATGACCAAAAAGTTTCTGTATGGGGTCTTTCGGTTCAGTACACGTTTACAGAACGAATACAGCATTGTTTTAACCACTGCACGAGTGGAACTTAATTAGAAACTTCCAGTTAAATGCAGTTACTTTTGATAAGAAACAAAGTCTCATCTTTCAAATTAAGTTAAAAAAAATCAGGAAATTCAAACAAATTCCATTTTGGCTCTCTTTGATGTGGCGTGACAGATCGCTGTAGAAACACCTCAGTTGAAATGTCAGCGTGAAAGCGATCATCCCTTACTATTTACTACTAGTTTAACACGAAATAAACATGAATGAACATCTCATGCCTCATGTAATCACTCAATCAGTGTTTTAACCTCAATCAGACGTCAATAAAACTGCTAGTAAACAAAATGTCATGTAGCATTTCATTTACCTTAGGGTCCACAGCTTGTTGGTTCACTAGAGAAATTAAGTCCAGTAAAGAGCATTTCACAAAATATTGGACTATATACTGTATTTTTCGGACTATAAGTCGCACCTGAGTATAAGTCGCATCAGTCCAAAAATACGTCATGATGAGGAAAAAAACATATATATAAGTCGCACTGGACTATAAGTCGCATTTATTTAGAACCAAGAGAAAACATTACCGTCTACAGCCACGAGAGGGCGCTCTATGTTTCCAGTGTATACTATAGGAGCATTGAGCAGTATAGAGCGCCCTCTCGCGGCTGTAGATGGTAATGTTTTCTCTTGGTTCATTTCTCTTAGTTTATTACTCTTGGTTCATGTCAAATTAATTTTGATAAATAAGTCGCACCTGACTATAAGTCGCAGGACCAGCCAAACTATGAAAAAAAGTGCGACTTATAGTCCGGAAAATACGGTACTCATATTTTACTTTACCTGTTAGTGATGTCTTTATTTTTTAAAACATGTTTAAATAAATCTGTTATGACAGCCACTGAGTAAAGTTGTGTGTTGATTTATTATATTTAGAAATAAATAGCAATTAAATTTAAGTTTGGGCTCTGTTGTTAATTATAAACTTATAGGAATGTAAAAGAGCTCCCTGTTTAGAGCAAACCTAAGGTAGATTATTCTCCTTGTGAATTGTGATACTGATTGAATTTATTTAAAGAGAGCAATTTGTTCAATAAACAATTGTTTAATAATAATGAAAAAGCAATTTAATGTATAGTTTTTTTCCTCTGCTGTACCAAAACCATACCAAACCGTGACATAAAGGAAAAAGAGATACAAACCGAACCGTAATATTTGTGTACCATTACAGCCCTATGGACTCGTATTTTGGCCACAAGCAATGGTTAATGTTAAAATGTCTTGATAGATTTGTTTTCTTATAAACAAGAAGCTTAATAAGACTGATGGACTGGAGTGGTGTGGATTACTTGTGGATTATTGTGATGTTTTTATCAGCTGTTTGGACTCTTATTCTGACGGCACCCATTCACTGCAGAGGATCCATAGGTGCACAAGTGATGTAATGCTACATTTCGACAAAATGAACATAAGAGACTACTTTGAAAAATATTTTACAAATATCACAGACCTCAAACTTTTGAATACTTAATATTTTACATTTACATTTATGCATTTAGCAGACGCTTTTATCCAAAGCAACTTACAGTGCATTCAGGCTAACAGTATTGTTTTTTACCTAACATTTTACAGCTAATGGACCACCTAGTCATGTAATGTCTCATGTTTGCTCATTTCCACTTGTTTGCCTGTTTACAGAGCTTCACTGAGCAGGTGGAGGTGTTCCGGAACATTGCTGCCCACTATAACATGAACTTCCTGTTAGAGACCATTGACTGGGTGCTTAGTATGAATGCGTAGGTGCTTTTCCTCCAGATACACGCCATCATTTGTGCCACACAATTTGTCATTTGAGCCATTTGTACCGATCTGAATTCATATGAAACGGTGGAACAATTCTTGTACTGGAACTTTTTTTATTTGTGTTAATAAACATTTTTGTATATGAGAAATTTACTTTTGTAATGATCCTCAATCACTACTTCCTAAGTAATCGAATGCAAATTATTATTTTGGACATTCATGGTTGCTAACTGAATCTGCTATGATATTTGCAGATGAGGGGTATCACTCTTGTTCATAGTGGCATGCAGCTAATATGTCTCATTAGTAATGGTCTGTTTGAATATAGCTTTTTTACGTTTATAAGTTTAATTCTGTAAAGAATATGGCTTTTAAGTTTTTAGAACCACATATAGGATGGTGCAATTGCCAGCAACTACCCAGTTTAACTTAATGAGATGAACCATATCCCTGCCTGGCTCCTGCCCACTCTACATTAGCACATTATAATTTGATTTCTTATCTCTGAGGCAAAGACCTGGGCGTCATGGAGATGTATGACATGCTGTTCAATTTGAATCCAACCACTGTTGTGAATTGGCATTGCTGTACTCACCACTTTAACTGAAATGTTTCTTTCTCCCAAAAGAGGACAGGGTCGCATCACAGGAGTAATTTGCATTTTAAAATATATTAAAGTTGGACTGTATAAACAAATATGTGCAGCCTCGATGAGAATTTGGTTGTAAAAAAAAAAACAAATGTGCTTTGACAAATATTGTCAACACGGCAATATTATCCGAAATTATAATTGGTTGCCTTTCATATTATTATTATTTATTTATTTTATTTTTATATATATATATATATAAGCCAATAGAACTGTTGTGAGGAATGGATACAAGAGTATGTTGTGCTGTAGACAAACGGCTACATAGTCCTACTGTCCATGTTCTTCAGCATCTGGTTTCAATCTCTTTTCCTGTCTGGGGAGATGAGGTTTTATATATATACCCTTGATCATTACTTAAAAGACTGATACATAAACCTCAAAAGTGTGAGCTGCATAAATCGATACGTTTCTATTAATCAGATTTAGAGTAGAGCTGGGCAGACACAGTTACTCTTCCCCTAAATTTCATTACTGTAACCAATATCATAGGAAGAGTTGTTATCAGGTTAGCAGAGTGCTGCTCTTTGGAGAAACCGTCTCATCTTACCTTAAACAAGATGTTTTTTGATGGAAGGTTCCCAGAAAAAGAATCAATTGGAAAGAATTTGTCTACCTTTTTTTTGATCACCAGATTAAATTAGTGTCACTTGTTATGAAATCTAATTCATGGTTATTTTGTGGGATTTGTTCAAAACATTAACAGTCTGATCAAAACAATTGCTTCTTTAAGTCCTAAGAATTGAGTCATGTGACACATTTATATAAAAACCGAATATTCAATGATTGTTTTTCTTATTGAAGATTTTTTTCATGGAAATATGTCACATTTTACAGAAGGAAAACATTTTCATGACAGTTCAGAGGTGGAGGATACATGCAAACCCATTGTGTAGTTGAAAGAAACATTAATTGATGTTCATTGTTTAACATTTATTGAAGCAAAGCTTAACAGATACTTGGTTTTGCCTGTTTTTGAAGCATTTCTAGATTCCGATATGACATTTTGTGCTGTTTTCTACACTTGTTGTTCCTACGACAGTTAAATATCCTGTTCTTTTTGTAAAAGTATCCTACGGTGCTGTATATTTGGCAGCATGCTGTCGCTGGAGAGTTTTTGGTGATGGCAGGATGTTTTATAATGGCACGCCATCTGAGAGGTCCGAGTGGGTGGAGCCATAGCTTGTAAGCATGAGGTCTGTTGTGATTGGCTGACTGGGTTCCTTGGAGATCTGGTTAAAGAAATGGAAGCTTTTGATTATTCTGTTAAAAAAAACTAAATGAATTAAAAATATTCTAACCACATTATACACTAAAAATACTTTTTCACAGTTGTAAGTAGAACTAAAATAATTGGAGTATATTTTACAAGAAAATACTAGAAAACTTGTTTCTGCTTCAAGTAACTGAATATTGTGAGATATAAATTCAGATTTTCAAAACAAACTTGTCATCACTTCTGTTTACATCTCATGATTTTAAGTTTATATCTTCTGACTTTTTCTCAGAATACTGATTTTAAATCTAGCAAATCTAATAATCTTAAACAAATATTTGAATAAAATTTTAAAGGTAATTGTAGCATTATATGCAATGAAATTTAAAAAAAAAAGTATGAGAGGTTTTTGTTTTTTATCCTGTGGTGGAAACAAGCTTTCATAAAATATTACTTCTGAATTTCTACTTCCAAATTACACATTTATTTAAATATGTTAATTGCATTTGTAATTATTAGTGAAGTTTACTAGCAATTTATGAGTGTCACCAATTTTTATTTTCTCAGAAATTTCTAGCAAATTTTACTATTCCATATTAAGTAACTTCAAGGCAAAAAAAAATGAAATAGTATTTTCTTGTAAAACGTACTCCCATAATGTTTTATTTACAACTTTGGGTAATATTCTCCATCCTTTTAACTTGCATCATCAAACTTCTTTCCGCTGAAGACTTCATTCTTATCGATAAACGTCAGCATGATCCAGTCACAGATGATAGAGCACTATAGTTGACAGAAAAGGAGACAACATTTACTCTTATTAAGCATTAGGACAAATGAACACAAGCTGGATATGTGTCTGGAAATGCCTCTTTCTAACAGGGTTACTCCAGGTCAAGCACTGTGAGTGCAACCTGAGAATCATTCGCAAAATGCAATTTGTGAAGTGTTTATGTCTGCCATCAGCATCATTAAGACATCATTATCTCACACTTTAACCCAAAATATGCATCCAGCAAAAACGTACAATTCCTACTGATGTCATGGCCGTGACTGTGCTGATGATGGTTGGAATCAGACTAAATCGTCCTGCCTGAAAAGAAATGTAGAGATTAATATGAGGCGTCAACATGTCACTAATGTACTTCCTGTATGGTCTCACATGTCCATGAACAATGACATCCAGGCGAATCCCATAGGCTTTTATGAGTGTCCTATACTCCACACCATCCTTACGGTAATATTTTGCAAACCTGAAATGTTTGGGAGTTCATATGTTTCACTAAATGATCATCATTTTAATTACAATTTATTATTGGAATTCATAAAGAGAGCTCATACCTGTAGTAATATCCTGAGCTGGACTGGTTTTTTCTAATGTCTATTCTTCTGAATGAATACGTTGGAATGCACTTTGACGGATCCATATCAAAATCACACCTCCAGTTAATGAACACACCAATTATTCCACCCTAAAGAAAATGACATTCAAAATATACATTAACGCTGTTAAAAATGACTGCATTCAAAAGGAAAAAAAATGTTGATTTGTTGTTTGACATGAAGCCGTATACATGCCGTTCTGCAAAGTTCACTGAATTTCTCTCGAGCCTGTGCTGCGATGAAGCCCAGGCTAAACACCGGACAATACGGGTTGGTTTTTGGGTGATAATGGCACCGTAACAATTTCTTTGGCTTGTTTGGTTTGATGTTGCCCCTATAGTAGAAACCATAAGCAATTTCATTAGCATAAACATAAATTTAGCAAGGGTGCATTCAATCTTCATTCAATTTAAGTGTCAGTAAAGACATTTTTATTGTTACAAAAGAATTCTATTTCAAATAAAAGCTGTTATTTTGAACATTCTATTTACCAAAGAACCCTGACAAAAGTGTATCACAGTTTCTACATGCATATTAATAGATCAGCATTGGTAATGATAAATGTTTCTTGAGCAGCAGATCAGCATATTAGAATGATTTCTGAAGGATCATGTGACACTGAAGACTGGAGTAATGATACTTTTCATCACAGGAATAAATTACATTTTAAAATATATTCAAATAAAGCAAGAAGCCGTGGTTTACAGTGAATTTATAACAGGTAACGGGCTAAAAAAACTCTTTAGCTGTTATAAATTCACTGTAAACCACAGCTTCACAGGGATTATTGCTTTTATAAAACGGTTATTCCAAATATGAAACAAAGCAAATAAAATATAATGATATTAATAAAAACATTCTTCCGCAAAACAATGTAGTTCCTCAGAAACGGTTCTGGTTGCAACAAAGTGGTTGCCGAGTAACACACAAATGTAAACAAAGGTGTACAGTATGTTAGTGGAGTAATTTACAACAGCTTTGAACGCTGCTCAACCAATCAGAATCAAGGACAAGAACTATAAATTTTATAAAAGAAAATGATTTTAAATTGTAATAATACTTCACATTATTACTGTTTGTGATCTATTTTTGATCAATTACATGCAGCCTTCGAGAGCATAAGAGACATCTTTTAAAATAAATAATCGTAACCAAAACTGTAGTGTACACAGGAATTTCTGATAACATTTATGTTTTATTATATGCTTTTTCTTGATCAAACCAAACATTAAAAAGCATGCTGGCATTGCTTCGACATATCCTCTGCTGAAACTCATCGACGTGCCTCAGAACTTTAAACTTTGGGAAATGGATGGCATTCTTAATGAACACGGTGAAATTAATGGCCTGTTCCAAAGCTGGTTCTCTGTGGGGACAAGAAAGACGTTTAAGTGCATTTCTCGGTTTGATTTCTGAAAGATCAGTCAATAAAAGCACAATACCTGACAACAGCATGTTTCTCAATGGGACACCAGGATTTGATCTCACAGGTCTTGAATGTGTCGTTGTAGTACGGGACACACCGTCCTGTTCTTTGACCTGTTCAAAAACAAGTTTACATGTCGATATAACACCAAGCCTTTTAGTATTCTGAAATTATTTTGATATTTATTTTAGGGGTCACAATGAAAATGAAAATGACATTATGGAGGGGCACTGTATGTACAGTATGTATGTATTTATTATAGAAGTAAACCTCACCATGTCCATCAAAATCTATTTCCCCTTCAGTGCAGTCAGAATCTTGTGTGCAGTTTGCATTGGCAACACTGTAGTGCTGAAAAACAAAGAAGAAAATGCTGTTTGACTCGGACCAGTCTTTCCAACCAAAACACGAATACTTTGTATTTATATGCAGCTATGTATGTTTTGCACTCACCTCTGCACACGTGCCCTGCGTCTGATCATGCGTCACTTCTTTTCTAAGAATTGTGCTGATGACATCACCACCCTGTATGTTAAGAAATCCAGAGTTTATACAATTAATAGTAATGTTGACCATGCATGACAAGACTACCTAACAGGGAACATTTGATTTGATCATGTTACAGTATCTGAAGTGACAGAGGATATCTGGTCTGCCCTGGAAACTTTTTCTTTTTTTGGAGTAAAATAATGCAGTTTACTCACCTCCGATGGTCTGACGTATTCTGTTGTGTCCTGAATGCTGTCTTCCAGCAAGGCCACACCTCTCATCTCAGTGTACACCGAGCTCTCTGGACGCGTCTCTGTCTCCTGATACGCTTTCTGACTGATAAATACATGCCTGCACAAATGAAGCATGACGTAAACATGCATCCACATGCATCTGAACACATGAACAACTTGAAAAACAAAACACACCTTTATGTGTAATAGAGGAACTGAATTTGTATAAAGTTGAAATTGAAACCGTTTTAATTAGATTTGACATTTCATCTATGCTATAGATAAATCTCTATATCACTGATTTGTTTTATTGCATTACTTCTGCATTTGTCTCGACTTCTTTGCAGCTGTACTCCGAAACAAACCAAAAGATAACAAAACAAACTAAAACCTCACCAAGTTATTTTTATGCAAAATATATATTTCTTTGGATTTATAGTAAAATCAATCACCCAGAGACTATAAAATAACTCAAGTTTTGCATTTCAGTGTTCTCTGTTTGTCTAGCACAGAGATAAATATGCTATATACTAATATATATATAAATATATATATATATATATGTATATTTGCTATAAAAAAATATATAATTTTGTGATGGATGTAAAGCAAGTTTTCAGTACAATACTAACAGCAGACAGTGGAAAGCAGATTCTTACCAAATGAAATATGTGATGACCAGGAACTGCACAGCTCTGTATATGACTCCTAGTTTTCTGTCCTTCACAACCATCACTTTCGGAGTCTCATAGTCCCAGAAACCCAGGAAAAAGTCTTTGAGGAATCCCAGACAACCCATTTTTATAAAAAATCCTTATCTTTCTGCAAAATGAACATCCCAATCTTCACACTGAACTGATACTGTACAGAGACACCCACTTGAGTACTACAGTATCTCTCTCTCTCTCTCTCTCTCTCTCTCTCTCTCTCTCTCTCTCTCTCTCTCTCTCTCTCTCTCTCTCTCTCTTTCTCTCTCTCTCTCTCTCTCTCTCTCTCTACTCAAATGACACCCCTTTTTTCCATTGTTCTTTATCATATTGTTTATCTAGCATTGAGAAATTAATAGTCTTGCCCATTTTCTATTTGTGCAGTTAGAAAAATTTTTTTTTATCTTTTTATATTTTTTATATTTTTTTTATATTTTTATATTTTTTATAATTTTTTATATTTTATCTTTTATGCTATGTATCTATTTCTATTGCATTACAATCAGGCCTAGATAGATAGATAGATTTTTTTAGAAGTTACACTAGCCCACTTTTTAATATTTACATAAATATTGAATGTTATATGTAGCTGCTGTTGCTTTTCATGTACACATACCTTAAATTATATATATTGGGTATTTATATTACAACATAAATATATTATACATATAATAAATTATAAAAATATTACACGTGTAGTACGGTTTTGTGCGTAATTGCTACACGTTTATGACTTTCTATGCAGGCATTCACTCGTGCGCCTCAATTCAAGGGGTCCTTGGCTGACGGACGTCACACAAAACACGTGTGTTCGGAAGACGCACGTTACGACTGGATCTGTGCTGAGATCGATTTGCTTTTACTTGCAATAGATTTTAATTAAGGTTTTGTAGAGTGAACAAAACAAACTCCGCTGTAATGGGCGGATTACAGAAGAAGAAGGTAAGAATATGATTTAGAGCAGAACTGTCGGTAAAAAGCATGAAGGGCTGATGAGCGCAGGGCCCTGAAGACATGCGTGCTTTAAACATGTTACTATACTCTAAACATTTAACAGTGTTTTCTGTATGACATTTGATAAACATATACATGGTTCTTAAATGACCACAGCATCATTTTTACTAGAATTGTGTAACTTTAATATTCATTGCATCTGTTTTTAGCGGTACTTTACAGCATTAGAGGAATGAAATAAGGGTTCTTAAGTCTAAATCATCTTAAGACTCGACTCCGTATGAAATATGTGTGTCGTTTCTGCATATTCCCGCTTGTCAAAGCACTTTCTAACCTGTCATTTCTTCTCGTGTAGTATGAGAGTGGATCAGCCACTAACTATATCAGCAGGAATAAAGCCCGCAAGAAGCTGAGTCTGAGTCTGGCTGATTTCAGGTTGGTCAACAAAACAAAGCATTTCACTTGTGTTCTTTTCTGGGGTTTTGGTATTTTTACGTACCTCATACTTTATATGTGACCCTGGACCACAAAACCAATCATAAGGGTCAATAAGCTTTCATTTGATGTATGGTTGTTTATTAGGATAGGGCAATATTTGCCCGAGATACAACTATTTGAACATCTGAAATCCGAGGGTACTAAAAAAAAATACAAAGAAAATCGCCTAAGATTGTCCAATAATTTGAAGTATATTTACGGTAGGAAATCTACAAAATATCTTTAATTGATCTTTAATTAAAGCAACACTGTGTAACTTTTTCTGTAAGCGAGTAAATTACATCATTACATCATAAATTACATCATAAATTAATCTACCAAAACTGCTTTTTGTCTTATCCCAAATCACTACGGTACATTTATAATAAGTTATAATTTTTGGACTATTTAACCTGTTTGGCTGGTCACCGCTGCGGAGTAACACATACTTGCGTGAATCGCCATAGACATAAACTTGGAGAAGTTGCTCCGGTTAGAATGTTTTTCCGCGGGATGCGTGCAGTTCTGTTTATTAACCGCTAGAGCGCCAAAATTTACATAGTGTTGCTTTAATATCCTAATGATTTTTGACATTAAAGAAACATCCATAATTTTGACCCACACAATGTATTGTTGGCTATTGCTACAAATATACCCATGCTACTTTTTACTGGTTTTGTGCCCTAGTGTTACATGAAGTATAGTTAATATAATATAGAATTTCATATACTGCACATATAGTGTTATATTTTAAATGTTGTGTATTAGTAGTTTTTAACTAGCTTTTCCTAGATGACATAAATTTGTGCTACAATACCTCAGATTTGGATTGAACATTTGACATCAATAATGTTTAAAAGTATAAAAGATATTTAAAAGTTATTAAAAGATGAGATGTTTTTGTTTTGCTATCTTCTCAAAAATGTATAATGATGCCGTTAATTGCATTTTATTATTTATGTTTAGTATTTCTTCAATGGTTTGTTTGTGAACCACCAGTTGAGATAACAGATGTAAATACTGTTGGTGTTTTTGAATTAATACATGCTTTACATTTAATAGGCGGTTATGCATATTGAAAGGGATCTATCCTCATGAACCCAAACACAAAAAGAAGGTCAACAAGGGCTCGACAGCACCCAGAACCTTCTACCTGCTGAAAGACATCCGCTTCCTCTTGCATGAGCCTATCGTTGGCAAGTTCAGAGAGTACAAGGTGAGAATTGTGCTTTAGGAAAGCTAGATGCTGCTTTGTGTTTGGAGCTGTATCCTATAATCTGTATCATTTTGATCACTTTTTCATGTTCAAGCCCGAGATTAAATGACAGTGGAGCTAAAATACTGGTTTGGTAGGTAATAACAGTGTCAATGACAATGTAAAATATATGCCAAAGAAACATGCAGATGATCTGATGTGGAAAGCAGCTGAAAGTGAGAGAGAGAAATATCAGCTTTTTAAAGAAATATTTACTTTAAAGTTTATTTATTTATTTTGGTTCTGTAATAACTAAATTCATCCCTTTCAGTGTTATTTTAGTATTATTATATTATTGATTTATTAATGTTTTGAAATTGGCTTTAATATTTTTATATTTTGTTTCCATTTTAAAGTTTAGTAATTGTATGTGCTTTTCTCTTTTTTACATTTCTATTTAGCCTTTTTTTATTTGTTTTAGTACTTAAACTTTTTTCATTTCAGTTTGTTGCTTAGTAGTTGCAATATTTTATGTCAGCATTATCTAATTACAGAAAAAAAAATTACGGTAGGAAATTACGTTAAGAACCTGCTTACCAATTGTGACATAACATTACAAAATGTTAGAAATTGGTGGGAAAAATATTATTTATTAGTGTGAATTATTTTTATTTTATTTTTTTATTTTTTTGAAAACTGGTCATTATTTTTTTTTTAGGAATATGCTTTTGTCCTTATTTAATTTAACTATTTTTCTTTGTTTGCATGATCTAACAGTGCATGTGACACTCTAGCAATTATTTTTGTGAAAACTCATAACAACATTAAAACACATGTTTTGGTTAATTATTTCAAGTACAAGATTAAGTATTATTTGCCACAAAGTTCTAAAGATAAAAAATAGACATCCTAGATTAAATTCTGATATTATGTTTTTCACTGAGGGAATAGTTCATGATACAATCTATATGCTGACTATACATTCCCTGGTTGTAGATTTTTGTGCGGAAACTGCGGAAGGCATATGGAAAAGCTGAGTGGAGCGGAGTGCAGAGAATGAAAGAGAACAAGCCTGCGTACAAACTGGACCACATAGTCAAGGAGAGGTGAGAGTACACAGTGCTCTCCGTGAGCTGCAGGGGGCGCACTTCAACTCTGTCCCAACAACATCAACATGCTGTGAATGACTTTTCTGTGTGTCCAGACAGTGTTATGTGATAAGCACCTATTTGTGTCCAAACAGTATTATGAGTACGGGAAGAGTCTCAGTCCCTGTTCACAAACAGATGAGTTATGAGAATCCAAAAAGTCTCAAGAATATGATACATTAATTATCTTGGCTAGACTGACTGTCTCGTCCTCCGTCCAATTTACTCGGCTTACAGCAGGGTCTGGGAATTTGGGAAAGTGAGGGTTTTTTTCCCCAACTGTTCAAAAGTTTGGGACAATAATTTTTTTTTCATGCTTTAGATGCAAGTTCACCAAGCTGCATTTGGTAAAAAAAAAAAAAAAAAAAAAACACACAGTAAACCGGTAATATATTATAAAAAAATATATTTCACTTTGAAAGACCTATTTTCTGTTTAAATGCATTGTTAAATGTAAAATGGTGCAAAGCTACATTTTCAGCATCATTACTCCAGTCTTCAGTGTCACATGATCCTTCATATTTCTTTTGAAATTAGATTCCATTAGATTCTCTGATGAATAGAAAGTTCAAAAGAACAGCATTTTTTAAAATAGAATCCTTATAAATGTCTTTACCTTCAGTTTAATGCATCTTCGCTGGTTAAAAATATTACTTTATGGACATGTTACTGATATGACTTGAGCAAATATTACAGTTCTTGACAATGGACATGAATTTGCAGTTTATAACTTATTTTCGATTAAAAGCACCATGAAATATCTCAACAAGTTCAGCTTTCATTCCTGTTTTCCTACTTGAGTGGGGAAATCTCCAAAACTGTCAGTCAGACTTATATTTCCAAAACATATGTCACCTATATTTGGCACCGAATTTAGCTTCTTTAGCTCAGATTTTGCTAAAATATTTTGCTCAGTAGCCACATTGAATAACTTGCTCCGGTTTTTCTATGAATGATCTGTCGTTGTCACCTACTGTTTCTAAAATAGCTTTGTTTTTCCAGGTATCCGACGTTCATTGATGCGGTCCGAGATGTAGATGATGCCCTTTCTATGTGTTTTCTGTTTTCTACGTTCGCTCGCACGGGAAAATGCCATGTTCAGACAATTCAGCTCTGCCGGAGACTTAGCATTGAATGGATGAACTACATCATCGCCTCACGGTCCCTGAGAAAAGTACTGTAAACATAAGCTATGAAAAACCTGCATTTTAAAAGCTGATTAAATGATTCAACTTTATGGATCTCATAATGATCATATTTTTGTTTCTTCAGGTTTTTCTTTCTATTAAGGGTATTTATTACCAGGCTGATGTTCTGGGACAAACCATCACATGGATCATGCCATATCAGTTTGCCCATGATGTGAGTATAAATATACAATATATTTTTTAAAGGGTACATAACATACACAGTTTCACCTAATCTCATCTTAATCTTGAGGACCTATAGAGTAGTACTGCATCCTTATCTCCAAAAAGTCCTAGATTTCCAACAAAATACAGAAATCTGATGCAATTGTACTTACGAGCAGCAACGGCGTGCATGTGACGTCACATGGGGCGGGGAAACACGATACTTCACCTGAGTCTGTTTCATCTGATGCCTAATTGTATGAGACCTGACACCTGACGTAGTTTTTCCTGAGACCTGAAGCTTTTCAGTCCCGAGGCGCGATGCCGTTTTGTCCGATGACTGAAGCCTTTTAGTCTTTTTTTAGTCTCTAGTTTTACTGGGTTCTCGGGGAAGCTGTACACGGTAAACGTAGACAAAAAAAAATTGGACAAAATCTGTTTTGAAAAATATATATATATATTTACTCCGCAAGGACAAAAATTGGCCAAAAGAGACCGTAAAGACATTCATAATATTAAAGATAAATGCTGGTATTTTGGACTTTCTATTCTACAAATATTCCTGAATTAAAAAATGTATCACTGTTTCCACAAAAACATTGAGCAGCACAATAGTTTTCAACATTGATAATAAGAAATGTTTTAAGTAATATTTTAAATCTGTAAACACTGTTTATTTGTGAGCACTTGCAATAACAACAAAACATGCTTTCTGCCGTCTCGGTCTCCGTGAACTTGAGAGCGATACTCTGTGTATATCTTAGCCTTACATATATTAAATATATATCTATAGAGAGTGAAATGCCTGCTTTCAAATGAACTAATTCAAATGGAAAACAAACAGCCTATTCCTCAGATTAATCCGTATGAAATAATGTATACAGCTGCATCACTACTGTGGAGATGATGAATCTTTGTCGCCAAGTTCATCTCTTAATCCGAAGACAAAGAAAGCATTAGTTTATCAAAGTATTATAATGTTAATGCTTTATACGTGTGCTTGAGCACTTATTAGGCAATGTAAGCAATTAAAGACTCATTATATTGTTTTAAACGGTTTATTAATACATGTGTGAAGTCGACTAATGCTTCAAATGAACGACTACTAGTCAACCAGAAAAATCCTTAGTCAAAGGCAGCCCTAGATATTGTTTTTGATAAAATTATGCAACCTTAGTGAACATAATGTTTTTAAAAAAAAAATGTCTTTTTAAAAATCTTAACGATTCCTAACTTTAGTTGTAGTTAGTCACAACTAGGATTTGCAACACACCAAATGAGCAAATGAGGTTTAATTTAATTATTTTTATTATTATTATTATTTAGGAATTGGAATTGTTTTTAGTATATTGCAGTTGTTACCCAACTACTTAGCCATGTAAAATCTATTTAACGAATGGCTCTTTGCTCTTTTTAACAGTGTCTTCTGTTTCGCAGTATTCTGGATGCTGAGGTCTTTCTATAGGATAGATTGTTTTCTAATGTCTGTTAACACACCCCTGTCCCTGCTCTCCTCAGCACCCTACAGATGTGGACTACAGAGTTATGGCCACCTTTACAGAACTCTACACAACGCTGCTTGGATTCGTCAACTTCCGCCTTTACCAGACCCTCAACCTTGTCTACCCGCCCAAGGTAAAACACACTAAATGAGCTTCTGTTAAATGCCTTTTTATTTTTCAGTAGCAGAATTCCAGTTCATTCCAATGGAATGTTTGTTTGTTTTTGTATTCTGGTGTTTGTTAGCTTGATGGACAAGGAGAGTTCAGCCTCAAATCAGAGTTTGAAGAAGATTATGCCCTGGAATCAGAGAGCTATACTGAGGTACTGACTATTTCATTTTCTCTTTTCATATCAACATTAAATTGGACCAAATATGACAGTGTGTTTAAAGATATGCATCTTTATATCTTCTACCAGAAACTGTCAGCGTTAAGTGCCAGCCTGGCCCGTACAGTTCCTTCAGTGGAGGATGAGGAGGCACAGCTGGACCATTTCCCTGCTGAAGGGGTGAGCGAGCAAGTGACCGACAGCTGTCTGTATCGTGAACACCTGCAGTGACTTACAAAAATAACCTCTGGTTACAATCTTTTAATAATATTAGATTATATCTTTATAAATTCTATTACCATGTCCAAATAGCTGTAGTTGCAATAATAATAATAGCTAATAAATGATATTACCATGACCATATAACCACAACCATAATAATAATATACTCACTGTTATTTGGACAATATTATTTATTATTATTATTAATATTATTATACACTCTGATAATATTATAAATGGTTGTTAATTGTAATACCAACAGTAATAGCAATATTAATGACTTTCATTTGGAGATGGCATTAGTTTTTAAGTATTTATAAAGCAGTATTATATATATATATATACATAAAATGTATATAATATTATTAGAATTTAATATATAAAAATATAATAGTAATAATTAGAGATCGACTGATATGGGTTTTTCTAGAGCCGATGTTTAGAGGTCAGGGTCAGCCGATGGCCGATATGTGCTGCCGATTTTTAGGGCCGATATCTTGAAGTTTTCCCCTTTATTTGCATGCTAAAATGTCACACTAATAATAAGTGGATGCACAACATTTCGAAACTTATCATCATTTATTGAGCACTGACTTGAACCATCTCTCGAATCTTAATTTTGTGCATTGCACGGTATTAAAATAAAAAATGTATCCAAAGTTAACCAAACAAAACTGACCGAGTATTAAATATATAAAACAGGTCATTTTTTATCATTTTTATTAAGTCAATCATTTACATAAGTTTTAGAGCATTTATCAAGTAGAATGTTTCAAGTTTGTTGGAACATAAATGTAAACTTAAATATACATTTAAATAAATAAAATTTTAGAAATAAAAATCAATTAAAATGAAAAATATAAAAAAAATAAATATATAAAAAATAAATAACAGTAGTGCTGCAAACACACTAGCAACCAGCAACATATGTGTTTGGTATAAATGACACAGAACATCTAAAGTGCATTCTAATTTCAAACTTACATCGCAGTCTGTGCATTATTAAAATAAAGTACAGTCAACCAAACATTTAAAAGGTTACACTGGTCAGTTTAAATAGACCGTAGTATACCGGTCCACTCTGCTGTTATGCCAAGGAGGTTTTTGCTCATGTGTAGAGGATGATCTTTCCGTCTAGTTTACATTAAATAAATAAAAAATATTATAGTTTAACATTCAGATACATTGCGAATATGGAAACATTTGGATATGTGCAGAACGAGACATGAGTAATAACCTCCAAATACATCTAGTCAAACCCGCGCTCGCTCGTCCTCGTATTGATCGGATCATTTTTCGGATCAGCAAAAAAAAAAAAGGCCAAGACAAATAAACATACGTTTTGTCTTTTTTTATTAACATTAAATTATTAAATTAAAATATATGAAATCAACTTAAAGTGCACATAATATCTTCTTTTTAACATAATAGCCCGACTTCTCATCTTCCAGTGTGCTGTGATGAAGTGAGCAGTTATCATCACAGAGCTCTCCGTCCCCCTGGACGTCCCTTCTGTCGTGAGCGCAACAGAGGATGCTCGGGATAGTTCATCCACAACTGTTTTCTTCTCCTGTTCATAAAGATCTGACACAATATTTTCACTCTAACCTCTTTCCTCATCATTATATCTGACAGGGAATACAAAATGCGTGGGCCGTTCAAGCTCCTCCGTTCCTCCGTTCGCCATGACCACTGAGTGTGGACTGAACATGCGCAATTTATTTTATTTTTTTTTCATAAATCAATCCGCGGGTCACGTGTGTGCCGAACCGAAGATATTGATCAATGATGATCCGTTGCACCATTACTATAGAGTGTCATTTGAAAACATTGCAGATGCGTTTTAAAATACAACAACGAGCGCCACGAAACCATTTAAAGAGACGCATTCAGCGGTCTTTTTCACGGGAAATAGTCAACAAAGCAAAATGATCTCCAACGTATTGCGCGCTCTCTTCATTTTATCAAATGATCATAATCACATCTATTCATTTTACAGTCCTGCTACTAGCATTTTATTCAGACTAAAACCCCCTTTAATTCGGGTGAGAGAGCTTTTTTTCCTAGTGGCTTTTGCACATAATAATACCGCTGCAGACGCATTTTGCAGCATTAAGGTTATTAATTGATCGTTAATTTAAACGACAATCGATCATGGAAATTATCGAATATTGACATCCCTAAATACAAATGAGTTGGATGGAAAACTGGTTATTGTCTGCATCAAACCATGCTTCCGAACAAATGTCATTCACGGTTCTGTGCAGCTCCAGGACAGCTGTCTCTCAGAGACCGTTTACTTTGGTAACGTCACGCTGCAGTGTTTGTTAGAGCTGCCAACTTCTCCACCCTATTTACAGAGTGAAATTTTCTGACTACCTTTATCTCCCAGGACTGTTGTTGAATCTTCCAAAAGTTTTGGCTTGGGGTGCTTCACATGCGGCAGCAGCACTTTCCACCTCACCAATAACACGGGGCTGCCCACCGACGTGCCTGACTTTAAATCGGCGCTACTAAACGCGGATATCGGCCGATGCCGGTATATTAAAAAATGAAAAATATCGGCCGACCTCTAGTAATAATAATGATTACTACAATAAAAATTATTATTGTTCTCAATTATTGTTTTTATTGCCATGGTTATTTGAACATGGTAATGTAATTAATAATGAAGATAATAATAATAATAATATAATCAGTCATCATTACCATAGTTATTTATTTTGCCATGTCCAATTTTAATACTATAGTATGCACTGAATTATCATAAAATTGGATATGAATATGGTCATTTTTGGTTCCATAGAACTGTATATGTATCCAAGGAATGACAATGTCACAGTGCAAAAACAATGGAGGCTTAAAGTTAGTTTAATTTAGTAACTAAGTTTGTTTGTAGAGCACCTGTCATAAAATGCAGTTTGCACAGCTGTTTGGTAGGAAACTCAAAGCTATCAGATTCCTATCGACTTGCTAAACCATCTGTAATTAATGCAATTATGTGACCCCACAATAATTTTCCACACGTCAAGTTCACTAAAAGAAAGTGTCACAAGACACTTGTTATTTAGTCTCACTTCACGAAGCGTGAGTCAGTGAAGCACTCAACCTGCGTTTGATTAATTGTTGTTTTGGATGGACTTCGTATTCTCCTGTTTCAAGTTCACTGAGGGAGACTGTTACTATGGTTACACGCTGAAGGTGTTAAAAAAACATTCTGATGAAACCGGCATGATTGCAGACGACCTTTGTCCTCTTTATTTAATGTGGTGTTGAAATGCACTTTCAATTGCAGGAAGACCTGGAGAAAATGGAGGCGAGAGAGAGGACTGAGCTGGAGCAGAACAAACAGAAGAAGCTCTTCGAAGGGCTGAAGTTTTTCCTAAACAGAGAAGTTCCCAGGGAATCGCTGGCTTTTGTCATTAGGTGTGACATACTAACTTATTTTTATCACACCATCTTATTTACGACACTTTCCCCAAAATAGGGTTCTTTTATTTACTTTTTTTATAAGTGAAGGCACAAATTCCATGTTCTTTAGAGGTAGAACTAGATATTAGTTTAGATGTTTTTTGTAATCTAGTAATTAACATAATTTAAATCAAAAGTAGATCAGCAAATAGGTATTTGTCTCATCTCCGCTCATTACAACAATAAAAATCATGCAACGTCCATTTGACTGTAAAAATTGATATCCACTGATGTCACTGCATAGATATTTCCTTTAAAAACTCTACTGTGACATGCAGGAAGTGACATCATTTCTACAGCATGGTGGGAACATTGATGGATTTTCTCAACTTTTAGCAGCCATTCAGCCATGTAAAAGAGTGTGTAATTTGTCTTGAGATTATTGATACTTGTATTCTTTTTTTACTCTTCTAAAATGTATTAATTTATTTGTATTTTTGTGTTAAATTGCAAACCTTGTATAAAAGATATGTGTAAAACTAATATGAAGTCTGAGCATCAGCAGTTGATAGTTTGTATATGTACCGAAAGTAAGATGTTTGTTTGTATATAAGAATGTGTTGTACACTGTGCAGGTGTTTCGGTGGACAGGTGTCCTGGGATAAATCACTGTGCATCGGCAGCACTTACGATGAAACCGACGAAACGATCACACATCACATTGTGGACAGACCCACCATCGACAAACAGTATATCAACAGGTCTGAAACAAAACTCCCTCATTCTGTACAGTGTCTACTTCACATGTACTGTATATTCTTGTACTTAATGCATTTCTCGACCTGGCAGGTACTACATCCAGCCCCAGTGGGTGTATGACTGTGTAAATGGAAAGATACTGTTACCCGTAGAGGAATATTTCCTGGGAGTTACACTGCCGCCCCATCTGTCACCGTTCGTGGAGGAGAGTGAGGGAGATTATGTGCCTCCTGAGAAACTCAAACTCCTGGCCCTGCAGCGAGGACAGAAGCCACGTGAGGCTTTATGAAAGGATTCTTGCCATATGATTGTGTGTGAATGTTCAATGGTTGTTGACATCACAAACAAACTGTTCACAGAAGCAGAAGAGGAGGAGGAGGAGGAAGAAGAGGAGGATGAAGATGACGAAGAGGAAGATGATCAAAGTGAGGATGAAGATGAGGCTGAAGATGAAGCTAATTTAGCTGAAATGGAGGAGAAGAGAGCTCAGGGAAAGGTACGATGGTTTTAAGTTTGCGGAAGTAATTTTTGCAGTTTTGCTGCTTGTTTGTTTAGTGGCACAAAAATTGCAGACTTAAGGCCCCGGTGTACTTCAAGCAAATTGAAGAATGAACTGATATGTCATTTCGAACAAAATCAGGCCAAAACGAAGTTCGTTTTGAGTTCATTTTGGCAGTTCAAAACGGCTCACCAATGCGAACTTTGTGGGGGAGTTCGCTTTGGCTCCTAAACACCTCCACTACATAATTTCATAGTTGTTGTGTTTAGGGGATATGCGCTACCGTCGCAAGTCCTGTTTACATGAATCTACACCCCACCTCCAGCAGCGCGGGGGTGTTGGAAAGTTCGTTAACAGTATACCGTCATTCAGCCTTTTCGAACTTCTTTTTGCCCTGAAACGAAGGTGAACTTCGTTTGAAGTATACGGGGGCTTTACAACTTACAGTTGTTACCTTGAAAGGGTTTGGCTTTATAATAGGGAAATTATTTTGCCTGTAATTCTCAGACAACTTACAAAATAGTAAAACCAACGTGACAATGAATTGTGATGAAATTGTGAATCATGATATTTCTTTAAAATATTGTGATATATGTGATGAAAGTTTCGGAGTCAGTGTGTAATAACTGTGATTTACATAACGTGACGTCATAACATTTTGTGGAGGAATATGTAAAATATAGAATGTAAAAGTCTGTCATGTGCTGGTTTTCCCTCAGAGTCTGTCAGTAAAGGTGACCCCTGGTAAAGTCAAACCAGAGAACCGCATGCGCACCGAACAAGAGGAAAAGGCAGAGGAGAAGAGACTGGCTATTATGATGATGAAGAAGAGAGAGAAATACCTCTATGACAAGATCATGTTTGGCAAGAAGAGACACGTCAGAGAGGTAAGCCTGCTTAGAAATCGATGTGTTTGGTACCGTTTTTCAATGTTATATGCTATATCTAACCAGTAGAATGATTCAGAATAATACTTCATTTTGATTCTTAGTTATTGTTTTTATTTTTATGCATTAGTTTTTTATGGTTTTTTGTAAACGAGTGCTATGGTTAAAGGCAGGGTAAGCAATTTCTGGTAGCCAATGTTGACATTTGAAATCACCAAAACAAACCCCCATTTGCTTCCCCTGCCTTTAATGGTTAAGTGAATAAACACAGTGGTCATTCACAGCTCACACTTTAAAAGGTGCTTGACCTACATTTGGTTCATTATTTAAGCTTCATTGACCTTGACAGAATTCAATGTTCATGAATCTAATGCACACCTTCCAACAGGCTAACAAGCTAGCAGCTAAGAGGAAAGCTCACGATGACGCCAACAAAGCCGACAAGAAGAAGAAGAAGAAAAAGTGCTGATTTTTTACATGTATTAAAGTGTTTCTTGTGCATTTTCTCTCTGCTGAGAGACTTTGAGAATTGTTCTTCTCTCGTTTCAACTCATTGCATCATTTAATGGAAATTGTACATGATTCACTGAACTCCCATGTATCATTTAAGTTTGCCCGAACTGGTTACAGTGACACTTTTCTGGATTTCTTATCTGTCTTTGACATCTAATAAACATAAGATAATGATTATCTTTAATGAAAAGTTTATTTTTTTTTTTCTTTTCTTTTTTTCTGTCTGCATGTTTCAAATTTGTGAAATTTGTAACGTACTAACTTGAATAAAGAAAGTTTTAAAAGAATTGCAGGTGCGATTAGAATCAACTAGAAAAGAGCAGATGACAAAAGTTGTCATATCACGTTTTTGAAAATAAAGTGTAATGGCTTTTCAATATTAATAATAATGTTTTTTAAACAGCAAATCAGTATAATAAAATGATTTCTGAAGGATCATTTGACTCTGAAGACTGGAGTAATGATGCTGAAAATTAAGCTTTGCATTACAGGAATGAAATATGTTCCAAAATATAGAAAAATATATTCTACATTTTAATAATCCTTATACAAGATTACTGTTTTGCTGTATTTTTGATCAAGTAAATATCACCATGGTAAGTTCTAAATTAAAAAAAATCTTTATGTGAGTTTAGCAGTTTAGTTTCTCATGTAAATAGGCCTTGATACCCAAGGACAAAGAAGTCTAGTATGTACTGAGGGTTTCTGGGATCATTCGCATTGTCAAACTCCTAAGTGAAAAAACCATTGACACTCCCTTCCCTAAAGACTCTTATGTTGGACATCACAACATAAAAGTGGCTTTAGAGATGAGAGTTATAGGTTCACTGCTGCTGAAAAGTTGTTTCCTATGCAAAATGTCGTTAAAGGCTAGACCCTCAGAGATTTTAGCTGGATTCAACGACGGTAACTTTACCAACCAGTAAATCATGTAACCTTGAAAGTATGGCTCTTATGTATTCCGAGATGTATTATAGTCCATCCTGAATGTGAATGTACCTCTTGGACCACAAATGTAAAAAAAAAAAAAAAAAAAAAAGCTTGTCTCACCATAATTTGCTATATCCCTCAGATGCAAAAAAGGCGGAAATCAGCAAAACTCATGACTAACTTATGATGCTATATAAAAAAAAAATATTTTTTTTTTTTTTTTTTGCAAAGTCTTCACAGCACAAGCGAAACTACTGCATTAGACCTATTTCTGTTTTACACAACCGTTATGGTCGTATTAAAAAAAGTTTTGCTTTATTAGGCTACAATCCAGTGGACATTAGGCAAAACTGTGAATGTTCCATAATATAAAAACTAGCTTACTTTTTAATGGATATACTCATAATTTGGGAAATGTAACCTGAGTGGTACAGGTTTTGAAATCCTCAGAGAACGAAGGTTACAATGAGAAAATGAGCGCTTCAGAATGCATTGAATTTGTCATTGTGAATTTTCCAAACAGGCCTAATGAATGGAGTCAGATTCTCCTGGTTTAGGGTGACAAGCTGAATTATTTAGCTCTGAATGTTTTCCAGTGTTCATTTCAGTCCTTTGTGACAGATTTTAGTCATATGAGGTATAAAAAAAAAAACTATTATATGCAGGCTTTGCATAAATCTGTATTTGAAGTGATCTGCTCTCTTTTATTCTGTAAACATGTAACACATGACATGGTCTCTTCATATGTCTCACCCAGAGAACCATTTAAATGTATGAGGTGTTTGTTTTCAGTAAAGCTCCTTGGTTGCAGCTTTGTATGTTTGCTCTTTCTTTGTATTTGTGGTGGGAAGTTATGACGTTGGTGTTCTCCTCGCTTCTGTGTAACCCCTGTGGGCTTTAGGCCAGGCAACTCATGGCCCTTTTTATTACTAATTCATGTTCACGCACACAAGCATGCAGTGTTACCCACGTTACCCATCTGCATTCCAGCCATGTCGCTCTTACACTGCCTGGCACTGACATGACATTCTGTGTGTCCGTGTGTGTGGCTGCAGACAATGAACCGAGTGTTTGAGACCAGTCAAAAGGAGATCTGGATGAACAGAATAATCTTGTGCTGGACAATAAGAGACATTGAGAAGCGAGCGAAATCAAGAGAATGGTTTGGGTGATGTCACTCAAGAGGAATGTAAAGATAAAAAAAGAGTGTTGATCAGTGAATTATCAGCTATATCAGGAGCTCTTGCAGTGTCCGAATGCATTTAAAGGGATAGTTTACCCAAAAATTCTGTCATTTACCCTCAATTTGTTGCAAAGCTGTATGAGTTTTGTTCCTCTGTTAATAAAAAAAAAAAAAATTGGAATAAAGTTGGTAACCAAGCACTAAATTGTATCTGCATTCTTCTGTGATCAACGGAGGAAATAACAAACTTTAAACTAAAATTAAAATATAAATGATAAAAAAAATGTGTAACTTAACTTTTTATAACACGAGGAGGACATGTGCCTCAGTGTCAATTTTTCCACAAATGCTTTCCAAATGTAAAAAAAAAAATACATCACTGTATTCCTGTATTGGACAACCAGAGCTTCTGAAATTGATGTGTGAAATGATTGTTTAATTTATGCTCCAATTTATGATCTCCTGCCACAAACCTCCGTATGGAAACTCATACAGCAGCCTAAGCAAACACTGAGATAAGAAGCAATTCTTCCGATTGGTCACTAAAGCAAACATCCAGAAATCACAGCATGAAAACCATCAATATGATGCAGAAAGTTCCTCTTGAGCTTGTCTACATTCACATGAAACTAGCTGTCACTAACCCATCATGTAAAAAATACACTAAATAGTCTAAGCTTTAAACCCTAATGTTGTGTTCCGATCATTTTGATCCGGAGAGGGTTTAGTTTTTCTTGAAAATGCTAGTTTATGTTATCGTATTGGGCTTAAATTGACTGACTTTCTCTTTCTGGGTAGGGCGACTTTGGTCAACTTTTGTGATTTGAACACGGAAAGCTAGCAAACTGGTGCAGTTTAGGACTTTGTGTACAGCCATATACCTGGGAGTTTGTATTGGCCCCGCTCATGCATTTAACTACGCTTTCTAGCAACTTTTCCACTTCAAGCCAGCAATCTGTTCTCAATGGCTCTCTGTTTCCACCTCCTCCTTCCTTCATTTCCCTCCCTCTTGCTCATTGTTCTTTTTCTGCCTTTCTGTCTTGTCTTTTCTTATCCTAACATCACCTCCGTCTTTCTGCCTTTCTATCTTCTATACGCTCATTCACAAATGCAAACAGACACAAAGAGTGACAAGTGCAGGTCCCTAGACAGCTGGTCTTGCGTCACAGAGAGCGCAAGTCGAGCCTTTTCTGTATGCAGTTTAGCCAGCTCAGCTCTACAGCGTGCAGACAGAGGAGGAGAGGAGGTCAGGTGTGTGTGTGTGTGCGCGCACAGGGTGAATGATCGCCTGGATATTTCACAGAAGATAAGAAGGATACAGATCTGTTAACCTTGGATAGCACGACTGGACAGCTTTAAATGAAGGAATCAATGTCTTTCCAGCCTTGACCGTGCATCATTGTTAAAAAAGTCAGATTTTTCTCTTCAGAGTCATTGCTTTTTTCTGGCAATCAAGCTGTGACAGGAATCTACATGATTTGGTAAGAGATTATAAAAATGTTTATATTTAATTTTCAATATATCGGGAAAATATTTACAGTGCAGTTGTATTGCCATTGTTTAAATGAGTCTGTAGTACCTTTGAACAAGGAAAAGTCAGAATTAATATATATTAATCAATATTTTTGATGTAGTCTAAACATCCTCACAACTAAGATACTCAAAAAAAGATGATTGTTCTCAGAACATATTTCTGACGAATTCAATGTTTCAGGTTTTCTGTGTTTAAGCACAAACCTCACAAAATGTTATTTATTAAAGAGTAATAATTGACTAATGTGGTAAGAAAAATACATTTAATTACATTTAATTAATTTAATTTCTGTTAAAGCCTTAATTTATATAGTTCATACAATAAATGTAGCTTGTGTTATGTTTAGATGTTTTATTAGAAAAAACGTAAATACATCGTTTTTTTGGGGGGGGGGGGGGGATAATTTGCTCCAAAAGCACTTTTATTTACAAGGCTGAATCTTAAAAAATAAATAAATAAAATATTTATTCCTAATGATGCATTATAAGGCAAATACATTTAAATCAAGGTATATTCTATAAAAGTCTTATTTATAAAAAATAAAAAAGCCTTATAGGGGTCATATGATGCTGCTAAAAAAGAACATTATTTTGTGTATTTGGTGTAATGAAATTTGTTTATATAGTTTTAAAAAAAAAAAATTATTTTTCACATACTGTACATTATTGTTGCTCCTCTATGCCCCGCGTTCTGAAATGCGTTGATTTTTACAAAGCTCATCGTTCTGAAAAGCAAGGTGTGCTCTGATTGGCCAGCTATCAAGTGTGTTGTGATTGACTGAATACCTCAAGCATGTGACGGAAATGTTACGCCCCTTACCACAGGGTGATGCCGTCTCCCAGCACGACCAGACAAAACCAATAAAACCCATTACAAACTAGGCATTTGTAGCATCCAGTGGGGACATAATTACTGATTATAATGGCAAATACTGTATTTTTATGCATTGCGTTGCATCGCATCTTGCCAAGTAAACATAAACCATGTCTGCATTTGTGATTGGAGAAACAACAAACAACAAGCACTACTCTACACTGCTCAAAACTCATGTTTGAATCATCAGTGGCAAATCCTTTACATATTAAAACGTACTTACAGACTGTGAGTCAGGATTATTTGTCAGAACACCGGCACTGTAGGCCACTCTCCCAGGAAACAGTCCTCATACTCTGTGAAATGCGTTGCACACATCTGATATTTGGGTTTAACTGTTCTGGAACAGGGTTGTAAATACAACTTAAACACTGATTTCTAGTTTTGTTCTCTTTTGGAAGACTAAACAAAGTAGCTTCTCTTTCAAAGAAACACACAGCATCTCAATGGCATTGCAGTGGCGGGAGCAACAATACTACAGCGAGAATAAAAGTAAAACCTTCTTTCTTTGCGTGAACATTTGGGTGGTGTTATGCAAATCTTCTCACACAGTGACGTAGACATGGGGGCATGTTTGATCGAGGCGTTTTAAGGGGGCGTGGACGAGTCTTAACTTTTATAAAGAATATCTCTTTGGGTTTGAGACTTTATTCTTTGCAACTTTAGGGATCTTATCTATTCACAAACAGATTGTAACACTCCAAAGAGAAAGGAAAAATTGAAATCTCATAATATTAAGGGGTTATAAAGGGGTGCTACATGCACTTTTACAAGTTGTTTGAACTTAAATGTGTGTAAGCAGGGTGTGTACACAACCACCCTATAATGATAAAAATCCACCCAAAAAAAACCTAAAATCTTTAACCCTTTCTCAAATCGAGCCTATCTCAGACAGTAGCATTTCAGCACAGACTTGACTGGCATCTAACCTTAAACCCGCCCTGAGTGAGCTGTCATCAGTCCACCATTGTTTCACTGCAGGAGCAGATGTAGACAAGAAGGACTCCTATAAGCGACTGAGGTGTTCTGTTGTTTGATGTTATAATGAACATAGCAGTCGCCATTTACTCCCGACATCTGAGCGGTTGAAGACACAGTGGATTACATTTGTTTTTGAAAGCAATGCGCCCCCAATCTACCTAAATGTGTCTATGTTCACGCGAATCATTCGTGGTCCAGCTTCACCTACAGAAAAAGTGAGTGTAAGGTTTTTTAATATTAACTGAAAAATAGCATTTCCTAACAATGTGCTAATTAGCAAGTTTCACAATAAATGCAAAAAGTAAACAGTCCCTCAGAGAGCAGCTGAAAGAGAGGGGCGGAGTCAGCAGAGCTCATTAACATTTAAAGGGACATACTACAGAACGGCTTGCTCTGAAAAGAGCTGTTTTTGACAGGGTAAAAAAGGTGTTTTTTACACTACCTTTGAGAAATTTTAACCAAACTATGTTACAGACTTTTTATTAAGACCCAAAAAGAATGGACCCTGTGGGCATCCAATGACCCCTTTAATATTTTTGCAGTTGTTATATGGATGTTTGGAGATTTTGCTGGGAAATAAAAGAAAAACTATTTTATTACTATGTTTATTATGAATTTAAGATATTTTGCTGATGGAATGTCATGTGTTTTATTTCCAAAACACTTTTGGAGGCCTCACAGTGCTGATGAAACACTATCCATTTCATTTCTTAACTTTTCTCTATAATCAGGCTGGTCATTTGGACTGCTTTCTGAGGCAAAACAAAAGAAACCTTTATTCTGTTTGTATCTCATCATCAAATTACATTGGCTTCTTGTCTGATATGAATTTGCCAGCAGCACTTCAAATATAACATGTGACATTCTTTGTTAAATTACAGATGGAATCAGATTGCATGGAGGAAAGACAATCATTGCCCAGTTTAAATACACCCATGCGTAAACACAACAATCAGCATCTCCAAAAACTTTAATACGATGGACTGATAGATCACAAATCTCCACGAAAGCAATTTCTTTTTAGTTTTAGAGCTGCAGCTGCTGTAGTAATTCTTTGTGGTTCTGTAAAATCCTCTATTCGTGACCATCAGCATAACAATGATGATGTTGTTAGTGATTTTGCTGTCAACAAAGGATGACTTTGAAAAATGAAGGGTTAGAGATCGCTGCAAATAAGAACAATGGGTTCCTTCAGACTTCTTCTGGCCTTTCTAGATTTGGAGATAAACAGCTTTGTTCCTTCAGTCTCTCTTTTGGTGCCGCTGTAGTCGTAGTCATTGTAGTCAATGCTTTTAACATGCTCTCTTGGTAGTATTAGGTTATCCACCTGTGGCCCTGCACTGCAGATATCTGATCCTGGTCTATGAGTCATGAAGAGATGCGGACAGTGTCGCTTTTCTTCTGAATGCATAATTCATTTGCTGGACAACAACTGCAATGCATTCATCTCAGCATTAGAATTTATAATACAATATTTTTTTATTTGGAAAATGCTATTAATGTTTATTTTTGAATATGTTATGTTTTGTTGAGTAGATTATATAACATGTCAACAGAGCTGGGTAGTAACTGGATTATGTACTCAGACTCTATAAATTAAGTACGTACATGTAATTAGATTAAATTACATTTTAAAATACTCATTATTAGATTACAGTTACTTTTTACTGATTGCATGATTACATATTATTCACACAGAAGCAATAAATTATTCATAATTTGATTCTCCCTGATTCTTCTTTTCCATTGTTTAAATATTCAAGTCTTCCACACAAAAAACTGTCACCAGTCAGGTGGCTATATTACACAGAAAACTGAGAGGCTTTTATTTTAATTAAACTTATTTATGATGTAATACATTAGGCCTATTAGCTTTACATTAAATTCACTTACTGCAGTTCCTTCACGAACACCAGTTAGGAAAACTTTGACATCATGTAATGTTTAATGTAGCCTACTTCATTTTGTTAACGAATGGAATATATTTCCTTATTCTTTGTGTTTTTTATATAAATGCGGTAGGCTATACAAGATTATCATTTTTAAATTAATGCAATCAACGAGTTAGGTCAAAAGTAATCTTAAAGTATTCAAAAAGTAGTTTGATTATATTACCTGGAATGTGTGATGTTATGGATTAGGTTGCATTACCCTGTCCCAAACAGGGGGGCAGGGTTTCATATTTTTTTGAAGCACCCCTGGGCACTGCCATTGGCTAGCGGACCCCCACCTGCTGTTAGCATTCCATTGACTCCCATTCATTTTGACATCACTTTGACAGTGAATAACTTTACATCTGAGGCGTTTAAAGACTCCATTTGTCCATTAATTTATTTCTAAAGAAACACGAAAATGTATAAAAGGCTCCATTACCTTGTATCTTACGTTATGGTCCCATAGAAGCAGTTTTTGTAAAAAATAGGCTAACGACTGCGTCATAACCAGCGACTCTCTGTCGCACAGTAGAGAAATTACCATATGGACAGGAGGAGAAGCTCGCAGACAATCTTTTACTGTCTATGAGGCTATCGGGGGGACGTGGAGGCATAAAGTCAAGGGAGATAATTAATCAGAATACTTACCAAAATTTGCTCCTGTTCACGCTCGTCTTCTCTGGATTTCTCTTGGCACAGCGATTAGAAGACTTACAGGTTGCTCACATGACATCTACGTCATCAAGCTCAGTTTGAGTCTGCACAGTACGCCCGTCCCCCAGGAAGTGCGTGCTTCTAATTGACTTCACTTGTTTTCATTGAATCCAATGGGGTCGCTGTGTCCATTTCTTTTACTGTCTATGGTCCTAAATGGCACCCTAAACCCTCACAGTCTTCCGCTGAGTCTGCACTTTCATGATGTAATGCCGCTTTGACTGTCAGGTGAAAGTCTGCTGCGAAGCTCACCCCAGTGCCGGCTCGGCATAAGTTCGTATCGAGGGCACATAACGGCCCGCAAAGGGGGTGCTTGCGAGCACCCTTCTTAACACTAAAATGACGATTGGGATTCCCTGCGCTCTCATTGACTCTATAGGCTGTCTTTTGAATCATTTTGAAGACACGCATGCTGTCGTTTTGACAAAAGGCAACTCGCACCATCTAACGCTTCAGTTATCGATTGTAGTGAAAAAGACTTTGGACTTGGAGTACTTTACTGTGGGTAGGATAACATTGTTTCCCTTTTGAACGTTCACTCTTGTTATGTATGGGAAAACTCCTTTTTTCCATTCTGCTTGTATAGCTGCACAAACCAATGGTGCTTCAGCCCACCAGAAGGGACGGGGCTGACCATTATATAATTCTGCCCATAGCGCCATTCATCAGATTATTCTCCTTCAGCGACAGAAATCATCTCTTCGTTGACTCTTCTACAAGAAAAAGCTGTGAAAGAAGCTCCAGCTCTGCTCACCACCGTGATAAACCCCTCTACTGCAGCAGCTCTCACCACCATTGACGGCGCTGACGAAAAGGGGTACACCAAACCCCCCCCCCCCCAATCTCTGCACATCTATGCCCACCATCTGCCCTCAGTTTAAAGGGCCATGCAATCATCCATCTGAGCCCTGCAGGATCACCTCGTCCATCGCCAACAGGGCTTATGCAGCAGCCGGACAGGCCGGCTTGGTGCTGCACACAATGGCAATCCTTCAAGTGTTTCAAGCCAAACTTCTCCGTAGCATTGACTAGTCTGGCCAAGAGCACCAAGAGGCCTTTAAGGAGCTGTGCACAGATGCGCGCTACAAAGGCCACAGCACAAACGATCGGCAAGACCATGGCCAGCCTGGTGTTGCTGGAGTGCCACCTCTGGCTAACGCTAACAGAGATCAGGGATGGCCGTTTTCAGCGGGTCACGTCCTGCAGGTGCAGCGCATACCCAAATATTTTACCTCTGTGATAGTGGACCCATATACTTTAAAGAGCAAAATTACTCATCCTCTCTCAATCACTTATACGAACGTAGACTCCCCACTTTTTCAAGGCGAGCTCTCGTTCGAGAAAATAAAACCTCTTGCCTTCCATTACACGGCCTGGGCAGCCATTCCGAGAATCTGGGGATGTGTTTTGCAAACACTATGACGAGGCTACTCACTACAGTTCGCTCACAGACTGCCCTTTAGAGGCGTCGTTCACACTTCTGTCCTGGACAACGAAGCTATTGTTCTCCAGCAGGAGGTGCAAGCACTGCTTGCAAAAGGCGCTGTGGAAATGCCCCCAGTGAACAGCGAGTCAGCCTTTTTCATATGCTACTTCCTTGTCCCAAAGAGAGACGGTGGGCTCAGACCCATTCTAAATCTCAGACATCTGAACAGCTTGGTTATGCGACGGTCATTCAAGATGATGATGGTCAAAAAGATTGTCGTTCATATTTGCCTCGAGGATTGGTTTTGACCGTGGATTTGAAAGATGCTTTCAAATCCACAAAGATGCACAGATCATTTTTGAGATTAGTGTTTGAGGGAGTGGCCTATCAGTACCCAGTCCTTCTGTTTGAACTGTCCCTGGCCCCACGCACTTTTGCGAAGTGCAAAGATGCGGCTTTGTCCCCTCTCTGGCAGATGAAAATCCCCGTATTGACAACCTCAACAATTGGCTTATTCTAGCCAGATCAGAACGGGAACAAAACCACATGCGGCCCCTTCAATTTTGGCTAAAAGCATCCTGTGGCCCCCTGGAGGACTACTCACCTGTTTCAGACAGGAATGGGGATGTGCGTTGCCTTTGGAAGGAAGGTGATCACAACAGACACTCCAGATCATCAGGCGAGTCAGGGAAACCAAATGCTCCCTCGTCTCAGTAGCTCCACTCTGGAAGAACCAGGCTTGTTTTCGAGAGCTGATGCAGCTCGTAACGATAGCCCCATTGTCCATCACATTGAGGAGGAACCTTCTCTAGCAGGCAAAAGCTATGATTTGGCATCCCCGCCCAGAGCTGTGGAGACTTCATGTCTGGTATATCGATGGGCATCTGATAGACTCCCAGCAAGAGTAAGCAACACCATTCTTGAGGCAAGGGCACTATCTACGAGATGGCTCTATGGCCAGAAATGGACAGTATTCCTCAATTGGTGCTCTGCATGGCAAGTGGACCTGTTTTCATGTGACGTGTCTTGCATGTTGACTTTTCTGCAAGAGCTGTTGGATAAGGGGTGTGCCCCATCCACACTCAAAGTATATGTGCCGGCAATTGCAGCGAATCATTCTTTCGAGGTTGGCCATTCAATAGGCAGCAACAACTTGGTCGTTACATTTCTGAAGGGCGTGAGGAGACCTCCTCGGCACGGCCCGCCGGCTGATTGTCGCCATCTACTTTTGCCAGATTCTATAACTTAGACATCCCTACCCTGCAGGTGCAGATTCTAACCCAGGGGTAGGCAAGTTCAGTCCTAGAGAGCCACAGTCCTGCAGAGTTCAGCTTCAACCCTAATCAAACACACCTGAACAAGCTCATCAATGTCTTCAGGATTAATGAGTCTATAGGGAGGTGAGAGTTTTTTTTAGGGTTGGAGCTCAACTCTGCAGGACTGCGGCTCTCCAGGACCAAACTTGCCTACCTCTGGTCTAACCTCCCATGTGGGTAGTTGTTTCTCATGCCCTCAGCTAAGTCCCTTAGGGCCCTTATTATTATGAATGATCTGATGAAAGGCGCCACAGGCTGACTTATATAGCGGTTGGCGGGCTGAAGCGCCATTGGTTTGTGCAGCTACACAAAAAAGAATGTTTTCCCATACATGACGCTCGTTTCCTTATCTCAGGGAACTGAGGTTACGTTAAGATAATATACAGTTAAAGTGACAAAAATTATTTACATTAAAAGGAATACTTAATGCCACTTTTTAATGTATGTGGTGAGTCAATGTAATAGGCTAATATGATAATAGGCTACTTTCAGACAATAATTTTTCACTATTTAGGCCTGTTATATTTGTTATGTTAAATATGCAGTTATATGACATTAAATTAATTGACAGATTACATTAAATATTTTTAAATATATACATAAAATATTAACCTGTTGACAAGTGGTGGAGACCAGTGAACCTTTTATCATATTTAATACACATGCAAGTAAAGTAATACTGTACGTCATTATTTAGTCTTGAAAAACAGTACATAATTAGTGCGGTCAAAGCCTTGAAATTCATTTGACTTCCGTTTTGTTACAAACATCTTATAGTCACTATCAAATTTTTGAAGTCCATGACTTTCATATGAAAAATGAATTTATGCATCCACTGAGGGGGAAAAAAACTTGTCTGCTTCTCATACTTTATGTCCCTAAGGGCTTTTAATCCAAAAATGTGCACTCAAAAGGGGTTTCTCAAGTTTTCAAAAGGATACTTATGTTTACTTTAAATTTCTTTAGAGAGGAGTATTATTGTTTTCTATTTCAGTGGAAATAAATTGTTGATTGGAAATAGAGAATACCTTTAAATAAATAGTGACCTGCTACATCACTTAAAATGAAAATATTATAGAATTCCCCATAGCTGAATTACCTGCAATGCCACTGCAAATCCCCACAAACAGTAAGATGTTTAGCAGATGTAGACCGCCTGGCTGAACTCGGGGGAGAAAAGCAGTTGAGTGAGCAGCAGTGTACCTAAATAATTGGGCACTTGAGGAAATGGTGATGGATATCTCTTAACACACTAGAAATGCTTAGATAATCAAATGTTAGCAGCACTAGAGGACTCTGCATATGTACGCACACCACATAGCACAGCACATTTTACTGTATTTATGTAAAAGGGCCTTAAGAGATAATGAAGTTGCATTTAGTAGCACTAAATCATCATTTAAGTGTCTTTCTCGTTGTTACAGGGTTTTCTTTCAGGGTCCAACCAGGAAGCTATGATGGTTGGAAAGTCAGTCAGGCAGTGGAGGTCCATCTGTAAGGGACTGATCCTGGGTGCGCTCCTGACCACCTGCATGATTCTTTTGTACTGCCTGTCGACCCCAGAGGTCCAGTTTGGCCTGCAAGAGTGAGTTCCTTAATGTATTTTGAACAGGAATAATGTACACTACAACAGAAAGCAGTTTATTCCATTTATTTCTGCAACCTAGTCAAAGTTTCAGTGGATTAGAGCAGTATTTTGGTGTGAATTTCATGATGAAATAGCCAGGAAATATTTCATCCTACAATCAAAATAAAACAAAAATAATTTATATATTCATAAAGAAAATAAACCAGGTCTGCATTGTGATGTTATTTTCATGACAGTTATTAAGATAATTTATCCTTAATTCTTCTGTCATTCTATCCTGACGGCTGCATTTATTTAGTAATATTATGAAAAGTAATATATTTGTACAGTACAGACCAAAAGTTTGGACACACCTTCTCATTCAAAGAGTTTTCTTTATTTTCATGACTATGAAAATTGTAGATTCACACTCAAGGCATCAAAACTATGAATTAACACATGTGGAACTATATATGGAATTATATACATAACAAAAAAGTGTAAAACAGCTGAAAATATGTCATATTCTAGGTTCTTCAAAGTAGCCACCTTTTGCTTTGATTACTGCTTTGCACACTCTTGGCATTCTCTTGATGAGCTTCAAGAGGTAGTCACCTGAAATGGTCTTCCAACAGTCTTGAAGGAGTTCCCCGAGAGATGCTTAGCACTTGTTGGCCCTTTTGCCTTCCGTCTGCGGTCCAGCTCACCCCTAAACCATCTCGATTGGGTTCAGGTCCGGTGACTGTGGAGGCCAGGTCATCTGGCGCAGCACCCCATCACTCTCCTTCTTGGTCAAATAGCCCTTGATGCCTTCAGTGTGACTCTACAATTTTCATAGTCATGAAAATAAAGAAAACTCTTTGAATGAGAAGGTGTGTCCATACTTTTGCTCTGTACTGTATATATAACAAATTTATATATTAAAATATGAATTATTCCAATCTTTAAGTATAATTATTTCATTTGATACAAAGGTGAATTTTCACCATTATTACTTCAGTCTTTAGTGTCATATTTCTTGTTATAAGCAATGTTTAAAATAGTTATGCTGTTTAATATTTTTATGGAATAGTACCATTTTTCATGACTTTCATAACATTATACATTTTTTTTTTAATTCTCACTCTTGATCTGTATAATTCATTAAAAAAATAATAAAATTATTCATAAAAAAATCCATATGTATCTGTCTATAAACCTGCTTAGTTATCATTAAATTGTGCCACAAAGCATATTATTTTTTCAATATTTACTGTTTTATGTTAGGGTAAAATGTGGATAAAGATTTTCTCACGAAAACATTTTCTTTTTTGTGTGTGTGTTTTTTAAGATTATAGTAGTTTAGAACTCGTTCTAAAAATGATATATCAGTGCATCTAAAATACATTCGCATTACAATATTTTTGTTAAATTTTTGTTTTCAGGGTCCCAGTGCCTTACTCATGTGCTCATCGCCCTTCTGCCGTCCACTCCTCAACGATCTCTAACAGCTCCCATCATGCCTCTGGGCAACGAACCTGCACTCCTCAAGTGGACATCATGTTCATGAAAACCCATAAAACAGCTAGCAGCACTTTCCTCAACATTCTCTTTCGCTTTGGCGAAAAACACCACCTCATATTTGCCTTCCCCAACAGCCGCAATGACTTCTTCTACCCTTCCCCTTTCCATCGCTCACAAGTGAAGGACTACAGGCCCGGAATGTGTTTCAACATCATCTGTAATCACATGCGTTTCAATTCTGCTGAGGTGGCCAAAGTGCTTCCAGCTGACACCTCGTACATCACAATCCTCCGGGACCCGGCTGATCTCGCGGAGTCCTCGTTCCACTATTTTGGACGCGTTGTACCTCTCACTTGGAAGCTTTCTGGAGATGATAAGCTGAGAGAGTTCCTGAAGGATCCGAAGCTCTACTACGACCCAGAGGGATTCAATTCGTTCTATCTCAAAAACTTGCTTTTCTTTGACTTTGGACAGGATAATAACTTAAATCCAGATGACCCAAAAGTGGACTTGGCCATTCACGCAATCGCCCAGCGCTTCCATTTGGTAATGCTTGTGGAGTATTTCGAAGAGTCGCTCATCCTGCTCAAGGATGCACTCTGCTGGGACATGGAGGACTTGCTTTTCTTCAAACTCAATGTCCGGAAAGGTTCAACTGTTTCTAAACTGACCCCAGAGCTCAGGGCCAAAGCACTGGAGTGGAACGCCATCGACTGGAAACTTTACCAGTATTTCAACGCCACATTCTGGAATAAAGTAGATGCTTATGGCAGAGAGCGCATGGCGAGAGATGTCGCAGAGCTGCAGCACAGAAACGCAGAGATGGCTTCTATTTGCATTGAAGGAGGCCACGCTGTCGATGCAGGAAGCATCTTGGAGACGTCCATGCAGCCGTGGCAACCCATAGGAGAGAAGTCGATTATGGGATACAATCTGAAAAAAAATGTCGACAAAGCACATGGAAAGCTCTGCAGGAAGATGCTCACGCCAGAGCTGCAGTATCTCACTGATATGGGTGTCAACCTGTGGATAACAAGACTGTGGGGTCACATAAGAGAGATCCTTCACTGGTAGCTCAGAAGAAATGCTTTGCTTAGGTGAAAGGTCAGCACTGACTTTATGGGAGCTTGTTTCCGCCAGATAATAAAAGATTAAAATCTCATTGTGACTTTGAGCTCACAATTCCAGCTTTTTTTCCTCACAATTCTGAATTTATGTCTCACAGTAAAGACATTTTTCTCAGATTTGTTTCTTCCACAAATTACACTTTTTCTCATTAGAATTGCAATTTTTGCAATTTACTTGTTTTGTTTTTTTTGATAAAAACTAGGACTATCTCGATATAACTCTTTGTTGTTTTAACAGGCTTATTTCTGCCTGTAAAATAAATAGACATTAAAATAATAATGTTAATTGTGAATTTTTATCATAAAAATCTGACTTTTCTTCTCAGAAGTTTGTCTTTATTTGTGAGATATAAAATCCAATAAGATTTTTTTTATTTTTTTCAGAGTTATAATAACTTAACTTATCACAATTCACAGTTTATATCTTGCAATGCCTAAATTTGGGAGATATATACTTGCAATTCTGAGAAATAACGTTTGAACTGTGGAAGAAAAAAACTGCAGAAAAAGAGAGAGAAAGTTGTGAGATTTAAATTCTGAATTGCAAAATATAAACTCGCAATCTGGAGAAGAGCGAATTGTGAAAGAAGAAGGCCTGAATTGCAAGATAAAAATTCTGTTGTTTTCTTGTGTTTTCTTTTATTCTGTGGTGGAAATAAGTTTCCATAGACTTGTATACAACCGACCTAAAACCTGTTTTCTGTGTCAGAAAGAATTAAAAACATTAAAAGACATGACTGAATAAAACATTTTCATATTTAAATGAATCTTACCCAAATAAGTGGTGACAGTCACATCTTTAACATGTAAGTTTTGTGTTCAGAAATGTACTGTATGTCACCGCTATGTATTACATGTATGTAGTGTGTGGGTGCTTGAATCAATCATCAAAATGACCTCATTCTTTGAAGCTCTTATTGTTGGTGCCAATGGCAATAGCAATAATAATTTCTTGAACTGGTTTAGATTCATTCTGAACTTTGAGCTTTACTGTTATCATCACATGAATGATACAGTAAATATCTCTGGCTTGAATGTTGAGTGGAGAGGAGAGGTGCTTTTAAGCTGAAATGTGATGATGTGTTGGGCTTCACGTGGAAGAGGCCTCTGAGCGAGCAGCAATGAAATCCATGAAAGATGACAAAATAAAAACTTTGTGTGACACACTCGTGGCTCATTCATGGTTCACTGTCCCTGTTAGCACAGATCTATTCTGAGTTCAGAATGGATAAATTAATAAACACAACTGATTTCTATTGCCTTTTTGTATATTCCATGTTAACATACATTCTCTTCTCACAAGAATAAAGCTGAAGTGCATTATGAATAGGATTGACCCATGTTAGACTCTTGGAGAAAACCTTGCAGTGGAGCTGTTTGATAATGCACACTGACCTTTCTCCGTACATGCCATAGAAAAGAGACGTTCAGCAGAAGATGACCACTTCATAAACGCATTTTAATGTGTTATGTACATCTGCCACTAAGCCTAGAAGAAGCATCATCCTAAGGGTAAGAAAATATTTTATCTGTTTATTTGGTGTGACAATGTGTTAAAGCTAGTGTAATTGTAGTTTCATTGCTATAATGGTTTTATAATGATTTTTTTTGTCTATGTTTTGGTATATATATATATATATATATACTCAACTCTGTATAATGACATGGGTATGACACAGGTATTACAAGGAGAGGGTGACTTATAAGGACATAATCCCCATTTTTCAAAACGCTTATAAATCATACAGAATTAGTTTTTTTAAGAAAGTAAAATGCACAAAGTTTCATGTGAGGGTTAGGGTTAGGAGTAGGGTTGGTGTAGGGCGATAGAATATACAGTTTCTACGGTATAAAAACCATTACGCCTATGGGATGTCCCAACTTTTCATAAAAACAAACGCGTGTGTGTGTGTGTGTGTGTGTGTGTGTTATAGCTTTAAAGCAGCCCCAAAACTTCCTTCGGCTTAATAAGTGCTTCATTCATTTTGTTTTGAGATTTTTAGTTATCTAAATATTCCGTGTCGAAAAAGGAAACTAAAAACGTTCGTCTGTTTCACATCGAACACATTTTACAGTCGCACTGAACGCTGACCGGAAGTGTGATTTAAACACAGTCGGAGGATTTGTGTTGGTTGGTTGTTGAGACGTTTATAAACTTTTATTCTTTTATTTGCTACATCCTCTTGATCCACAAAAATGGGGAAAAGACAGCATCAAAAAGATAAGATGTGAGTTGAAATGAAGCGTAACGTTAGAATATGACATTTTCGCTCTCAACAGTACGTTAACTATAGAGCCTTATGCAGTTGATGATTCCACTGAAAACAACATCGGTATATTCTTTATTGCAGTGATAGTGTTGTGTGTAAGCTGGGGGTTATAACGTGTTTGTCTTAAACTGTAACGTTACACAAGTTCAGCTGTCATTCTTGCAGCTTTCTAGCGGTGTAACGTTAGTTATGTTAATAAGATTTGTTATATCTGTCTGTTTCAGGTATATCACATGTGCAGAATACACTCAGTTTTATGGAGGGAAAAAATCAGGTAACGTTTCTTAATCTAGTTTAGATGTACTGATTTATTTGTATTAAGAAAACAACTGTTGAAAACAGTCAGCAGTAAACAAAACATTGTGCAAACAAACACTTTTATTTTACATTTGCAGTTTAGACGCAGCATGTTTACTGCAGTATGTATGTTTCAGAAAGTAAAGTGTAGTGTCATGTAATGTGAGGGGAAAATATTCACATTAATTATTGTAAATATTGTAAGCATCAGGAAAATTTTAAAATTTTGATTTATCAGGCCTGAATGAATAATAAATCAGGTCTTTGGTATGTACAGTAACATTCAAAATTCCATTCATTTGAAGTTTTTTATTTATTTATTATTACTTGCGCTTTTATTCAGCAGAGACGCATGAAATTGATCCAACATTACAGTAAAGCTATTTATAATGTAACAAAATATTTCTATTTCAAGTAAATGCTCTTTTGAGCTTTCTAAGAAATATTTCTAGAAATCAGCATATAATGATTTCTGAAGGATCGTGTGACACGGAATGCTGATGATGCTAATAAAATTCAGCTTTGTATCACAGGAATAAATTGCATTTTACAATATATTACAATAGAACACAGATTTTTTTCAACCCTGATAATAGTTCACAACATATAAAAATAAAAACAGCATTTTAAAAAATCTTTAAAAAAACAACAACTTTTGCACAGTAGTGTATACAGTGCTGTTGGTTTTCCTGTGACTGGGTTTGTTGTTTGTTTGATTGCCCTGCATATAGTTCTCTTTCAAGCATACGTTTCTGTGTCTCACTATGGGATACGCCCCTTACACGTATTCCTCAGAAGCCCAATTCCATTACGCCAGCCCCAATTGGCTGGCAGACATGACGTTGCGTCAGGGAGTGGCTCCCTCCTCTCGGTATAAAAGGAGCGACGCAACGTCATTACGACATTCAAAAACCTCTTCTCACTTCACACCAGAAGCCTACCCAACTCTGATAGCTATCAACTAGTCTCCACGCTGGTTGCTGGCTAATCATTCTGGTAATGTGCGTATAGACGATCTGTTGGCCACCACGCCGCTTTCGCCTACCCCTCAATCGGCATTCCAGCTCATTGTCAGGGTCATTCAGTACCGCGACTATAGCTGCAGCAATGAAGACTACCGTAGCAAGCGAGGGAGATGCGCAGCTTTGCTCATGCGGGAATAAGATCTCATGCAAAGACACACACCAGGTCTGCTCTGCATGTCTTGGGCTGAAACATGCTCAAATGGCGGTCAATAGTCCCAGTTCCTGTGAGCACTGCGCGCATTTCACAATGAAGAGCCTCCGTCGCAGGTTAGCACGCCAAGCTAGCTTGTCTGACCATGATCCCCTCATCTCAGCTAGTCCCGCTCCGGTTCCCGCCCCTAAGGTACCTATTCCTGTGGAGCTGCCCACCACGGCAACTTTATCGTGGGGTGAACAACTGGATGTATGCGCCCCTCTGGCCGGTGTCCTCAGCGCGGACGAGGAAGAGGAGGGCGCATATGAATTTGAGGAAGAGGGGCAATCGGATTTCCTTCTCTCTGAAGAGGAGGAGGATTTCGAGGATTCCGCTTTTCTCCCCCCTGCGCAACAGGCACAGCCCCTCGTTACGGCGGGATCCACGGAGGGGGCGGGCGGGGCACCATCCTCTCCGCTTCTTAGTGTGGATCTGCAGGACGTGTGCAAACGCGCTGCGGAGAAACTCAACATTCCGTGGCCGACTGTAGTAGCTGAGACTGCAAAGTCGCGCTATGAGGGGAAAAGGCTGCCGAGAGCTAAACGGGCAGCGAGACAACTCCTTCCAATCTTTCCAGAGCTTCTGGAAGAGGTTTCTGTCACCTGGAAGGACAACCCGTTTACTAGTAAAATGCCCGTGCAAGGGGGGTCTGCGCTCGACGTGGAGGGTATGGAGAAGGAAGGCCTTCTTCGCATGCCCCCCATGGAGCCTTTAGTCGCAGAGCACCTGCATCCAAAGCATACGGCGGCTGCAAATCCAACATTGCCATCAAAAGGGGACCGCTTCCAGTAAAGCATGATGGAGCGTTCTTACAAAGCAGTCGCTCTCTCAGTCCGGGCCATGAACGCCATCTCTCTGCTCACGGCATATCAGGCGGCGCTACAAGACGAGGTGTCTGACAAGTCAGACACATTGGGAAGAAAACTATGTTGTCACAGATCTCTCGCTCCGTCTTCAGAGATGTGCCGTTCAGGCAGCGGGCAAGGCCATGGCCACAATGGTCATTCAGGAGAGAGGACGCTGGCTTAATTTGGCAAATCTCTCTGACAGAGAAAAGGAAGCCATCTTAGATGCACCGGTCGTCGCAGAAGGCATTTTTGGTTCAGCGCTGACACGGATGCAGAAGAGATGCGAGGAGAAGAAAAGGGATGACGAGGCCATGCAGCTCTGCATCCCAAGAAAGATGCAGACTGCGCCCTCGCCACCTCCTCGGCAGACTTTTGCGCAGGCTAAAGCTCGCCCACCCCCCAGCTTACGCATTCCAAGGCGACAGAAATTGCGTGTGAATGCAACGGCAGTTCAGAGTGGCGTACCAGAGCAGAAACCAGCCTGGCCCAGGAAAAATTATCCGCCCGCAGCTGCTCAGACGGACCAGCCTGCCCCTCGCCCTACCCAGGTGATGATGAGGAGGAAGAAGAAGGCCGTTTGAGGGGGTCTTCCTGAGGGAACCCCGTTCGCTAGTCCCCGACCCTCAGTTGTTCAGCGTTCAGCAGAAAACAAGTTCAGATGTTTACAGATGTTCTGTGGGGAAACCAGAGCCGAGCTGGTCCAAGGGATGCAGAGCAGTGAAGAGAACGAGAGACGGTGCAGTGGTGTACACCCACCCACAAGCACTTTACATGCTCAGTTCAATAAAGTTTTCACTGTTTCCCCCACAAATGTTGCAAAACATAATGCCCCAAAAAATGTTGCAAAACACTTTATCAGAACACAACGTAACACCACCTCGTGGAGTCATCGCTCCGCTGAAGGTGGTGAACCACGTAAACTCTGTCCAAGCGCTAAGTGTCCACGCATGCGCAGTTCAGACCACAAACCTGTTTTCGACTCGGCCACACGATGGCGCCGGAACGCTGCAAACAAATTATTGGCGAGAGTGCACACAGTCCCGTTGGGTGCTGAGAACAGTACAGTACAGTTACAGACTGCAGTTTGCCACTTCTCCCCCGCAGTTCAAGGGAATAATTTATTCCCAGGTGCGGGGAGTATTGATACATGTTCTTCAGGACGAAATTACCTCCCTGTTGAACAAAAAGGCAGTTCGAGTGGTTCCACCTGACGAAAGTCACAGTGGGTTTTACTCTAGATATTTCCTAGTCCCAAAAAAAGGGAATCGAGCTCTCCGCCCCATATTAGATCTTCGTGCACTGAACAAATACCTAAGAAAGTACAAGTTCAGATTGCTCACTCATTCTACACTTCTGAAACTGGTGAGCCCAGGCGATTGGTTTACGTCAATCGACCTGAAGGATGCATATTTTCACATAAAAATATATCCACCCCACAGGAAATTTCTGAGGTTTGCATCCCTCGGCGTGGCATACGAGTATCTAGTCCTTCCCTTTGGCTTATCTCTCAGTCTGACGGTATTCGTGAAAAGTGGCCCTTGCTCCGCTCAGGGAGAAAGGCATTCGTCTCGCTACTTACATAGACGACTGGCTGGTGACAGCTCAATCAGAGCACAGAGCGAGAGATCACACAGCCGTGCTCCTGGAACATCTACAAAAACTGGGATTAAAATTAAACAGCAGAAAGAGTGTTTTAGTTCCCAGGCAGTCAATAACGTATCTGGGGTTGTTACTGGACTCCGTGACATTCAGAGCACGACTGTCGGAGGAGAGAGTAATACATTTTACGAAATGCCTGGCCGAATTTCGGAAAGGGAACAATGTTTCTTTACACACATGCCTCAGACTATTAGGTCTGATGGCCTCAGCTCTAATAGTCATCCCTTTAGGCAGACTATTTATGAGAGATTTTCAACGCTGGGTAGCTCGTCTGAGACTAGACCTGTTACGGCATTCCCGGAGAAGAGTGAGAGTGACGTCAGCGGCAGTCTTGGCACTGCGTCACTGGCGGCGCCCATGCTTTCTGGTACCAGGGGTGCCGATGGGCGTTGTCCAGACCAGGAAGGTCATAACGACGGACGCGTCGTTGTCCGGCTGGGGGGGCATTCACGAGGGCAGGGCAGTGAACGGGAGATGGGGTCCCCATCTGAGCCACTGTCACATAAACTACTTGGAAATGCTGGCCGTCTTTCTAACGTTGAAGCATTTTCTTCCTTTTCTGGAAGGACATCATGTTCTCGTGAGAACGGACAACACTACAGTTGTGGCATACATAAACAGACAGGGAGGTCTCAGATCACTCCCTTTACACATGTTGGCACGCAAACTGATTTTGTGGAGCAGTGCCAGTCTTTTATCACTGAGAGCGACACACGTACAAGGCATCATGAACCGGGGTGCAGATATGCTGTCCAGGGGAAATCCCCTTTATGGAGAGTGGAAGCTGAACACGGAAGTGATTGGTCAAATTTGGAGCATATTTGGCAGAGCGACAGTGGATCTGTTCACGTCGCAGGACAATGCTCAATGCCCTCTGTTCTTCTCTCTGAAGGATCAGAGCGCGCCTCTGGGAATAGACGCACTGGCGCACGAGTGGCCTCGCGTTCTCCTATACGCGTTCCCACCGATTGCGTTGATATCTCCAGCCCTTCACAGAGTGAGGGAGGAGGGCCTGAGAATGATACTGGTAGCTCCGCGGTGGCCAGGGAAATTCTGGCAGGTGGAGATCATACATATGCTGTACGCAGAGCCATGGTCCCTGCCACTGCGCAGGGATCTGCTGTCACAGGCGGGAGGGGAGATATTTCATCCTCATCCGGAGCGCCTGGCACTGTGGGCCTGGCCAGTGAGTGGTTAAATATGAATGCGGCTGGTCTGCCAGACAGTGTTATTAGAACTATACAGAATTCTAGGGCCCTGTCCACTCGTTCACTCTATGAATGTAAATGGGGTGTGTTTGAGCATTGGTGCGCGTCTAGACACATAATTCCCTTTCAGTGTTCAGTGGCAGTGATTCTATCATTTCTGCAGGATATGATAGATCAGGGTAAAGCATTAGGACTAAAAAAAAAAAAAGTTTGGTTCCGGTTGGTTGTCAGTTGAGGTCATTGGTCGGTAGGGATTTTTTTTTTTTTATTATTTATTTATTTTTTCTCCAGTGGCAGTTTTACACACACACACGCGCTGATTTTAAATGTGTGTACCCGGTACTTTTACGACAGTGATTCTGTATTCCCGTTTAAAGTCTGTTGTTGCCATAGACACGCAAAACGCACACACACACACAAAAAGCCTTCGCGGGAGTTTGACAGGCGATCTCATAGTAGATTAACATGGAGGATTTGAACTTGAAAAACGGAGTGTACAGACATCTTTTTGTAGTCAAACAACATTCTTTGTTATGTTCATTTATGTGGTTTATTTGATTTTGATGCTATAAATTAACTAGAAGCAAGAGACGATCAGTTAGTTTTAACTGATGATCTAACTTACAGCGATCTGTTCGACACATTCAAGAGCCACAAAACGGTATTTATTGTTTACATTTCTTTAAAAAATGACCACATTTGAAAGGTGAAATAACCAAATGAGACTTTGTTTCATATTAAAAGTAAGCTGGTAATGTTAATGTCCTGTCTGTCAGCATGTTGTCAGTGCCCTCTCTGTTCCGCGATATATTGTTGACTCCCCCCGTGTTTCTCTTAATGTTACGATTTCCAAACCTTAAGTTATAGCTCACTTTAGGAATTGACAGTTAAAGGGTTTTGATGCAATACTTAATGGTTTTTAACGGATTACTTAAGTGTAAAACAGCATTTAAAGGAAACTGTAATTTAATTAACGATGTGTGAAAGACCGTTCTTCCCCAGTCTCATAAAATAAATTTGGGTCGCACATAAATTGACAGGGTCGGTTGGAAACCGGAACCAAACAATTTTTTTTTTAGGCCTTATCGACAATAAAGGTGTTTCTGGCCACTATATCTGCCTGTCATGTAGGTTTTGATAACAAAACTGTGGGGCAGCACCCGTTGGTGTGCCGGTTTATGAAGGGTGCGCATCGCGCTTTGCCAGTCTCAAAACCGATCTCTCCGTCATGGGATCTGGTTCTGGTGCTTGATGCGCTTTCAGTGACTCCATTTGAGCCACTAGACAAAGCTGACCTGAAATTATTGTCGTTTAATACGGCACTGCTGTTAGCTTTGGCTTCAGTGAAGTGCGTAAGTGATATTCATACACTTTCTGTGAATTTAGCGTGTACGCAGTTTATGCCAGGGGACGCAGGGGTGTTTTTGAAACCTAATCCTGCTTTTATGCCCAAAGTGGTCAATTCTATTGTTCCTCTCAGGTTAAGAGCCTTTAACCCACCGCCTTTGCTTCAGCAGAACAGCAAAGGCTGAATACGTTATGTCCGGTGCGTGCTTTATGCATTTACATAGATAGGACTAAAGGGTTCAGAGCGAATGATCAGCTGTTTGTGTCTTGGGTGAAGCCGCGTATGGGGAAGCCGATTACTAAACAGCGTTTATCCCACTGGATAGTGGAGACAATTTCTCTTGCATATTCCAGTAGGGCTGTCAACGAATATTCTAAATTCGAATATGTATTCGAATAGTTTTAAAAAAACGAATTTCAAAGGTGAAAATTAATATTCGAATAAAAAAAAAATGTGGAAAAAAAGGCCCGCGGTAGTAGAGGCGTGGTTGTCTGCTTTGCGAGTGGGCGCGCTAGCGCTTGAGGGTTCAGGGACAGGTCACAGCCTCACAGGAGTCGCACTGTGTCTGGCACAGCATCACTGCTGAAAGTTGACGCGTCTTCATGGAAGATGCCGGCAAGTGCAGAGCCCAACTCGACCGCAGCAGAGAAAATGAGGTAAAATTGTTGACCCGCGAGATTGTTGTATGCAAGCTATTTAAGATACAGTTAGCATACCATTCGACCACTAGCAACATGAGATCACATCTCAAAAATGTGCACCCAAATGAGCATGGCATAATGTATGGAACTCCAGCTAAACAGTCACGTCTTGACACTTAACGTTACTTTGCATCGCCCGCCACAAGCTCTTTGTCTGCAACACGACAAGAGGCCATAACGGATAAAATAATTTCGTTCATTTTTAAGGACATGAGACCGATCAGTATCGCGGATAGGGTAGGCTTCGGGGAGTTCTGTAAAGCAATGGATCCGAGGTTTGATTATTTATCTATTCATGTCAAGGAAAAGTTCCATGTTTACCACAGCACAGCTCGCTGGGAGCATTCAATGTCAGTTCTATATGCTGTAAAACTTCAATTAATATTAATAATATTTGTTTCAATCACTGAATGAAGCCTGCTATATTTGGGACAACAGTCGCGACCTTAAATTGCTTGCACAAAAATGTGTTTGTTCATTTAAACCATTATGCGCAGAGAACGTGAGGGTGAGAGAGCGTGAGGTCTGCAGTCTTGGCCATTAGTTGATTTCCTTGTTTTTGTGTAGGTAATACGTTGTCATATATGTTTAAACTTAAATAGACTATCTATACAAGTAGTTATGTCTCTTTGTATTATTTTGGCCTGTTATTGACAACATGCGCGTCATTGACAACATGCGCAACCAGATGTTCGAATAGTTCGAATATTCGTGTATTTTTTAGAGGGAATATTCGAACGTCAATTTTGAGCAATTTTGACAGCCCTATATTCCAGTAAGGGTCTTACGCCTCCGTCTGGTTTACGTGCTCATTCAACAAGAGGAATGTCGAGGAAACGACATGGGCCCTCTTTAAAGGAGTTACGTTACAAGATATTTGTGATGTGGCGAGTTGGTCCTCACCGCACACATTTGCGAGGTTCTATAAACTGGATGTTACAGCTCAAACGTTTGCACATGCCGTTTTGAGCGTTGGATCTTAAGTGTTAATCAGCCCAGTAATAGTTCTTTGGTTGGCAGGAGACTTCGAGACAGGCTATCTGGCAATACGGGAGTTAGGATATCCTATAGTGAGACACCGAAACGTATGCTTGAAAGAGAACAATAGGTTACTTGCGTAACCCCGGTTCTCTGATAGCATTAAGTGAGGTGTCTCACCAGATCACCCTCCTTGCTGTGTGAAGTGAGGAAGAGGTATGCTTGTTTTGAATGTCGTAATGACATTCAAAATTGGGGCTGGCTAATGGAATTGGGTTTCTGAGGAATACGCGGAAGGGGCGTATCCCATAGTGAGACACCTCACTTAATGCTATCAGAGAACCGGGGTTACGCAAGTAACCTATTGTTTTATTTAGTGCACTTTTTGTTTGATATTGTTGGTGCTTTTTCCTCCATAACCCACTGGGATGAGTAAAATAAGCCTTTTGTCATCATGTTTATAGAAATCCCACAATCCAATTTCAGACGTCTGCCCTTTGATCACTGCAGGTGAGTTTTCACGTCTTTCATGTTTGATGAAAAAGTCCTTTGTTTCTTCTGTTCAGTAATTTAGGTCTAGCACAATAGATCCTGCTTTCATAACTGTTGATCAGTGTTTCAAACAATGCTTGAATTTCATTGGTTTTATGTGAGTTAAAGCTGCTGTGTGTAAGATTTTCCCCCAAATTTTAAAATACTTTTCTCCTATTTTAGTTTAATCTGCAGAGACAATTATAGTAAGACATTTGTAGATTGACTTTCTGAAAATGTTACTAATTTTAAACATTGCTCTGTTTGTTGGAGGGGCCTGATGGTTCTCAAAAAAATTATGTGAGTTTAGGGCTGGACTGTCTTTTCGTCATTTCATTGTTAGTTGGGTGGACTGTTCTGAAAACAGTCAGTATATTTGTAGGCAGATATGTTTGTTGGCTCAGAAATAACACAGCAGCTTTAGTTTTATACTATATGTATGATTTTTAATGTTCATCTCTTATCTCTTGCATAGTTTGTCTCTTCAGCCCTTTGAGTATCCCATGTGCACGGTGGATGGGGTGGTTTTTGATTTAATGTGAGTATATATACAAAATAATACACTTGTTTATAGTAGCTTGTATTTATTATTAAATGCACTACCCTCGAAAAGTTTAGGGGGGTGAAATGAATACTTTTATTCAGCAAGGATGCATTAAATTGTTCAAAAGTGACAGTAAAATCATTTACATTTATATATTTATATTAATGTTTTCTTTTCTTTTTTTCTTGACATTCTATTATCAAAAATCAAAACAAAAAATCCTGAAAAATAATTCTGTTTCCACAAAAATATTAAACAGTCCAACTGATTTCTACATTAACATTCAACATTAGCATGATTTCTGAAGGATCATGTGTCACTGAAGACTGGAGTAATGATGCTGAAAATAAAAAACATTTTAAAGTATATTAAACTAGAAAACTTATTTTAAATTGTGATATTTTACAATATACAATTTTTTACTGTTGATTCAAGAAAAAAAAAAGATTAACGTTTGCTTTCTCTCTAGGAGCATAGTGCCTTGGATTAAGAAGTTTGGTACCAACCCCATAACTGGAGAGGTATTCTAGTTATTACTATTTATAATGTTTTATTTATTTGACACTGACCAATACAATTTAAAATCATTAGAGGTGAAAGCTTTTTACAATCAAAATCCTGCATGAATTCAACCACTAGAGAGCGTCAGACTCCATTCCAGGGGAAGCCCAAGTGCTTGAATGAGTAAAATGCAATATCATCAACTCCAGCTGCTTGCCTGTGCATCCTACTAGAGTGTCCAAAGCTATAAAGCAGAATCTCTTGTTATACACATGATTTAAATGGGCACTGCGGGTTTTAGAAAATTAATCATAATCGCGGGCTGTTTTCCAACTTGTATTTAGGGTTAGTTAACCTCTTACCCCAAGTAATAATGTATCTTGTTTGTGATATGGACCTTCAATCATGTTATATGTTGAGTAGAGATATGGGAGAGCTTCTTTATGCAGCTAGACTTATGATTTTTACCTTTCAGATAATAAACTGGGCCAAAAAATCCCATAGACTTGCATTGAATAAGTTCCTGAGCCTCTCGTGTGTTTTTGTTTTTTTACTTTGGGCCACTAACCAGTTAAATAAAAGTATTACAAATATTTTCTTTTTTTTATAATTAAAATAAAATATTACATATAAAAATAAATATAAACACAAAAATGCTAATAAAAATAACAAGCTTGTAAATTTAAATTATGAAAATCATATATAATGTACATTCTAAAATAAAAGCGAACTAAAAATATAAATATATAAACAATTACATTTTAAATCCTATAGTATCATCTATTTAATGCTAAAATGACATTACCATCTAGCACCCAGCACACCCTAGCAGCCTCTAAAAAAATCACAGCCCAATAAACTTAAAAAAGATAACCCAAAGCCTTTCATAATCATAATTTCATTACATATTTGCTAAACTGTAGATATTTTCTGCTTTGAGAGTTGAATTTTGTTTTATAGTCAAGCTTAATGTGAGGGGAAATGCTCTATTGTACCCAAAATCATTTTAAAATAATCATAAAAGATGCGTAAGAAATAAAAATAACAGTAAATAGTAAAAAAAAAAATAATAATAATAATTAAAAAACAATAAAAATAAAAGACAAATTAAATATAAAAGAAATTTAATATGATGCAAGTTCCAATAAAATGTTAAGATAATGAAAGCCTTTCATAATCTTAATTTCATTACATGCTGCCAAACTGTAGGTATTTTGTGCTCTGAGAGTTTCATTTTATGTTTTGGAGAGAAGTCAAGCTTAATGCGTTGGTTAGAGGGAAAATACTCTTATTACTGTACTCATCTAGAAATCATTATTGAGACAATAATGAAGATATTTCACAGCGTTCAGTGTGCCAGGAGTGGATGGGGGTGTAAATTGCTGCATAATCATCAGTTCACAGGACGCACGTCTCTGCACTCTTAATTTATGGAATAGGAGTTATAGGATCTCTGTGTGCACGCTGCATATATAACCGGTTAGCACTGGCATCAGCAGAAGTTGTGTGAATGTTTACAGAGAGCGTGATGTAGGGCATCCTGTGTTTACTCTCTTCAAAATTCATGTTTAGTGTCCATCAAGGCACACGGCTGTCATCTGTAATGCATCTTTACGTCTTCATAGCTGTGCATCTGAGTGAGAGCATGTCTGGACATGCCACTGAGTTTGTGTGTGTGTGTGTGTATTAGTACACACAATGTGACTGTGTTATCTGAAGTATTCATGATTGATTTGTCTCACTAGAGAAGAGGAAAGTAAGTGCTGGAGTTGACTAGGGCTATTGAGAAACACAGACTGTCTGTGTGTGTGTGTGTGTGTGTGTGTGTGTTTTGGAGGGACTTTTAAGAGATCCTTTCGACATGCCATGACTTGTTCTCATGTGCAGACATCATGCTTTCATCTGGTCTGCTTTACAAATTTGCGTTAAAAGATATGCGTTATGATGTGTTACTCTTATTTATAGCATTTTTCAAGTGTCAGTTTGTGTTTGTTAGGCAAGGCATGATCACTTTTGTATCACATGCATTCCCAAACTTTTTTGTCAGCCCAGTAGAAAATATTTTCTTGAAGTACACATTGAAATGGTAAATTAATATTTCAGTAATTTAATGACACATTTGCATATTTACAGTTCTCTGATGTCAGTTAATGGTCATGTGACATGCAAGTAAATTCACAATGTTGTTATTTTTAGTATTTGTTTAATTTATACTTTGTAGCTGGAATTTTGTAGCTTTTTTAGTTGTGGTAGTGTCAGATTACATTCACAGTATATAAGGAAACCAGTCATTTTGAATAATTATAATTATTATTAGTGGTTATAAGTTTTCATCTAACAGTATTGTTATTATTTGAAGTGAATTATAAGAATTTGTATTTTATGCTAAGTTACATTACTGATATTTATGCTTTAATTTGACATTGAAAGAGACAGCACATCGGACTTACAGTTATTTAATTAAATCACAGCCATTCATTTGCTGATCACACTAAGTGCCCTCAATATTAATGTGCAGCTCTGTTTTTTTATTATAGTTTTATTATAAAGATGATATAAGTCACAGTTTTACTATATGTTAAAAAGTAAACCGGTCAGCTCAGCAAGTAGCACTTCAGGAACACATATAAATCTTTCTTTGCTCATCTCATCTAAGTGTCATTAGAGACTAGGGATGGGACGGTATGAAAATTTAATATCACGATTATAGTGACTAAAATTATCACGATTATCAATATTATCACGGTTTTGTTGAAACGAGATGAAAGTGTTCAAAAATAGTTGATGCTCACACTGAAAACATTTCAGCAAGTTTTATATTTAATAATCAACAAACAACTAATAAAACAAGCAACTTTATGCACTTAATTTAAAGAAAGATTAAATTCTGTGGCATTTCCTTCCTTACAATGAAAAGTGTAGAAGCATAGAAAAGCATAGAAAAGTCACTGACTTTCGCCATTCCTTCTCGAAAAAAAAAACAAAAAAAACATTGTGCGCTGCGCTTGCGTCAGACTGTTGCTGGCTGGACATGATTTAATAGTGAGTTATTAAAACCGCGATAATCAAACACGGTTTTAATAATTCATTTTTAAACGATATTACTAACCTTCAGCACATTTTATCACGGTTATCAATAAAACCGGTTATCGTCCCATCCCTATTAGAGACAGGAATTTACTTGTTAATACGATTAAACCCATACTAGCCACAGTGTTGCATGATGGTCTTTGAAATGAGTGCTATTTAGATTGTGTCTTGTTTTGTGATTGCCCAAACATGTGCCGTGTGAATCCGCAAATTCATGGTAAATAAATCAGACACTAACATTATATTTTAAATGAAGGTGTGTCAGAAAGCCAAAGTCTTAAAGGTATTGTCACGGTCTACTTAACTTCCTGTTTCCCTCTCTTTCTGTAGAAGCTGGAGGCTAAATCCCTCATCAAGCTTAACTTCAGCAAAAACAATGAAGGTAAATATGTTTGTGCATGCGTGCGTGCGTGTGCGTGCGTGCATGTGTGTGTGTGTGTGCGCGCACATGTGCTCGTGATCCTCTTACCTGGCCTGCGTCAACAACAATATGTGCTAATGACGAGATAATGGATTGAAGTCCTCTACAGTGTGTATTCTGTCTTTCTCTCCTGTACTTTAGGGAAGTACCACTGTCCTGTGCTCTACACAGTGTTCACAAACAACTCCCACATTGTTGCCAACAAAGTCACAGGAAATGTGTTCTCCTATGAGGTAAAACATCCCAAATCTTTCAAGGGTCATAATTCAGTTTTTCATGACTTTTTAAATAGCCATTTTATGTTTAAAATTGAACATTTTGTAGTTGTACCCCAAAAATAGATTATAATACATATTATAAAAATAAATATTTATAAATGTGTATTTAGTTGTATAAATAAAATATGAATTAATTAATTTAAACCTATACATTTCAATGAATTAATCCATCCTCCACCTCTGTTGGGTTTTTGTCATCTTTCATGGAGCATAAAGGCATATATATTTTTTTTAATTCATGTTTTGTCAATGAAAACAGTAACCACTGATGGTTGAACTCGAACCATTAAAGTAGTCCACATGACTCATGCACTATATTGCAAGTCTTCTGGATCCATATAATGAAATTTAAGTCATTAATACAGTTGACATCACATCCAAGATTACACTTTTTTTTGCTGTTCGTTTCCATGCATGGTTGAAAATGTAGGTCTACTTTACACTAAAGAGCAAGAAAAATCCAGTTGTTCATCCCCCCTTTAATATCACGCTGACATCAATAATTTATTATTGATGTGTTAACCTTCTTTAAACTGTATAAATGTGAACATGAATAGTCAATATTCTGTGGATGTGTGTTTTGTTTAGGCAGTAGAACAGCTCAACATCAAGACAAAGAGTTATAAAGACCTGCTGACAGATGAACCATTCACTCGTCAGGACCTCATCACACTACAGGTGACAGGCATAGGAAGTGTGTGTTCATGACTGCTGAGTATGATCAAGTGAGGGTGCCGTTATGTCAGCATAGCTGTTATTTCCTACAGGCTTTCTGTACACAAGAAGTTCGAATCAGGCAACAGGTTTCAGACAACAGTTGGCCAGTTAGTTTGACGTTTGTATATGGTTGTATGTCAAAACCTGTGCTTTCTGTGTGATTAGAGTGTTATGAAATGGCAGGTTTAATGTACAGTCTGTTCACAGCGATTACAGCTGTCGAGAGAAACAGACAGTCAGGCTGATTCTGATGATTGACAGACAGTCAGAGGGGGAATCATTTGCATGCCACAATAATAAATTGTATTTTCAGCTTTCATAGTATTTATTTGTATTTTAATTTAGATATATTAATTTCAATATTTTCAATAGCTTTAGTAAGTTTTGTTTATATTAATATAGTATTTTAAACCTATTTTGAAATAATTTAATTTTTTTTTATATTTTATTACATTTTTATTTCACTGCAAATGATTTTTAATACTGTTTCAGTTAACTATTACAACACTGATCCCACAGTCATTTAATCAGGATAAATGTTAAAATGCTCACTGTTCAAAAGAGCAACATTGTTAACATATGATTTGTGTTTTTAAATTAATATTTGAAACCCTTTTATGAGTAATGTCCCCATAAAGCCTGTACACCTAGTAACAAAGATACCAAAAAACTAGACAGAAAATTCACTTGTAGCTTCTAGCATCTGAACACTAATGGATTTTTGTAGGGATTTAAAGCTGAAATAACCTTTTAGTAAGGTGAAGTTAATATAAACACACTAACACAAATAATACAAACTTGCACAACTGTGCTTTGAAACGTATATAACTGCAAACAAGTTTGTCATTATGTGGAACTAAAAATCAAGGCTAAGTTGTTGCTTCAAATCAGCCTATCTAAACCATTTCTGAAGGATCATGGGACACTGAAAACTGAAAAGTGATGACTAATGCAAATTCAGTTACCATCAGGAATGAATTGCATTTGACAAATATAAACTGTTAATATTACACGTTATTTCTTTTTTCTGTATTTTTATTTAAAATACTTTATACTTTTTTCAAAAACATTTTAAAATGTCTTCCAGACCTTAAACCTTTGAAGGGTATTGTTGAGGTATGTTTGCATTTCCTGTGTATTTTTATGCAGTAATATGGGAATACAGAATCTGTTGTGAAATGTATAATATGACAGCACTTATATAAGGACAGAAGTCTATGGCATGTCTTCCTTCAGACAAGGAAGCGTAGGCATGTGTGAAAGACTCTTTGAATCGGTGTTTTCTGTGTGTGTGTGTGTGTGTGTGTATGTGTGTGTGTAACCTGCGGTGTCCTTATTCAGAGAAAGCAAGCAAAGCCATGCTGTTCTTGCATGGTTTATTTTGGGTCAAGGAGAGAGTTGATGGGTGTTTGGAGAAATAGAGATGGACTTGGAGTTATTTTCGGGTGAGATTAGGCCATATGGCTCAGAGTGTCTATCCCTGGAGCTCGAGGAAGGGCAGGTCAGGGAGGTGACGGGCGGCAGGGTTTCCAGACAGACACAGATGTTATTTTGGGTGCCATGTTGGGTGGGAAAGCTGGGGGAGTTTTAAAAGGATTGATGGGGGTAATATATGAGAGATAGCGCTGGTAGAGTGGGAGTTTAGCTGAAATAGCAGGACTGAAACGGGCTGTGGTACAGTTTCACTGTCTGACCTATTTGGAACAGATACTATGGTGGGTCACTCAAAGTGTGGGGGAGAGAGAGAGAGAGAGATGAGAAGGTCCTGAACTCTCTTTTGTTTGTGTGAGAGTGTGTTGCAGCAGGCGAGCCCTCAAACTGTCCAGCCAGCAACATTTCCACTAAACTGATAAAACTTTGCCAAAACAAATTAATTAGAGAGTTGTTTACTTGTCTTTCTATTTAGGGAAAAATATGATATGAGCTGTTTTATAACAACTGTGCAGTCCTATGATGAGTACATATTTGATTTGTTTTTACATAATGATCCCTGTATAGTTTGTCAGCAAATCTGGAGTTGTCGTATAACATCTAATTTTGTCCTTTTATATCACAGGATCCCACAAATCTGGATAAATTCAATGTCTCCAACTTCTTTCATGTGAAAAACAATATGAAAGTCCTCGACCCTGGTGAGTTCAGTGTTTTCAGTGTAGTACAAAGAGTTCAGTTCGTTTCAACAAATGTCTCGCTATTTTGGAAAGAGCATACTACTTTAACTTAAAGTGTGATTACAGTATGTGTACATTTTGTGTTCAGCAGTGTCCTATTGTAAGCTAAAATTATTAAAAAGAAATAAAATAGAATTATTAAATGAAAAACCTAAATGAAAATTTTAACTGTTTATTTGAGATCTAATTGATAATAAAACTGAAATAAATGTAAGCCAAATAAATATATGAAAAAACTACCCCTAATAAAAAATTACAATAGTACATAACAAAATTACTTTAATTATTAATGGTTTTAAAATGATAATTATTGATAATGATTAATTAAAAATTGTAAAATATATTATAATAAATCCAATTCTAAAATTGTATAAAAATTATAAAATAATATATACTGTAATAGTTTTATTAGTAAATAAATAATACTAAAATTAACACTTATGTGTGGTTTACAACAGAGCACTTAAAAATCAAGAGTGAATTATCAATTGGACTTTAGTAATAATGTCTTTTCCTAGGAACAATTGGATTTTTAAATTGTATATTACATTTATTTAGTAGTATGGATTTAATGTAAGCTCTGACTACAAGGCTTTTGGCTCCTATTTTCCCACCATGCCCTGCCTGTCAGTCACTTAGACTTATCCTGTGAGAGTTGAATCATTTAGCTACAGGCTCAGGTGTGCTATTTTCACATTACTTTTCTATTTCTTACATTTTATTATGTAGCCATATTACCTGCATTAGCCCATCTGTAATGATTTTAGGAAATTAACTAACTGGTTAATGAAGTAGAGCTCCACTTAATCCGCTGAGGAATCACAGTGCATAATGAATTAATGAAAGAAGTGTGTTTGCCAGATGTTGGGAATTCAGTGGAAGGTCTGAACATGGCATACTCAAAAGGCCATAAAATTAACCATGACAGGAATGGAAGATGGCTATGTGTGTGTGTCACTGTGACCTGCCGGTCTTAAATTAGCTGGACAGATCCATATAACTGACAGCACCACAACACTGCACAACACTCTGCTGTTACAGCAGATCTCATGATGATGGGGCTGCTTTACTCTGTGGAACTTCAACATTTAAATACTCTAAAAACCATGAAATGCTCTTGAAATGCCATATGATGCATTATAATATTCTTTATACATTAAAATGATATTTATAATGTCAATTTATAAATAATTGTAGCTAGGAATGCACCGATGTATCGACCACCGATATTTATCGGCCGATTTTTCCTCAATTTACAAACATTGGCGTATCGGCTATATAAGGAAATAGGCTAATATAACAAACCAATGGTTTATTAATTTACTGCGTGAAGGCACTGAGCTGTGTCTGTTGCATAATCCCAGCGCTACTGTTACTGTTCTTCACTTTAATGACAATCAAATAACAAAAGACTGTTGCACACTATTCTTGACTACAGGTGCATCTCAAAAGATTAGAATATCATGGAAAAGTTCCTTATTTTTTGTAATTTCATTCAAAAAAGCAAACTTTCTTATATACTAGATTCATTGCACACACACTGAAATATTTCAAGAGTTTTTTGTTTTAATTCTGATGGTTATGATTACAGCTTAGGAAAATAAAAAATTCAGTATCTCAAAAATTTGAATATTTTCTCAAAGATCAGTCAAAAAAAAGATTTACAAAACAGAAATGTTCAAGATCTCCAAAGCAGGTTTAATTATGGTAGATGGCTGCATTGACTTTGGACCACAATGTCAACACAATGGGCCGACACCAGCAGACGTCACGGCACCCAAATCATCACTGACTTTGGAAACTTCCCTCTGGACTTTGGATTCTGTGCCTCTCCAGTCTTCCTCAAGACTCCAGACCTTGATTTCCAAGTGAAATGCTAAATTAACTTTCATCTGAAAAGAGGACTGTGGACCACTGAGCAACAGTACAGTTCTTTTTCTCCTTACCCCAGGTGAAATGCTTCTGACGATTTGTTATGGTTCTGGAGTGGCTTGGTTCTAGGAATGTGACAGCTGTAGCCCTTTTCCTAAAGACGTCTGAGTGTGGGGACTCTGATGCGCTGACTCTGGCTTCAGTCCTCTTTTTGTGAAGCTGTCCCAAGTTCTTGAATCAGCTTTTCCTGACAATCTTCCCAAGGCTGTGGTCACCCCTGTTGCTTGTGCACCTTTTCCTACCACACTTTTTCCTTCCAGCCAACTTTCTATGAATATATTTTGATACAGCACTCTGTGAACAGCCAGCCATTTCAGCAATGACCTTCTGTGGCTTACTCTCCTTGTGGAGGTGTTGATGATTGTCTTCAGGACAACTGTCAAGTCAGTAGTCTTTCCCATGATTGTGGTTGCATGTTCTAAACTAGCCCAAAAGGTACCCAGTATTTATACAAAAAAATTATCAAACTAATCAATCTCAAAATGGAATATTCAAATTTTTTGAGATACTGAATTTTTAATTTTCCTAAGCTGTAAGTCGTAACCATCAGAATTAAAACAAAAAAAACTCTTGATATATTTAATTCAATTACAAAAAATAAGGATCTTTTCCATGATATTCTAATTTTTTTAGTTACACCTGTAAATAACTTTTGTAACTTTCATAAGGGTAGCGGACCTCATCTGAATGATGACCAAACCATGTTTTATTGCTTTTATTGTGTCCTTATTCATTCAAAAAAAGCTAAAAGCTAAACAAAACACAACACAAGAAGTGCACATTAAACTCTATCTCTCAGTTGCATTATCAGTAACATACATATTGGTATCAGTATAGGAATCGGCCAATAAGTGTTTGTGAAAATCAGTATCGGTCCCAAAAAATCCTATTGGTGCATCCCTAGTTGTAATCACAGTTATAGTGCATTATAATTTAAGCTTAACAAGACAACTCTTATGATCAAGACTGCATTTATTTGCTCTACAATACAGTAAACATTATTACAATAATAAAAAATTTTGTTTCAATATTAAAATTTGATTTATTTCTGTGATGAGAAGCTGAAGTGTCACATGATCCTTCATAAATCATTCTAATATGTTGATTTGCTGCTCAACATCTCTTATTATCAGGGTTGAAATGCTTAATTTTTTTGTCGAAACCAAGTTTTTTTTTTTTTTTTTTTTTTTTTTTTTTTTGAGCAATGACTTAATTATTGCGCTTGTTTTGTTGGTTTTGATTGCTTCTGTTGTCCTCATTTGTCGCTTTGGAGAAATGCATCTAACAAATGACTAAATGTAAATGGAATAGAAAGTCCAGAATAACAGCATTTTAACATATACATCATATGCAAGGTCACCAAGTTTTTTGTGACCGTTGTATTATGTTGTGAAGATGTCACATTTATGATCTCCATTTTTATCCCCTACAGATGAGGAGAAAGCCAAGCAGGATCCATCATACCATCTGAAAAGCACAAACCTGGAGACACGAGAAACGTTAGCAGAGCTCTACAGAGACTATAAAGGAGATGAGATGTTGGCCTCCACTATGAAAGTGCCAGAAGCCAAAAAAACAGACAAGCTCAATGCTGTGAGTGTTTTCAGATATTGCTTTTCTAGCTGTGGTATGTGGCCAAGTCTTCTCTCTCCTCTTTGTCTTCATTGATTCATTTCTCTTTTCAGTTTGTCGTCGTTTTAAAGTGGTTATATATCATGAGAAACACAGACTCAAATACATTTTTGAACTGGTTGTGCGCCACAATCTAGATTTGAAATGAGATGTTAAATGGTGACTCAACACAGTACCAAAATTATTTATCATACAGAACAAAATGAAAATGTTATCCACTCATATCAAAACTAACTTGTATATATAATTCTTAACAGTAGCAAAAACAACATGTTTAATTCTAAAAGGTGGACATAACCAGAATTTAATTTGACGTAAATAATAGCCGTTTCTATTTCAGGTGAACTTGATTAATACTTGTAATCAACAAGGATGTATTAAATTTATAAAAATGACAGTAAAGATATTTGTTACGGAAGATTTGTATTTAAAAATGCTGTTCCTTTTTGAACTTTTTATTTTCTAAGAATCATAAAAAAACATTGTTTCTGCAGAAATCTTAAATGTTTTCAACATTAACAATCATAAGAAATGTTTCTTGAGCAGCAAATCAGTGTTAGAATAATAGAAGATGCTAAATAAATTAAACTTTGCACAGGTTTAAATTCTAAACTATTATATGAAATTAGAAAAGAGATCTTTTTAATTGTAATAATATTTTAAAATTACAAAAATTTAACACTGAAATGGATCCTTTGTGAGTGTAAGACAAAAAAAATTAAAAGGATTACAAATATCAGACCTTCAGTAGTGTAAAAATGGGTGCTAATGGGGTCTCCTGCGAGGTGTTTGAGGCCAGATAAAGCAGTTCTGTTTGGGTCACAGTGAAGTATCTTGCTGTGTGTGTGTGTGTGTGTGTGTGTGTGTGTGTGTGTGTTGTGTGTGTGTGTGTGTGTGTGTGTGTGTGTGTGTGTATGTTGAAGTGTCTGTGTATTATGAGGTGATTTGCCTCTCAGACTCTACCACCATCAAACAGCAACTGGAGCAGAAGAAAATACCTCGCAGGATTCTCAACCGACCACATAAACTCAGAGCAAGATTAATAATTTCTTCTGAAAGTCGCATTATTTTATTTTTTGCATTTTTGTTTTATTGATCCTTAATTAACACACCAATTACTCACTTCCTGGGAAATGACTCTAGATAGATACCTGGTATCTAAACCGTTTTTCTTTTTTTTTATTCTCTGCGATGGTTTTAAGTGCATCTCTGGCCGTGTCTCAAGTCTTCTTTTAGCCCAGGTTGAAGTGTGTCTGCCCCCGTGCTTTCAGCTATATTAGTTTTGCTTGCTCAGGCTATTCACTGTGCAGGCACTGAATGGAATTGGCTCGACTGTTTTATTATGAATGCCAGTCTATTTCAGCCCTAGCTGTGCTGGATTGGCATTGTGACGCTGAAATAGACAGGCATCCAGGCCCACTGTTCTACTGAATTAGCTTTGCTACTTCCACACCATACTAAGATAACTATAATATCCCAAAGATAACTGTCCCAAGCCCAACATTTAAGCAAAATAAATCATTAAATAGCCATTTTTAATAGTGATAGATTTCAATTCAAATTATAAGTTCACAAAAATGCATTACTCCTTGTGTACCTTTGAATGGTTGTGTAGTTTATTACTTTAGATGAATTCCATTTGAATATTGAAACAAATGACAAAATGATAAAGAAAAAGTTTCGTTCACTATTCGTTTAAGATCAGAAAGTGAGCTTTGAACACAGACCTGTTGAGAAGAAACATCAGTACACAGACACATCCAAACACACCTGAATTTTCCCACAGGAATCAATAAAACATATCCACCTCTCTGTCTGTCTTCACAGTGAATGGGGGATCAAACACTATTGTTAAGTGTGATAGACACATTAGGAGGTATTTGAGTGATGGTTTGCATATGAAGATCGTTTAGTTGTTTTAGATGTGGGTGTTATAGCTTATTTTGTCTTATCTGTAAACCGTGTCTGTCTCTCTTCCTCCCAGGCTCACTATTCCACTGGAAGAGTGTCAGCCTCCTTCACATCTACAGCTATGGCTCCAGCCACCACCAATGAAGCAGGTAATGGAGTTATAAATGAAATGCTTCCTTGCTTACTCATACCAAACAAATCAGTCAGCTAGTTCTCTCGTTGTCCCTTCTCCAAGTTACTCTTTGTATTTGAGCAACTACGGATTCTGATTGGATTAATTGAAGGAAGAGTCCTCCCAAAAATGAACATTTGCTGAATATTTGTACACACTTAGGCCATCTAAGATGTAGATTTGGAGAAATTTAGCTCAACAAATGCATCCTCTGCAGTAAATGGGTGCCGTCAGAATGAGTGTCCAAATGGCTGATTAAAACATCACAGTAAGCCACATAATCCACACCACTCCAGTCCATTAGTTAGCATCTTGTGGAGTCACTCAAGAAGCAAATCAATCATTAAGACGTTTTAAGGTGAGTACATTTTAAGCAAATTTGCATTTTTGGGTAAACCATTTCTTTACTGCCTACATATCTTGAATGCTCTTAGTTGCTTTGGGTTAATGCATCTGCCAAATGTGCAAATGTAAATGACACCATGACTGCTGATGCACACAACAAATGACACCATTTCCCTTTTTGTTTATGCTTGGAAGAAGTTGCATGCATTTCATAACATTGCATCATTGCAGTACCTGAAACACCTGGCAAGAATTAGATCTGGTTCGTATTTTATTCTCATTTAGAGTGAATCTGGCTTCAGTATACCTCAGGAAACCATCTGGCAGCTGTCAAATCGGTCTCGCATATCTGTTCATTCTCTTTCAGTCTAGTATAAGGCTGTTAATGATACAGAAATGTTGTCAGTATTGTCCACAGCAGAGTCATTCATAAATGTAAAGAATGAAAGTATTTTTTTTGTGATTTAAGATGCTATTTCTGACGATGCCGTTCGCTACCAATATGTTAAGAAGAAAGGCTATGTCCGCCTGCACACAAACAAAGGAGACCTGAATGTGGAATTGCACTGTGATAAGGTAACGTGAACACTAGCACAAACCTCAGTGGTTAAAGTTGTTCTGTTTTTGTGTAACATTTCTTGTCATCTTATGGGCTCATTATCTAAATGGGATTTTTCTGGCTCTATTTGGCACCTTGTTTGCTGTCACAGTGTCAGATCAAGACCAGATCTGACTGTGGTCCACTTTTGGACACTTAAGTCATGCTTTCATTGCATTAGAAACAAAACATTAAAGTGGCATCTGCAGACAGTTGTTGCTAGAGCTTTTCTCAAAAGTAACTTCGCATTTTTGTGCCAGTTTTTCAATCATTTTTAACCAGCTGGCCTAAAGGTCATGTTTTTGGATATATCAGTTCCAATCAAGTTCACACAGGTGTTAAAGCAGATTAATAATATATCAATAGTAAAAATGTTTCTCAAAGTTTGTGCAAATTGAAAAAACTTGTTATTTCACAGTTTTATTATATTTTGACCAAATTAAAGGGTTAGTTCACCCAAAAATTAAAATGATGTCATTAATGACTCACCCTCACGTCGTTCCAAACCCGTAAGACCTCAGTTCATCTTCGGAACACAGTTTAAGATATTTTTATTATCTTCTCTTCCGGGTTTGTTGTGAGTGCTTTCACGGCGCTGTTGACGTATGGCGCTGCTGACGTGTTTTCTGGTGCGCCCAATAACAAAGATAACACGTCTAGACTTGTGCCGGTATTCAGTAATGCGATATTTCGGTGATTAATATGCACGATATTGTTATCGTGGGCACTTCTAAATACCGTGAATAAATATACATTACAAATTATTTTGAATTTGGAATGCATTTTAAGAATATTATTCCCATCAGCTGCTTAAAATGCACAACACCTGTATGCGCTCTGATGTAAACAAGCACGCATGAGAAGCACATGGAGGAACACGTGAGAGACGCGCTGAATGAAAGCACATTCACTCTCTGACAGCAGATGGCGCTAAAAATAATCTTAAATAACCATTCAGATTTGTGTTTTCCTTATGGTGTTTATTACAGAGCCAACTACTGAAATATTTAGACTTAATAGGCTATTTATCTTCAAACATTATTATTATTATTTTTTTTATCTGGACTACAAATGCCCTAGATATTGTTTGAAAGTGTTTTGATCTTTTATTGTTCATTCACACTTTACATTATGGCTTCATTAGTTAACATAAACTGCCAATGAAAAAATTATTCTGAACATTCATTAATCTTAGGTATTCCAATTAGGGCTGGGACAACGCGTCGAGGTCATCGATGACGTCGACGCAAAATATGCGCATCGATTCCTCGACCTGTTTTTATTTCTCTAAAAAACGTTTGCAAAACGTTTACCTTATGTGCGCTGAATATACGCGATGGCCGGATCAACATTCTGTCCAACGTTATATAACCAATCCAGGGGTTTTTCTGCATTGATCTTTTTTTTTGGCGGCTGTCAAAGCCTTATTTGATCGGTGAGTGATGTAGAATAGAACGACTGCTGCGCCTGACAGGGCGCGTACGAGAGAGAGCCCCGCTGCGTGCGTGCACTCACAGTCTTCAAACAACAGGAGCGCTTCTTGCTCTCTCTCTCCCTCGTGCATATTAATCAAAATCATTAAACACGATAGAAAACACCAAAGTTTCACGCGCGCTCGCGCACTCACAGTCTTCAAACTACACGAGCACTGTCTTGCTCTCTCTCTCTCTCTCTCTCTCTCTCTCCCTCGTGCATATTAACCAAAATCATTAGACACGATAGAAAAAGGGCGGAACGCCAAAGTTTCACGTGGAGCATTCAGAGATTTTTTTTTTCTCCATGACAGGCTGCTGGCTCCCACTGTAAATTTTTTTTTTTTTTTTGGAAAAGCACTCTGTATTAGCTTAAAGCCCTCAAGTTTACATTGGTTACTGTATTCTTTCAATTGCTCTAAACAAGTATTTTGGGTGACCTTTTTTATTGAATGCTAGACATCAAGTTGTTGTTATTTTCATCTGAAAGAAGAACTTTTTTTCAGTAAGCTAGGCCCTATGTGTTCAGTAAGCTTGTTTCAGTAAGCTATGTGTTTTCAAGGCTTCAAGGTTTTATTGAATGCTATCTCTATACAAGTGCAAAGTAATGCATTCTTAGTCAGTCTTTTATTTTGTAATTTTAAGGAATTAATGTTTTTTTCATTCAGATATGTAAATCAACATGTATAAATTGTTAGTAGTCAATTAATGGGGAGATAATCGTAATCGAATCGGTCAAAAAAATTAATCGTTAGAATAACCGATGCATTGAAAAAATAATCGCTAGATTAATCGTTTAAAAAATAATCGTTTATCCCAGCCCTAATTCCAATATTTATAATAACCCATTGTTAAAATTGAAAGTTGCAACTGTGTTATTTAATGAGCTAACATGAACCAAGGCTTTTAAGATTTTTTAACAAAGATTAATAACATCTATAACAAATGTAGCTATTGCTCATTGTTTAGCTGTGCATTCATTGAATGAGCATTATGTGATGTCCGAACTGATTACACTATGCATTTTATGTATTGCACTGTATTTTATGTAAAATCATTTTCTATTTTTAAACTGTCTTAAATTCATTTTGTCAATTTTTAAATCATTTTCAAGTTCTTAAATTGCTTGTTTTATTTTTGTGATTATTTTTCTTCATGACTTTTTTTTTTTTATTATTTATTTTTGATTTACCATTGTGTACGAAATGTGCTATATAAATAAACTTTCCTTGAATGTTAATGCATTAACTAAGGTTAACTAATGAGGTCTTACTGTAAAGTGATACCTATTGGTCTTTATAGTTCTTTTGCACTTTAATGTGTAAAACATTTAACTTTTATATATTTTTCTGTATTGCTTTGTTTTAAATGTTTAGTTATTTTTGTTATAAGAAAAAAAGTTATTTAACCTGTTATACTGTATTATGACCACTTTTTTAAAACAATTGCAATACCGTGATAATACCATATACCGTGATAAAAGCATTATCAATTAACCGCAACAGGAAAATTAGATACCGGCATATCCCTAAACACGTCAGCAGCGTCGTAGGTCAGCAGCGTCACTGCAGTGTTGTGAACGCGCTCACAACAGACCCGGAAGATAATGCTGAATAAAGTCACAATTTTGTTTATTTTTGGACCAAAATGTATTTTCGATGCTTCAACAAAATCTAGCTGACCCTCTGATGTCACATGGACTACTTTGATAATGTTTTTCTTACCTTTCTGGACATGGACAGTATACGTACATACATTTTCAAGAAATGCTCTCGGACTAAATCTAAAATATCTTCTGAAGATGAACTGAGGTCTTACTGGTTTGGAATGACATGAGGGTGAGTCATTAATGACATAATTTTCATTTTTTGGGTGAACTAACCCTTTAATGCAGCTTTGGTAAGCAGAAGACGCTTTAACTTTTAAAACTATTAACATTGTCTCTTACTTTTGAATGCCAATTTGATTATTTCATATTTTAAAATCTAACAAACTTGTTTGTTTGAAAAGTGTGCTTATGCTATGTTTCTTTTAAATAAATGGTACTTGTTTGATATTTTGCATAGTTACATTTTGTAAATAAATTTTTAGTTGTGGCTTAAAGATATGATAAAATAAGCAGAAATTCTGCAAAAAATGTCCAGTATTGTAGTAATGCATTAAAGCACCACTCACACAGAGGTCACTTTCAAACAAAGCAGCTTTCTGTTGGTCAATGCAGTCAATTCACATACGGCATGATATACAATTAATTTCCAATTCACACTAGCTTATAAAAACACAGAGCTGCTCACATATTTCTGGAGAGAGCAGAGGTGTTGTTTAATGTCCTTGCTCTGTGTGCGAGTAGTGGTCTAAAGGCCGTCTTGTCTGTACATAATGTATAATTCATGTGTTCAGAGTGCTCCACCTCACTGACACACTGCAACTGCTGACCTACATTGTTTCTCTCACTCCATTTTCTTTATTTCTTGTTTTTGCGTTGTCTTGTTTTTCTTACTCTGCTCTATAATAGTTTCCTGTTTTTGCTGTTAATGTCAAATTCTAATGCGTTTTCTCTCTTCTCATTTCTTTTCCTTGATGTGCTCTGTGTCCCACTGAGGTTGTAAAATCATCCCTGCCATAAAACACTTCCTCGGAAAAATGGTGTTCATTCTGGCCTTGCTCTGGCGGTAAAACTTACCCATAGTTCTCTGTTCTCAGCTGAGCAGATGCAGGCTCCCTGTTCTTATTTATGTGAGAGCATGTGCCAGGCTCTCACTCCTGGGTCAGAGCTGCACATCAATCCCTTTATATCTATCATTTAGTGTTTCACTTTAACACAATGCTGGGAAATTGGTGAGCTTTTGTCTTTACAGATATTTTTTAATTACATGCATAAGATTCCATATGCTTAAATCACATTTATTGTGTTTTAGCACTTTTATCACTTTCATGAACAATTTGGCTCAGTCTTTAATTGATGCAGTGCACAAAAGCAGCAGACGGCCTTTACAAGGCCACAGGATAAAATACTTTATTTGGTTAGAAACTTCCTCAAATATTAGAATTAAAGCTTAGGGAACATATTGTGAAAACTGAAGTACTTTGTCATATTTCAGGTTTGCAATGACAGCTATAAAAATGCATCCTCGGGTAGCGTGTGTGTGTGTGTGTGTGTGGCATTGTGACTTGGGAAGGTGAACACTGCCTAATGGACACAGAAACAGTATTTCATGCTCTTCATAGTCCTAGTAACTAGGTGCTATTTTTGTGTCTTTTCATTGGCTGAGTGCTTGTTAAATCAGGATAAAGAGGAAAGGTCACATTGATAAGGAAATTACCCTCTGCTTTCTTTCTTCCTCTCCTCCACTGCCTCCCTCCTGTGGTTTGCCTGCATCTGTGATGATTTTATTTGTGGTGCAGTGTTAACAAAGTAGTAGCATTTTTTTTTTTACTGTACGGGTAAATCTTATAAAAGGGAAAGAAAAATGTCAAGATTACGTTCATATCTCACTGTAGAAAAAAATAGTATTATATTTTGCCTATTTAGTGTGTTTTGCTTTTCATAACAATGAAGCAATTTTTTTTACAGTAATCTAGTTTGAAATACAGTAATTACAATGACTTTAAAATGAAACCTAGCCTTTATAAGCACTTTACAATTTAAATAGTTATTTACATAATCAATGTAATAATACAAATATGTATAATTGAATATTAAATAAAAATCATTTCTATATTTATTTTGTGTTACTATAATGAGAATAGAGTTTTTAGCATTGTAGTTATGAGTATTTTGGCTGGAAATCGCTTAATTATTTAGAAAATGAGGCAAATGCAAAAACGAACTAGTCTTCTAAAATATGATTCTTTTTTATTTTTGATTTTGATTTGTCTAGAAACAAATGCCCTATTGTCCAGGGTTTAGAGTTTGCAGCACATGATGGCATCTAGATTGGAATGTCATTGTGGACAGTTATGTAACACTGTCAGGTCTAGATGGAGCAGATGATTGAGATCTTACTTGACAACTTTATTTTTGTAGGTGTTTTGTGTGCTTTTCATGCATGAGTGTGTGACATTTGAAATGCAAATGATTTTTTTAAGATCTGACATGCTGGACCTCCTCTCGGGGTGACTTAGAAGAGTTTATTGTGGAATTTGCTTCTGTAAGGCACGCAGTCTTTCCTAAACACTAAATCAGTTTATTGCCTTGCAGAGGCTTTTTTTTTTAAGAGAAGGATGTCTGATCGCCATAGAAACTAACACACAAACATTAACAGAGAGGGAGAGGAAGCAACTGCTTTAACTTTCAGTGCTTTGTTTTCTTACATAAGCCTTTCACTTCCTGAATGACCTAGCACAGTGGTTTTCAACCTGTGGTCCGCGATGGTATTGCAGGTGGGCCACCAATTATTTTCTGTTAATTTCCAGTCCATTCTAGGGCTGTGCGATTAAAAGAAATAGTCATAAATTCACGATTTGAGCGTGCGCGATTTCTAAATCGCTTTATAGCACGATTTTCCGCAGCCCTGACCTCCCGTAGTATGCTATCCGATCCAATCAGAATGCTTTGCGCCTAGCGCGAGAACAGAACAGACTGGGCATATGCCTAACTCCAGGTTCACACTCTGTCTGTGATGCGCCTTTTTTCTGAGCCCATGTTAATAGATCCGAGCATTCACACTGCATGCGGTAAAAGGCTAAAAAAATAAAAACGTAAGAAAATAATTAATATCTAACACATGATCATAGAGAGAATTGTGAGTGCACAGGATGCAGTTTAAGTGAGAGGAGACACGTTTTAAGTGTGCACTCTCTCCGCACAGAACAGCGTGTATCTGAGCAAGTACGTCTGGTTTTGTGACAGAGCAAAGGAAATCTGTGTGCGAACAGAGAGATTCGCGCTCGTGCATTATTTCAATGTGCTAACACCTGAGGCACCGCTACAATTAATGAGCTCTATGAACAATGCATGGCAAAAAAGAAAAAAAAAAAGTCCCTGTACACAGGATTTTTTTTTTTTTTTTTGCCATAAGTCTATACATTTTATTACATCTTTACTATAGTGATAATTTTGACTTATGTCTGTTCTAGAGACGTTACAACTTTTTGATAAAGCTCTAATTGGTTTTCTTTTGGAAATATTTTTTAAATTAATCCTGAATGCGAATCCTGAATGTGAAAGAAATCGCGATAGGTTTTTTTTTTGTTTGTTTTTGTTTTTTTCATATCGCACAGCCCTAGTTTATTCAATAAATACAGTTAACAATCTAGCTTCTGAGTACTAAGTTATTAACCCAACAATAGCGGGGTCAGTTAATTTTTTTGAAGTGGGCCGTGCAAACATATATGTGTAGTTGTATGGGCCGCGAGTTGAAAAAGGTTGGGAACCACTGACCTAGCAGACTCAAACATTCAGTGCTGCCAGATGTATTACTAACAAACCTAACTGTTTATTGACCTTTATAGCCCCCAGACGGTCCTTTTGGTAGCACACAAGGGCTTTGAGAGAAGGGCTTGTATATATTTTAAGTAAAATAATTGTCATCATCTGAATTTATAGTGGACACAGTTCATGTAATATTCATAAGTGATTAAAAGATGCAAGCTGCAGTTTCATTAATGTGAATGTTTTGCAGTCCTTTAATTGGAGATGGGCTTCAATTCTGTTTGGTTGAATCTCGACAAGAAATACCATGTATTTCACCTCCAATATCATAAGAAAAAAAAAGCATAATCAAGATTTTTTGCATTGTGGCTTTATTTTCATAATACTTAAGCTCTACAGACATTGTTTTTATTAAGTGCAGTGCATTCATCCATGATGTATAAATACATTTGTTTAATAATAAAATAATAATTTTTCTTGCATTATAGTAATGACTTTTTTTTTGTCACAATAATAAAAAAAAATCTATTTTTTTTCTTCTTTTTTTGTCATTTTTAATTTATTTGTTTTTACTTGGACTTTTTTTTACTATTTACAATTTGCATACTTCCTGGAGATTTAGGCGATTCTTTATCAAGTTTTAAGATCTTCAGAAGTATGTTGTTATTGCTCGCCCTGAGATACTTTGTGATTTGTATGGTCTCCAAACAAACAGTTTTTTATAAATCCAACTTCTTGACATTAACACTGGTATTTGTTTAATTCCTTGCAGGTCCCCAAGGCTGGAGAAAACTTTATTAAACTGTGTAAGAAAGGATATTATGATGGCACAATATTCCACCGCTCTATTCGAAATTTCATGGTAAACCAGTTTTTCATAAAATTACATTTTATTCATTGTATTGATGCAAGTGAAGTAGTTTAGATATTAGATTTTTTTAGGGCTGGTAATTTAACAGGTTAATTAGATTTAATTAATTACGGTTCAAAATAACACATTAAAATTATTAATGCATTTAACGCACTTGCCCTGCACCAAACCTATGTGGATCGTCTGACATTTCATACAGTTGATTGATGACAAATATGAGACAGGGCAAAAACTCTATGGAGCCTAGAGAATGTAGAATGTCCCTAAAATTCAAGATATGGGGCAAAAATGCCTTCTGTTTGAGTTTTTGTCTCATATTTACATCATTTAGTTAAGTAATATCACATGAGCAATAGGCTAAGTGCAATAACACACGAGTGCAAATGTGATACTATTATTTTTTACTATTATTTAAGATTAATTAATCACCACATCATGTAATTAATTCGATTAAAAAAATTAATCGTTTACCAGCCGTAGATTTTCAAGATTTTCATTTACATTTTTGTTCAGGCTTGGCATTTTCCATGATATTGGAGTTCCCATAGATTTCTAGCCATTTAAAGCCATAGAATTACCTTCACTTTTTTTTTTTAATCTTTGAAAATGTGTTGCATATTTATGTTATTTGTTATTTTTCAGATTCAAGGAGGAGACCCTACAGGGACTGGTACAGGTAATCATTTTACATTTGTTCTCAATCATTTATCATTTTAATCACTGATGTGTAACGGTTACAACTCGAACTGACGGTGATGATTATTTGCACAGTGTATACATTGTATGCAATATATTTACAATGCACAAATTATGCTTTTAAGGTCATTTAGACTTTAAAAGTGCATTAAAATCAAAACAATATAAAGTCCTTTAACATATATCTAAGTCTCGTTTAAGTATATTTCCCTACAAAAATGAATGTTTTCTCATATATCCCAGTAAGAGCTGTTTGACACAAGCAGGACTGAGTCCATCTCTTGTCTCTTATCTTCATGTTTTCTCCAAAATTCCAAAGTAATTGACACTCAGGGAAAGTGAAACTGAAATACATGTCAAAGTCAAATATATGGGCTCACGTACCGCTCTCATTCAACATGAATCCAAATGTTTCCATGATCAAAATGTGACATTTGGCTGCTAACCAATGATTTATTTTGTGAACAAAGCTTTGTACTTCACTCATGTCCGAATATATACATCATATGCACAAAAATGTGTTTTATTGTACCATCCGCAGCGGGGTACTTTACAACATGGTCCTCCTTGGCTTCCCTCTTCACATTTTATTTGGAAAACTGTGAGCAATAGTGATATTTAACCTGATCTTTTTCCAGGAAAGTGCAAGTAGAGCCTTGTTTTCAATCACATCAAATTAAATATGGCATCTACCCTCACCAAAGTGCAAAATATACTGAATACATGGTTTTAGTTACAAGTCAGTTGGATGACTCATGCACATTTTTGTAATACTCCTTAAAATTGCCAAGGTTTTTCGAATGAAAGCAATTACAGGAAGTTTAGTCTTTGTTAGTCTTTTTCATATTCGGGTGGTCAGCTTTATATTACTTTCTCAGACTTTCCTGAGCTGTCTAGACAACATGACCTCCGCTTTCGTCAGAACATCAAACTGAATGGCTTTTTTGACGCACATTTTCCTGTGTTCATGAGTGTTAAAAGGTGCAGGCCTAACTGAGAAACAGTAAGGGTAAGGAGTTAGTGCACTCTATTCCCATGTATCTAAAATTTAATCCCATAAAAAATGCACCAGCTTCACCTGAGACCTTTGTGTAAAAAGAGGGACTGAAAGCAAGAGGAGAAGGAAGTAGACTGAAAGATTTTAACATAGAGTGAATTTTAATGTGTTTAGTGTTAGACCTGAAGGTCAGAAGCAACTTCTATCTTCCAGTCATCCTCTCACGTATATTACCATGCACATTGAGACGAGGTTTGTTATTGCATTTAACCTAAAATAGATGCAAATAAGAGGGTGAGATTTTGTATCAAATGTGTGCTTTTAGTTAATAGAGTGTTACAGAGTGTAAATGTCTCTTCACAGATGTTAGGGAAGAGTTTGCAGTGTCCTCAATCCACAGTGAGGCATTTTCAGATGCACGTGATTATCTGTCAGAATAGCAATAATTATGCAAATAATTTATCTTGATTGTAATTGTACAATAATGTATTTAAAGGCACATGCCTTTTTTAGAGGAATAATTCACAAAAAAATGAAAATCGTTATTTTGTCATCATTTACTCTTTGTCGTTTCATATCTCTATGACTTACTTTCTTCTGTAGAATACAGAAGGAGGATTTTTCAAATAATTGGCAACGTTTTTTCATTTATTGAAGTTAAAATGGACTGGGGCTGTTAAGCTCTAACGTGACAATAATAAAAAAACTGATGATATCAATCATGATGAACAAATTTTTTTTTAAGTCGGATCTTCTCAGTGAATCTGTTATTTAAAAAAAAATTCAAATCATTAAAGAAATCACTACTTGAAATAAAATAAACTTATGAAATATAATGAAATATAAAACCAAATGAATTATAAAAGTAACTTAAATTTCTTTTTTCATCTAGTTGCCAGAGCAACATTTCTCGTTTTCATTTAGTTTAAGTTGAAGTACAAAAATAACTAAAATGGACTAAACTAAAACTTATAAAACTATATAGACATATTGTTAAAAAAAAACAACAATAAAAATCACACAATAAAACTGCTACAACTTGCAAATTAAAATGAAAAACAAGTATAAAAATTTAATCTAATTCAAAATAATAAAATAACACTGGATGCAATTAATAACTTACATTTCGGTCTGTTACATCTTATACAAAAGTTTTGTTTGACTTTCATAAAAACTTTGTAATTGCAGAGGAACAAGCAGTACTTGATTAAATTTGTGGTTCAGAAACAGGTATGAGAGTGTGAGGGTGAGTAAAAGTTGACATTTTTCTGTGAACTGTCCCGTTAATATAAACCGTTAAAATTATATACCGATAAATGTTGACATTACACCAACCATAATAACGTGGCTTATTTATTATTATTTTTTGAAGGCTTTGATCATGTGTCTAGCCGTCCTATTTTTCTCCATTTAGTTGAAAAATAGATCATATTAACCAAATTATCAAAATGTGTTTTGGATGCTGTAACAAGATGTCATGAGTGTGACAAATCACACAATGTTCCTTTGAAGAGACGCAGCTTTCTGTAATAATGGTGTGTTGTTAGGCTGTGAATGAATGTGCAGTGATTATGATTCTGCAGGATACGTCTACAAAATTAAATGAAGGCTTCTTACACAGTGGTTTTCTATCAGTGCAGCAGAAAACATCACAACTCCCGCTGACATGCACAAACATTTTTAGATTTACCCACAGATGAATGAGTATGTAATAGTCTGTATACATAAAAGAAAAAAGGAAAAGAAAACCTGAGTTCCAGTTAGTTTTGTAGTAGTCACCAACTCTGATCTATTTGCAGAAGAGTTTAATTGTTGTTGATTTGTTGAAGTTACGATTGGGTTTTTACATGAATTGACGATTAATCAGATTAAACATAATTGCATATTTCCATCTGCGAAAATTTGTAATTAGTCACTGCAGACCCATGAAGGTGGTACTTCTACAAAACTACTTCTACAACCTCACACCATCTAGTCATTTATACTACACACATCATAATTGCATCATTTTTTTTTAAGTAACACTTATGTTAAATTTAATGTTAAAATTAATATGTGGCATAATTATTGCTATTTACCTGTGTCTCCAAATAATTAGAAATGTAGCATTTCATCACTTGCTCGTCAATGGATCCTCTGCAGTGAATGGGTGCCGTCAAAATGAGTCCAAACAGCTGATAAAAACATCACAATAATCTAAAAGTAATCCATGCCACTCCAGACCATAAGATAATCATCTTGTGAAGTGACGAGCTGCATTTTTGTAAAAAAACAAAAACAAATCCTTCAATAGGATGTTTTAACTTTAAATTGTTTCTTCTGGCTTAAATAAGTCCATAATATTGCTTTCTCCAGTGAACATTCACCTAGTCTAAATCAGGAGAGAAATATGCACAGATCAAGCACAGTTTGCAAGTGCAAACAAAATAGTTCTAAACAATGGACTTTTTCATTAGAGGAACTGTTTTTATGGATCGGAGTGTTTTTGATCTCATAACATTTCTGGATTGTTTTTCCGATGGCACCCATTCACTGCAAAGGATCCATTGGTGAATTTTCCAATTATGTGAATTTTCAGTGATATACAGAACTCCACAGGTTCTTGGATTTAGCCATCTAACTTTGGATTTTAATATTTCTATTAAGTATTCTAATCTCTTCTTTTTTCTTTTTTTTTTTTTTAACCACTTTTTCTGACTGTTGTTTTAATAATGGCAGCCTTGGTATTCTGTCCGGTTGATTTTCATCCTTTTTTTTCCTCATCCTTTTTAAACAAGTCAGTGGCATGGGGTAGGAAATGTCATCAAGGTCATAAATTATGCAGAAATGTCAACTGGGGAATGTTTATGAGGGTGGGCAGACTGATGTGCTTTATAGCCATCGCTCCACAACGACACCAGCTGCTGGATGTTAAACTCCTCTCTGCTCCACTACAGCTAGAACTATATGCTACTGCTCACAGGACTGTGTGAATTCAGTCGCTCCAGGTATCTCAGAACACCATCTGAGTTGTGGAAACATGTTCCTAATGTAGCATTCGACGTGTCATGTCAGTCTCTGCGCACACAAATCCAGCATCCAGCAGAGCTTTAGATTGAGCGTGAAGCATTAATTAGTGCACCTGATTTGGAGGCTTTGGCTTGAGGTGTTTGTTTATGATGGCAGGAGACGACGCATGGTGCCTGTGCGTGGGGTACTGGCTTAGTTATGGTTTAAATGATTTGAAGTACAACCCGAATTCCGGAAAAGTTGGGACGTTTTTTAAATTTTAATAAAATGAAAACTAAAGGAATTTCAAATCACATGAGCCAATATTTTATTCACAATAGAACATAGATAACGTAGCAAATGTTTAAACTGAGAAATTTTACACTTTTATCCACTTAATTAGCTCATTTAAAATTTAATGCCTGCTACAGGTCTCAAAAAAGTTGGCACGGGGGCAACAAATGGCTAAAAAAGCAAGCAGTTTTGTAAAGATTCAGCTGGGAGAACATCTAGTGATTAATTAAGTTAATTGATATCAGGTCTGTAACATGATTAGCTATAAAAGCTTTGTCTTAGAGAAGCAGAGGCTCTCCAATCTGTGAAAGACTGCGTAAAAAAATTGTGGAAAACTTTAAAAACAATGTTCCTCAACGTCAAATTGCAAAGGCTTTGCAAATCTCATCATCTACAGTGCATAACATCATCAAAAGATTCAGAGAAACTGGAGAAATCTCTGTGCGTAAGGGACAAGGCCGGAGACCTTTATTGGATGCCCGTGGTCTTCGGGCTCTCAGACGACACTGCATCACTCATCGGCATGATTGTGTCAATGACATTACTAAATGGGCCCAGGAATACTTTCAGAAACCACTGTCGGTAAACACAATCCGCCGTGCCATCAGCAGATGCCAACTAAAGCTCTATCATGCAAAAAGGAAGCCATATGTGAACATGGTCCAGAAGCGCCGTCGTGTCCTGTGGGCCAAGGCTCATTTAAAATGGACTATTTCAAAGTGGAATAGTGTTTTATGGTCAGACGAGTCCAAATTTGACATTCTTGTTGGAAATCACGGACGCCGTGTCCTCCGGGCTAAAGAGGAGGGAGACCTTCCAGCATGTTATCAGCGTTCAGTTCAAAAGCCAGCATCTCTGATGGTATGGGGGTATGGGCAGCTTGCATGTTTTGGAAGGCTCTGTGAATGCTGAAAGGTATATAAAGGTTTTAGAGCAACATATGCTTCCCTCCAAACAACGAAAGGAAGGCCTTGTTTATTTCTGCAGGACAATGCAAAACCACATACTGCAGCTATAACAACAGCATGGCTTCGTCGTAGAAGAGTCCGGGTGCTAACCTGGCCTGCCTGCAGTCCAGATCTTTCACCTATAGAGAACATTTGGCGCATCATTAAACGAAAAATACGTCAAAGACGACCACGAACTCTTCAGCAGCTGGAAATCTATATAAGGCAAAAATGGGACCAAATTCCAACAGCAAAACTCCAGCAACTCATAGCCTCAATGCCCAGACGTCTTCAAACTGTTTTGAAAAGAAAAGGAGATGCTACACCATGGTAAACATGCCCCGTCCCAACTATTTTGACACCTGTAGCAGAAATCAAAATTGAAATGAGCTCATTTTGTGCATAAAATTGTAAACTTTCTCAGTTTAAACATTTGCTATGTTATCTATGTTCTATTGTGAATAAAATATTGGCTCATGTGATTTGAAAGTCTTTTAGTTTTCATTTTATTAAAATTTAAAAAACGTCCCAACTTTTCCGGAATTCGGGTTGTAATTCAAAAAGACAATCTGGGTCAAGTTCAGTTGAACTGCTTTAATATTTCAGTGTAAAATCTGGGAAGAATTAAATAGTCAAGACTATTGCATTATACACTAACATACTAAGTGTGGTCTGTAAAAAAAAAAAAACTCTTAGCTTACCAAGGCTGCATTTATTAGATCGAAAATACATTGAAAACAGCAATATTGTCAAATATTATTGTTTTTGATAACTTTTTTATTTTATTATACAGTATTTTAAAATGTCATTTATGATACAAAGCTGAATTGTCAGCATCGTTACTCAAGTCTTTAGTGTCACATTATTCTTCAGAAATCATTCTAATGTGCTGATTAAGTGCCCAAAATGATACTTTATATATAAACTAATGTGTTTCTGTTTGAGTGAATGTAATTATGTTTTCGTGTTGTGTTGGATCACTGCTTTTGTTCTTCTCCTGTAATTATACCAGACTACAGATGTGATGCTGCATACAGCAGGGTTGTTATTAGCCAAGTGTCATGATGTGTTACTCTTAATCTTATACACATGCTCCCCACTGTGTTTAATATCCATATTTCCCCGCTCCTGTTCTTCTCTCTGTTGTTGTGTGTATTAGGAGGAGAGTCTTACTGGGGGAAGCCATTCAAGGACGAGTTCAGGCCCAATCTGTCTCACACGGGTCGTGGTATTCTGAGCATGGCTAACTCAGGACCCAACACAAATAAATCCCAGTTGTGAGTAAATGTTTCATGTCCTCATTAGTGACTGGATTCATATCAAACGCTCTGTTTAGAGTTTGTTTTAAACATCTGAAGTACTTGTCTTTCTTGAACTTATTTAACCCTCTGTAGCAGCAGTGACAAACGAGAGGATACTAAGCCTAAACTGACCTGAAATTTCAGCACTATTTTTGTTGCCTGTCTAAGCACTGATGTTTAGCCCATGAAAGGCAAATATAGTTTAAGTATGAAATTGCCCTTACCAAAATGTTTCTTTTCTGTTTACTTTCAGCTTTATAACATTTCGCTCATGCACATACCTGGACAGGAAACACACTGTGTTTGGAAGGTAATTTTATTTATTGATTGATTTATCTTCAGTAACGGGGCATTCACAGTCAAATAGCTTCATCAAGGCAGTACTAAATTAAAAAAGAAGAAAAAAAAAAGTTTTTGTTTTTTTTACTTTTTAAAAATAAATATACTCTTCAAGGGGTTGGTAAATGTTTTTTCAACCTTTTAGCCTAACATGCAGTTTCTCGTAAAAAAATAAAGGAAAATAACTGACAATGATATCAATTGTGAATCAATAAAAATACATTTTTTTTTACGATGTTTTTAATGCTTTAGAAAATATTTTATGCTCACCAAAGCTGAATTTATCGGATTAAAAATACAGCAAAACAGTAATATTGTGAAATATTATTAACATTTAAAATAACAGTTTTTTGTATGAATATATTTTAAAATGCTATGTATTCCTTTAAAGGTAAAACTGAATTTTCAGCAGTCTTCACTGATGTTATTCTTCAGAAATAACTTTAACATGCTAATTTGCTCAAGAAATAATAATTTATTATTATTATCATCAATGTTGAAAACAGTAGTGCTGTTTGTGTATGTGTGTAGAGATCGTTTATAACGGTGGATTCCAGTGAAGGTTAAATGGACTATTTCTCATTTGGTCAGCTTTCTCTGTGTGAAACCCTTCCTGGGGAAAAGCAAGTCTTCTGTTAAATCAGAACATTCCGGCACAAACACACACACACACACACACTTCCCTCACTCTGAGGGAAAGTCTTGCCCATTTGGCATTGAGTTGAAATCCTTGGACTCTAGCTGTGGAATTCAGAGGCTTGTCAGCATTAGCCTGAACAAACTCCACACTCACATGCAACCCTCAGTCTGTGTGTACATACTGAGAACATGCAGTGAGGACGGAGACACACACACACCTCAACCCACTAGAAACTTGAGGCTCCTGTTTAGCAGGAACAGCTGTACAAATGCCGCGTTTCCACCAAAATTACCCGGAACATTTGTACCAGGAACTTTTTTTCCCGGGAACTTTTTTCCCCCCAGACCTGTTGCTTTCTGCGTTTCCACCGCGGTGTAAAGTACCGGGAAGATTAGGCAAATAGACTGGTGACGTAGGTCTGCGTGCGTTTCTCAATACAAAGTATGCTGATTTTGGACGTGCATCCTCGGTAGTGCGGACTTTGTGCATTCGACTCAGGAGTGTGATGTCCGCGACGACGCAAGTCCAGTAAATCTGCAAACAGCAGCTGTACTTGATAACTTCAGCCAGCTCACTTTGGCTACTGCAATTTTCCTCTTTGTATATTTACAATAAAACGAAATAGGATATCAAATACCACTGCCTCCTTTCGTTTTAATTTAAACATAATAACAGCTGCAGAAACTTAGTTCTTAGTTCTTGTACTTAGTTCAGGGATATGTGTATATATACAGCCATTACAATGAAACAAAATGTTATACAAATTTGCCTTTTTTATTTTAATTTTAACCTATAGATAAATTAAATACAGACCAAAGATAACCTGTTAGATTTACCCAAAATGAATTATATTTTATGTTTAACCACTAAAGAGACATCAGAGCCAGCGGCACACATCAGAAGGTCTTGCCGAGGTGAGGCTGCTCTGCGTAGAGCTCACGTCTCCGAGATCAGCGAAACACATTTTTAAATAGGCTCTGTGTTTATAAATAAACCACAGATTTGAGTTTTAAACAACTACATTCTCGTCTGAAATACTTTTAAAATTACATTTCATGACACAATAACAGTAATATTTTGAAAATGATCCGAATAAATGGTGGTTGAACCCAACCAATGCTGCGTGAACTCAACCAATCAGGACGTTTAGCGGCCAAGTCCCACCCCCGAAAGTTCCGGAACTTTGAAAAAGTACTACCTCGCCAGCAGGGACTTTCTGAGGGGCATTTTTTTACCCGGAACTTTATTTAGTTCCTGGTTCCTGTGGTGGAAACACACCGAGTACCAGGCCAAAGTCCCTAGTTCCTGGGTAAAGTTCCTGCGGTGGAGACACGGCAAAAGAGAGAAAGTACACAGCATGTGTGGATGTAGATCCACTGCAACAAACAAGACAAATGGAGCATCATTTACTGGTCATTTGCATCTTATAGATTTGTTTGCTGTCCTCCCAACATAAGAAATGTGTGACTGGGTTCGAGCTTCCCTCGTTACAGATATCACATTTTGGTACTGAATAATAACTTGTTTAAACTTTGCAGCTGCATATTAGATTGTTAAATAAAGTTGAAAAATTGGCCTGTCAAGCTCCAAAAATGACCAACAATATATAAATAAATAAATCGCCAAGAAATGATCATAGATGCACAATTTTCCTGAAGCCATATTAATTTATTTACTGAAACCTGGTTATATTTTAGTTTTATTTTATTATTTATATGTATTATTTTAGTATGTAGTTTTTATTAATTTGAATTAGATTTTCAGTTTTCATTTTAATTTTGGTTTGAGTTTTTTTTTACATTTTGTTATGTGTTTGTTATTTTAATTATTTTAATTTATTTATTTTTATTTAGCTTTACTTTATTATTATTTCAGTTTTAGTTTGACCAATTTTAGTACTTCAACTTAAGCTGATTTATTTAAGTTACATTGCCAAGGCAGCATGTATTTTCATGCAAGTTTTAGGTTTTTAATCAAACATTTTTTATTTTATAATTTAATTTTGTACTTGCTGAAAATGATTTTAAATAGTTTCAATTAACAATAACAACCCTGTTAAAACCAGTTTTCAGAAGGCTTAAAATATAACTTTAATATAAATACATGTATTTTATTTCATGGATTATACTTTTTGGTACTTTTTTGCACTTCTTGTACCATAACAGCTCAAGATGAGGATAAATAAATCACTGAATTTTTCGTATTTGGAAATGTTGTTCCTTTAAGAAAAGTAGAAGATTGTTTGCTACAGTGAGAGAGTTTGATCCAGTCTCATTAGAGATATTATCACCACTTGGCACTGAATATTACCTCATTTACTCTTTGCAGCAGGATTTTAATAGGATTCTGTCCCTCTTTTGCTCTTTTTTTGTTTTTTTGTTTTTTTAGAGTGGTTGGTGGTTTAGAGACCCTCACAGCGATGGAGAATGTTGAAAGTGATCCAAAGACAGACAAACCCAAGGTGCTGAAGCCATTTTTGTCCCTTCTGTAGCATCAGAAAATGTACAATTCGGTTGCACACGCACATGTCAGCAGTGTAGGGCTGTGCTTTATGTTGACTCACGGTACCTCCTGTTTATTAGTATTTTACCACCAGCTGTCAAATCCCACAATGCCAAAAAAGAAAACAGTCCAATTCAAAACAGCAGAATTTGAACGATTTTTCTCTCCTTCATGTAAAAGGTTTTACTTGGGGCTGCAGTGTTTTTGACACGTTAAGACTTGCATTTCTTACATTTCTCTCATGGTGACAGCATGCTAATAGGTGAAGAGTGTTTTCTCAGACTCTCTGTTTCTCTTTCACATTGTCAGTCTGAGATAAAGCTGCTGAGCGCTACAGTATTTGTGGACCCGTATGAGGAAGCAGATACACAGGTCAGCATTTGTGTTCATGTACATAGTCCCTATGATATTAGTTGTTTTCATGGCGTGCCGTTTATGTGACACTGTGTGTGTGTGTGTTTAGATTGCAGCCGAGCGAGAGAAGGAAGCACAGAAACAGGAGGAAGAGAGAGCACAAACCTCTGCTTCAGTCAACAAGGCAAAAACAGAGGACAAGCCTAAAACCTTTAGACCAGGAGTGGGCAAATACATCAACATGACTGCCACGTGAGTTCTCACACACACACATCCGTGATGATGTGTAAAATCACAGATCTTGCAGATCTACAGCATCAAAGCAAAATAAATGATTCTACCAGAATTGATTTAGACTCTAACATGAGGAAATTTGTATTCTGTCTTTGTAATAATAGTTTGATAAATGGATGGATAGACATATCTCATAATGGCAGGATCATTATTTAATGCTATAAACCGCTCTGATGGTAAATGAGTGTGTTTGTGGGTGTCACTAGTTAGGGGTTCGTCCCACGCCACAGCAGGACTCAGGATATCAGCAAAGTTTACAGAGAACGGCAGGAGATCATTCTAATTATCCCTAACAACCCCACTGCTTCTCACACACACACACACACACGACTGACTGTTAAACAGACATACACATACATACACAGTAATATGAACACCTGCTACACACACACACACTGCTACCTGATGGGAACAGTGCCATGTTTCACATGCACATGCTGCATGCAAGTAATATGAAAAAAATGCGTGTTATTCAGTTTCACTTACTGCCTTTTACTTAAACAGACATGGGGTTCGGATAATTAAATGAGCTCAAAAAAATGTAAACAATTACATCGTCAATTAATGTCATGTCAATTAATCATGTTTACATAACAAATCTAATAATGATACAATTGAAATTAACTGCAATAAATAGATAAACAAATTTAATTAAATTCATGTGAATATTTGTGGAAACAAATGCTCAATAAAAAAAAAATGATGCAAAAAAAATAGGTTTCTTTTTCTTGCAAAATATAATCTATTATTAATTTGATTCATTTTGGATGAAAAATGACCCATATACCCAGTTAAGATTCTATAAGAGGAATTTAGAAAATGAGAAAGGAAATATATATTTTACAAAAATTATAAAAGGATACATTTTTTTGTTTGTTTGTTTTAAAATGTTTAACAAATGCAAATACATGGAAATAAGATCAATCTGCCATGTATTAATTTTTATATATATGTATTAGGGGTGTAACGATACGCGTATTCGTATTGAACCGTTCGGTACGAGGCTTTCGGTTCGGTACGCGGTACGCATTATGGACCGAACGGTTCGTTGGACTAATTAATTATATTTGGAAAATAAAAAAAAATAGTGAAATATAATGATATGCGTTCAACAAGGTAGCCCAATAACCCAAACGACGTAACAGGCAACGCCCCTGACAAACCCCGAAGAAGAAAAAAACACCAACTTATATGTTTATGTTAGGCTACTCAGTCAGGCGCTCGCTCACTCAGCAATACAGGCTGAAGGCTCTTGCAAAATGGCCAATGCGTTTAACAGACCAGAAATACAAGATCCTCCAATAACCAACAGGTCTGGTGTTTGGGTGCACTTTGGATTCCCTGTAAGCTATAATGGTGATGGCAAGAGAGTGGTGGATAAAAAACAACGATATGTCGCATCTAGGGTACACCAGCGGGAATACAAAAAAAAAAAAAAAAACCACCAGCGGGAATACTTGAAACATGTCAACTCATTTACGCCGACATCACCTTAGTGTGTCAGTATCTGGGAAAAGACGAAAAAAAAGGAGAAACATACACGCAACAAACTATCCCCGCAGCATTTAGACAGACATTTCCAACGGATTAAAACAGGGCAAAAGACATCACCACGGCGATTGGTAGGCTACATTTACGTTATAGCCGCGGATATGAGACCTTACTATTTACCATTCATTCTATCATCACCATTATAGCTTACAGGGAATCCAAAGTGCACCCAAACACCAGACCTGTTGGTTATTGGAGGATCTTCTATTTCTGGTCTGTTAAACGCATTAGCCATTTTGCAACGAGCCTTCAGCGCGTACTGAGTGAGCGAGCGCCTTACTCTGTAGTGGAAAACGTAGGTTTTAAGAACATGCTTAATGTAATTGAGCCCCGTTACAATATTCCTTCACGAGCCCATTTCAGACAGACCGTAATTCCTGCTTTGTTCCAAAAAACATAAGCCCTATAGAGAACCAATTGAGTAAAAACACACTCAATATAAAGAGTTATAGAGTTCCATATAAAAAGTTACATCTTTGTATTTGTTCATAACTACTACAATAATATAACATTTTCATTTTTTTTTATAAGGAGCTGTTTTTGTTTTATACAGTATGCTGCTAAGAAAACACCATAGAAGATGGGTAAAGAATAGCTCCATCATTGTTCAATGTAAAAAAAAAAAAAAACAATACTTTGTTAGTTTTAATGAATAAAACATTTTTTAAAAATCAAGGAAATTTATCTGCCAATTTTTTCTTTTTGCTGTATCTAAAACGTACCGAACCGAACTGTGACACCAGTGTATCGTATCGAACCGAACCGTGAATTTTGTGAACCGTTACACCCCTAATATGTATACTTTTTGTATTTGAGGTATTTATTCTTTCAGCTAAGTTATACTCTTTTAATTCCTACAATTTATTTTTATAGTACCTTTAATAACTCTGTATGTAAATGATGTCCATTGTCATTGGCTAAACTCATTGCATGTGAAATGACGAGTAACAGGATTTACATTCAAGTTCCAGATTTGCTGCTGTTGTGTTGTGTTTTGCCAAACCTTGCATTTACGATGTGACAGATTCACAAAGCACTGTGGTCTGAAATGTGCCAGACAAACTGCTGACTGGACTCACATAATCACTAGTGAATCAATTACACAAACCTAATTAACTTGAATGTCTTATACACTCTCCTTCATCAGGAAACATTCCCTCCCGGATGGTGACAAACCCTCCACTAGTGAAGCTCCTGTCAAGAAACCCAAAGGCAGAACAGGTTTTGGAGACTTCAGTTCCTGGTAGAAGCACGGCACTGTCCCTCCTCTCAAAGACAGATCGTGGCTAAATTGAGATATTGGACTGATCGTACTCGATGCAGACCTCTTGGTTTTTCCCTTTTATGGGCCTGGTTTTGTCTTGTATTTTTAAAGAATAATGTGGCAGAGATTTAGTTCACATGTAGTTAAGTCAAGTCTTTCTTTATATTGAACCCTGTAAATAATCAGTTATTTTTTGCATATTAAATGATTTAATGTATGCGTTAATAGATGCAATTTGCTAAAAGTTTGTCTTGTTCATGCTGTAGTGTTTTTATTTTTGTTGATTATATGATATGGAAGCCCGTTTCCACCACAGAATATTTTTTTTTATTGTTTCTGGCAATTCTGCATTTATATCTAACAATTCTGAGTTTATATGACACTTTTTCTTGTTTGTGCCACAGAATAAAAAAATAAAAAAAAAGTTTATATCTCATAATTCTGAATGATCTAGCAATCTAAATGTTCTCTCTGAAGCAGTCTCATTATCTTCTTTCACTAGTGTTTTGGCATTGTGCTTGTAGCTTCAGTATCAGGGGTCCTCCAGTGGGACGTACCGTTCATCCCACAACTTCCAGAATGGTGCACAGAAAGTCTCTGAAGTTCTTTGTAGTCTTTGTATTTCACTCAGTACAACATTTCTCCTCTTGTGGAAGTTGTGTCTGTGGTTTTGTGGGTCTTTTTCTTCTGGAGGGGAGTTTCCTGTTCTAGCTTGCTTTGTTCTTGCTGAGTGTTTAGTGATTATATATATTATATTTTGCTGCTGTGACCCAAGAGTATTTCCTACGACCCCAAAAAGGCTAATTACGCAAGCTTACTGTTTCTGGAAGCTGTTACCTCTTTCACTTCCTTTTGCTGGCTAAGGACAAATCTCACAAAACGTCATAGAAACTTTTTTTTGTTGTTGTTTTGTAATGTCATATCAGTCATGTTTTTATAAAAATGGCTTTATTAATGATACTCACTATTTAGAATAACTGAAACAAATAAATGTCAAGATCCATTAAATTCAAGTGAATTTGTGTGGAATTATTATTTTCATAAAAATATGATTCAATGTATTTATTTTGCAAAATATAATCTGTTTTATTAATTCTGAATGACAAATTACCCATACACCGATTCAAAAGTCTTTTGATTTAGTTTTTTCTGACAAAGAAATACTTTTATGTATCAATGCCATCAGTTTGATGAAATGTAACAGTAAAGACATTTTTTACATAAGTGCAGTTTTTTTTTTACTTTCTATTCAAAGAGCACTTGATACATAAATGTATCAGTTTCCACAAAAATACTAAGTAGCACAGCTGCTTTCAGCAGTGACCATGAATGTTAGTTGATCAGTAAATCAGCATATTAGAATGAGTTCTGAAGGATCATGTGACCCTTCTGCTCTCTCATCAAAGGAATAAACTACATTTTTGACAAAAACACTTTAAAAACCTTACAGACCTCAACTGTTTGAACTGTTACGAGACTGAAGCACAGGCTAGCAGCTTTGTGCCGTGTGTTTCAGGACCCCGGTTTGCAGATGAGGTTTCTGTGTGTAAGTGATACAGACAGGTGATGTGATCAGGGCCTGGTAAACTACTTGTGGATCTGAGAGGATCCTCTCTGTGTGTTCCTCCGGCCATTACGTAAGCATTGCATCTGTCTTCGGCGTGACCTGCTCTTGTGCGTTTAGTGGTGATCAGGGACACATTTTCTCTCAGTCAGTCTCTGATGGCACAGATGGCGGGTTTACAGCGTCTCTGCAGCCCATCAGTCAGGCTCGTCTCTTTAGTGTCAGAGTGCAGCACACAGAAATCTGTCACTGTTTACCGAATGCTCCGACTTGCCAACAGATTCATGTTCAAATAATGCACTGTTCTGTCCTCCACATGTTCCTCACTCTCCCACAAACTATTTTTGTGTAGGTTTGTACGAAATGAGTCATTTAAAATATCTTATGGCCTATAGAAAGATGTTATTGGTTACTTTAAACCATTCATTTTTAGTGTTGTCCATTATATATATTTTTTTTTCTGCAAAACAAAGGTTTTGGATTGAATGACAGATTAATATTTGGTAGATAGTGTATATATATATATATATATATATATATATATATATATATATGTGTATATATGTATGTGTATGTGTATATATATGTGTGTGTATGTGTGTATGTGTGTATGACAGATATACTCTGTGACAACCAGATAACATATTGTTAGTACATAATTCATTGTTGGTGTTACTGTATAAAGCATTATAATAATAGTACAGTGCCTGTGATGGTTGAAACTGGTTCTTAAACTAGTTAAAGATAAAAACGCTTCAAATTGGAACTCATGAATTCATCTTTAGGCAAACCATTAAATTTGTCACAGCTTGAGTTTTCAGACATGAGATTCTTTGCAGTGGCAAGAAACCAATAAAACATTAATCTTAAAAAGGATGAAGATAACATTATCTCAGTGTTGTATAATTGCGTTGCATTTGTCAAAATTTCTATTGTCATGCGTACATTCCTAAAAGACCCTTTGAAACAGATTTCAGTAAAGCATCAGCCATCTGTTCCTTCCAGAGAATCCAGGAAAAGTTCATGTTTGAGCCCTTTCTTTGATGTCTGAATGCCAGTCTCTTTGGATTATGTTTACACTGTGAGGGTGGACAGCATGTGACTTGACTTTGGCTTTAGACAAAAGATTTGACTTATTTAGGGTCTGAGCGGTTTCCTTAAAGTTGTGAAAGATAGAGTTTAGGTGAGTTGACATGTTAAATGAAGATTCTGCTGTATGTCACCTTTATTTATATAGCGCTTTAAACAAAATACATTGCGTCAAAGCAACTGAACAACATTCATTAGGAAAACAGTGTCAATAATGCAAAAATGATAGTTAAAGGCAGTTCATCATTGGATTCAGTTATGTCATCTCTGTTCAGTTAAATAGTGTCTGTGCATTTATTTGCAATCAAGTCAACGATATCGCTGTAGATGAAGTGTCCCCAACTAAGCAAGCCAGAGGCAACAGCGGCAAGGAACCGAAACTCCATCGGTGACAGAATGGAGAAAAAAACCTTGGGAGAAACCAGGCTCAGTTGGGGGGCCAGTTCTCCTCTGACCAGACGAAACCAGTAGTTCAATTCCAGGCTGCAGCAAAGTCAGATTGTGCAGAAGAATCATCTGTTTCCTGTGGTCTTGTCCTGGTGCTCCTCTGAGACAAGGTCTTTACAGGGGATCTGTATCTGGGGCTCTAGTTGTCCTGGTCTCCGCTGTCTTTCAGGGATGTAGAGGTCCTTTCTAGGTGCTGATCCAGCATCTGGTCTGGATACGTACTGGATCCGGGTGACTGCAGTGACCCTCTGATCTGGAAACAGACTGGATCTGGTGGCCACGGTGACCTCGGAACAAGAGAGTAACCGACAAATATTAGCGTAGATGCCATTCTTCTAATGATGTAGCAAGTACATAGGTTGTTATGGGAAGTGTTTCCGGTTCCGGTTTACCTAATTAATGCAGCCTAAAAATCCTTTAACGGATTTGGATAATAAAAGCATATTAGTATGTTATGTGTATGCCAGGTTAAAGAGATGGGTCTTTAATCTAGATTTAAACTGCAAGAGTGTGTCTGCCTCCCGAACAATGTTAGGTAGGTTATTCCAGAGTTTGGGCGCCAAATAGGAAAAGGATCTGCCGCGTGCAGTTGATTTTGATATTCTAGGTATTATCAAATTGCCTGAGTTTTGAGAACGTAGCGGACGTAGAGGATTATAATGTAAAAGGAGCTCATTCAAATACTGAGGTGCTAAACCATTCAGGGCTTTATAAGTAATAAGCAATATTTTAAAATCTATGCGATGCTTGATAGGGAGCCAGTGCAGTGTTGACAGGACCGGGCTAATATGGTCATACTTCCTGGTTCTAGTAAGAACTCTTGCTGCTGCATTTTGGACTAGCTGTAGTTTGTTTACTAAGCGTGCAGAACAACCACCCAATAAAGCATTACAATAATCTAACCTTGAGGTCATAAATGCATGGATTAACATTTCTGCATTTGACATTGAGAGCATAGGCCGTAATTTAGATATATTTTTGAGATGGAAAAATGCAGTTTTACAAATGCTAGAAACGTGGCTTTCTAAGGAAAGATTGCGATCAAGTAGCACACCTAGGTTCCTAACTGATGACGAAGAATTGACAGAGCAACCATCAAGTCTTAGACAGTGTTCTAGGTTATTACAAGCAGAGTTTTTAGGTCCTATAATTAACACCTCTGTTTTTTCAGAATTTAGCAGTAAGAAATTACTCGTCATCCAGTTTTTTATATCGACTATGCAATCCATTAGTTTTTCAAATTGGTGTGTTTCACCGGGCTGCGAAGAAATATAGAGCTGAGTATCATCAGCATAACAGTGAAAGCTAACACCATGTTTCCTGATGATATCTCCCAAGGGTAACATATAAAGCGTGAAGAGTAGCGGCCCTAGTACTGAGCCTTGAGGTACTCCATACTGCACTTGTGATCGATAGGATACATCTTCATTCACTGCTACGAACTGATGGCGGTCATATAAGTACGATTTAAACCATGCTAATGCACTTCCACTGATGCCAACAAAGTATTCAAGTCTATGCAAAAGAATGTTGTGGTCAATTGTGTCAAACGCAGCACTAAGATCCAATAAAACTAATAGAGAGATACACCCACGATCAGATGATAAGAGCAGATCATTTGTAACTCTAAGAAGAGCAGTCTCAGTACTATGATACGGTCTAAATCCTGACTGGAAATCCTCACATATACCATTTTTCTCTAAGAAGGAATATAATTGTGTGGACACCACCTTTTCTAGTATCTTGGACAGAAAAGGGAGATTCGAGATTGGTCTATAATTAACTAGTTCTTTGGGGTCAAGTTGTGTTTTTTTGATGAGAGGCTTAATAACAGCCAGTTTGAAGGTTTTGGGGACATGTCCTAATGACAATGAGGAATTAATAATAGTCAGAAGAGGATCTATGACTTCTGGAAGCACCTCTTTCAGGAGCTTAGATGGTATAGGGTCTAACATACATGTTGTTGGTTTAGATGATTTAACAAGTTTATACAATTCTTCCTCTCCTATGGTAGAGAATGAGTGGAACTGTTCCTCAGGGGGTCTATAGTGCACTGTCTGATGTGATACTGTAGCTGACGGCTGAATGGTTGCAATTTTATCTCTAATATTTTAGAAGCAAAGTAGTTCATAAACTCATTACTGCTGTGGTGTTGGGAAATGTCAACACTTGTTGAGGCTTTATTTTTCGTTAATTTAGCCACTGTATTTAATAAATACCTGGGGTTATGTTTGTTTTCTTCTAAAAGAGAAGAAAAGTAATCGGATCTAGCAGTTTTTAATGCTTTTCTGTAGGATATGTTACTTTCCCGCCAAGCAATACGAAATACCTCTAGTTTTGTTTTCCTCCAGCTGCGCTCCATTTTTCGGGCTGCTCTCTTTAGGGTGCGAGTATGCTCATTATACCATGGTGTCAAACTGTTTTCCTTAACCTTCCTTAAGCGTAAAGGAGCAACTTTATTTAAAGTGCTAGAAAAGAGAGAGTCCATAGTTTCTGTTACATCATCAAGTTGTTCTGAGGTTTTGGATATGCTAAGGAATTTGGATACATCAGGAAGATAACTTAAAAAGCAGTCTTTTGTGTTAGAAGTGATGGTTCTTCCATACTTGTAACAAGAAGTAGAATTTACAATTTTGGCTATATGAATTTTGCAAAGAACTAAATAATGATCTGAGATATCATCACTTGGCTGAATAATTTCAACACCATCAACATCAATTCCATGTGACAGTATTAAATCTAGAGTATGATTTCGACAATGAGTAGGTCCTGAAACATGTTGTCTAACACCAATAGAGTTCAGAATGTCTATAAATGCTGATCCCAATGCATCGTTTTCATTATCAACATGGATATTAAAATCACCAACTATTAAAACTTTATCTGCAGCCAGAACTAACTCGGATGTAAAATCACCAAACTCTTTAATAAAGTCTGTATGGTGCCCTGGTGGCCTGTATACAGTAGCCAGTACAAACATAACAGGGGATTTATCATTAACATTTGTTTCTTTGGATAATGTTATATGAAGTACCATTACTTCAAACGAGTTATACTTGTAGCCTGCCCTCTGAGAAATCCTGAAAACGTTGTTATAAATTGAAGCAACACCTCCACCTTTGCCTTTTAGACGTGGCTCATGTTTATAACAGTAATCTTGGGGGGTGGACTCATTTAAAATAATGTAATCATCAGGTTTTAGCCAGGTTTCTGTCAAACAGAGTACATCTATATTATGATCAGTGATCATATTATTTACAAAAAGTGTTTTCGTAGAAAGGGATCTGATATTCAATAAGCCAAGCTTTATCATTTGTTTATCCATATTGCTTCTGTTTTTTATTTGTTGAACCTCAATTAAATTGTTAATCTTAACTTGGTTTGGACGTTTTTTGTATTTTCTAGTTCGGGGAACAGACACAGTCTCTATAGTTTGATATCTAGGTGAAAAAGTCTCTATGTGCTGAGAATTAACTGACCTCTGTGACGGGAGGCTGCTAGCAGACGGTCGGTTTAGCCAGTCTGTCTACTTCCTGACCTGGGCCCCAGTTAGTCAAGTATAAACACTAAGACTATTTGCCATATTTCTAGAGAGAAGAGTGGCGCCACCCCAGGAGGGATGAAGACCATCTCTTTTAAACAGGTCAGGTCTGCCCCAAAAGCTCGTCCAATTGTCTATGAAACCTATGTTATTCTGTGGGCACCACTTAGACATCCAGCCATTGAGTGATGACAATCTGCTATGCATCTCATCACCACGGTAAGCAGGGAGGGGACCAGAGCATATTACAGTGTCTGACATCGTGCTTGCAAGTTCACACACCTCTTTAATGTTATTTTTAGTGATCTCCGACTGGCGAAGTCGAACATCATTAGCGCCGGCATGAATAACAATCTTACTGTATTTACGTTTAGCATTAGCCAGCACTTTTAAATTTGCCAAGATGTCAGGCGCTCTGGCTCCCGGTAAACATTTGACTATGGTGGCTGGTGTCTCTATATTCACGTTCCGTACAATAGAATCACCAATAACTAGAGCACTTTCATCAGGTTTCTCAGTGGGTGCATCACTGAGTGGGGAGAACCTGTTTAATGTTTTGATCGGAACAGAAGAGCGGTGTTTTGACCCACGACTACGCTGCCTCACTGTCACCCAGTTGGCCTGCTGCAGGGGCTCTGTTGCCGGAACCGAACAATGTACAGGAATCCCTGAGCTAGACGCATCCAAAGCCGTATCTAGAGCCCTAACATTTTTACTGTCCTCAATTAAAGTTTGGATGCGTGTCTCTAATTCTGAAATCTTCTCTGTCAGCCTAACTATTTCCCTGCATTTATCACATGTGAATCCCTCATCAGCGACAGAGATAGATAAACTGTACATGTGGCAAGAGGTGCAAGAAACAATGATAGGAGAAGCCATTACTCACCGTGCTTGATGAAAATTCTTACTGCGGTTGTTTGATGAACTTGTGAAAAACTGGAGCGAGGGAGAGGAGAAAAGAAAACAGCGATAGGTTCGAATGAAGACGCTAATGACAAGCTAACGAGTGCTAACGCTTTGCAGGTGTACTGCACTCACGGAAATAAAATAAAAGTGAACGATCAAAGTTAATCTGATAAGATTGATCGATAATATCAGAAATATGGTGTGAATTAAGTTATATTTTACCACTTTAAAAAAAAAACAGAGAGTGATAGTAAGATAAAGATTCTAGAGAAAAAAATAAAATAAAAACAGCTACACGGAGCTACAATTTGCTACAGAAGGCCAACAGGAAGTAGAGAAAACACTGTCCAACAGTATGACAAGTGTTGTGTGTTAGTACGAATACTTCAGATGACTTGATATACTAGTCCAAATCATTATACAAATTATTATTACTTACCTATAAGGCTCAACATGGTTTAGCTCCTGCGTACCTAACTAGCCTTTTCCCACGCTACAACCCATTTGATCAAAAATACAGTTAAATGTTAATATTATGAAAAACAGTAGTCAACATTTGAAGTGGACCAAAAAAAGTAAATCGAAGTTATCGTAAGACAAGAACACATTTTGGTGAACTTTGATGAAAGGTTTTGGTCCACTTCAAATGTGACTATTGTAAAATCAAATCAAATATATAACTTAAATTAAATAATAACTATTTGAATATATTTTAATTATCATTACTCCAGTCTTTAGTGTCACATGACCCTTCAGAAATCATTCTATTCTGGTTTGCTGTTGTTGTTTTTTCAGGATGAATTGAACGTTCAAATGAACAGCATTTATTCAAAATAGAAAGTTTTTGTAAACGTATAAATACCTTTACTGTCACTTTTGATCAATCAACATGTTCTTGCTAAATAAAGGTAATAATTTCTTTATTTTACACTAAACTTTTGTATAGCATATGCAAACTATCTATCATAGTCTCCAACAAAAAAAAAATTATATTAAGCAGCAAAACAGTTACTAACATTGATAATAATAAAAAAATGTTTCTTAAGCAGGATATCAGCATATTAGAATGATTTCTTAAGGATTGTGTGACGCTGAAGACTGGAGTAATGATGCTGAAAATTCAGCCTTGATCACAGCAATAAATCACATTTTAAAATAGTTATTTTAAATTGTAATAATATTTCACAATATTACTGTTTTTTTTTTTTTTTTTTTTTTTTTTTACTGTACTTCTGGTCTAATGAGACTTCTGTCAAAACATTTATCAAAATTTTTATCATTTTATATTGCTTTTTGGTCATTTTGGAGTTCATTTTCATTGTTTGGAGAAGAACAGCCAGCACAATCTCTTTTTAAAAGACACAAGGCTGAGTAAATGATGACATAAGCTTTTCTGCTCCTGCATCATGTTGCAGAGAGTGTCATCACTTCATTAGATCAGTGGGTCTGAATCATTATAGCAGATGCACTCATTGGATCAATGAAAAATGATCAGCTGTTAATAATGTGTGTCTCAGAAAGAGGTTCTGTGTGTGTACCCTTTTAACCATATTTTGGGGACAAATTTGTACTTACTTTAGGTTAAAAAAGTGTATGACTATCTGTATATAAAAAAAATAGAAGTCTATGTAATGTCCCCATTTAGATAGTAAACGTGTTTGTGTTTGTGTACACCTCTCTCAGGCTGTTTTGCTGACAGTTGGGAACTTTCCAGCCCCGTCTGGACGCGTGCCACCCCACCAGTGCCCACCATCAGCACTGCACCAGATTACATGTGTTAGGAACTGCGCACAAGTCTGAAAGAGAGCTGATAGGACATCATGTATTTGAGCTCAGATTTCTCGTTTGGGAAGCTGGTATCATAATGACAACAGTGAGAGAGATGTGCAGAGTGAACAAACTTTATTTAATCTATTTCTAATTTAATTAAAATTTACCTGTTTATTTAAGTAGTATTTTTTATTTATCTAATTCTTCTGTTATTAGTCATTCAAAGCTTAATCTCATGGCCCTAACAGAGACCTGGATCAAACCAAAGGACACTGCTACACCTGGAGCACTCTCCAATAATTTCTCATTTTCCCACTCCCCCCGTTTGACTGGAAGAGGTGGAGGTACTGGTCTGCTCATCTCTAATGATTGGAAATTGAATCCTTTACCATCTTTGGGTATCAACAGCTCATTTGAATCTCTAATAGGGTATTACCTACCCTATTAAAATACAGTTTGTAGTTGTCTATCGACCCCCAGGACCACTGGGTAACTTTTTGGATGAATTAGATTTGTTGCGCTCAACCTTTCCTGAGGATGGTACTCCCCTAGTTATGCTTGGAGATTTCAACATCCATCTAGATAAACCTCTATCTGCAGACTTCCACACTCTGCTTGCCTCTTTTGATCTCAATCGAGTGTCAACTACTGCTACTCACAAATCAGGCAACCAACTGGACCGTATTTATACACGACACTGGTCTACTGATCATGTACTGGTTACTCCACTGCACACGTCGGATCACTTCCTTCTCACTCTTAACCTCAACATGGTCCCTGACACATCACTTACCCCTCCACATGTCATCTTTCAACATAACCTACACTCACTCTCACCTTCCCGGCTATCTGCATTGATTCATCTTCGCTTCCTTCCCCTAAACTGTTTGCATCTTTTGATGCTAACAGTGGTACTGATACTTTCTGCTCCACTCTTACATCTTGTTTAGTCACTGTTTTCCCCTTATCTTCCAGGCCAGCCCGTAACACCCCTTCTGCCCCTTGGTTATCTGATGTTCTACGCGAACACCGTTCTAAGCTTAGAGCTGCTGAAAGGATGTGGCACAAATCCAAAATTACTACTGACCTTAATGTGTATCTGTCACTCCTATCTTCTTTCTCTGCTAATGTCTCAACTGCTAAAAGTACATACTACCATAACAAAATTAACAATTCTTCTAACTCTCGCATGCTTTTTAAAACATTTTCCTCGCTCCTTTGTCCTCCTCCTCCCCCTCCTGCATCAACTCTAATAGCTGACGACTTTTCATTAATAAAATTAAAAACATCAGTGCACAATTTTCCACACAATTTGTAAAGCACATCTTACTAGCAAAAGTACACTCATTCACATCCTTCTCTTCACTCTCTGAGGCAGAAGTCTCTAAACTCATCCTTTCTAATTATCCTACTACTTGTCCGCTCTCATCTCCTTCAAGCCATTTCTCCTGCAGTTGTACCTGCACTCACTCACATCATCAACACATCCCTCCACACTGGTGTTTTTCCCTCAACATTTAGATAGGCTCGTATCACTCCACTACTTAAAAAACCCACCCTCAAACCATCTCTTTTAGAGAACTACAGACCAGATACCATTCTTCCTTTCATTGCAAAAACACTTGAACGAGCTGTGTTCAACTGTGTTCAAGTCTCTGCCTTTCTCACACAGATCAACCTCCTTGACAGCAACCAATCTGGCTTCAGAAGTGGACATTCAACTGAGACGGCCTTGCTCTCAGTTGTTGAAGCCCTAAGACTGACAAGAGCGTAATCCAAATCTTCAATATTTATCTTGCTTGATCTGTCCGCTGCTTTTGACATGGTTAACCACCAGATCCACCTGTCAACCCTACTGACAAAGGTCATCTCAGGAACCACACTTCAGTGGTTTGAGTCTTACCTATCAGATAGGTCCTTCAAAGTATCTTGTAGAGGTGAGGAGTCCAAGTCGCAACATTTAACTACTGGGGTGCCTCAGGGCTCAGTTCTTGGTCCACTTCTCTTCTCTGTCTACATGGCATCATTAGGTTCTGTCATTCAGAAAGATGGCTTTTCATACCACTGCTATGCTGATGACACTCAACTCTACCTCTCATTCCATCCTGATGATCCGACGGTTGCTATTCGCATCTCAGCTTGTCTAACAGACATTTCTTTCTGGATGAAGGACCCTCAACTTCAACTCAACCTTGCCAAGACAGAACTGCTTATGGTTCCATAAAAACCATAAAAAAACAGCCAGAAACCTTGGAATTATGATTGATTATTAGCTAACTTTCTCAGACCACATTGCTAAAACTGTCCGGTCCTGCAGATTTGCTTTATTCAACATCAAGAAGATCAGGCACATTCTTACGGAATATGCTGCACAACTCCTTGTTCAAGCTCTTTTTCTTTCCAGGCTGGACTATTGCAATGCTCTCTTAGCAGGTCTTCTAACCAGTTCTATCAAACCTTTACAATTAATCCAGAACGCGGCAGCAAGATTATTTTTTAATGAGCCGAAAATAATACACATCACACCTCTGTTTATCAATTTGCACTGGCTACTAATAGCTGCTCGCATCTTCAAGAATCGGCTTAAAACCCATCTCTTCCATCTTTATTTGACCCTCTAACTTTAGCACTCACTATTATAATCCTATTCTTAAAAAAAAAAAAAAATCTAATTACCTTTCTAATCTTTTTGTATTCTATTTATTTTTCTTTTCAGTTATTATACAATTATAAAAAAGGTTGCTAGCTTGCGAGCTAGCTTGCTCTATTATTTTTCTATTCTATCTGTTTTCTTTTTATTTATTATATTATTTAAAAGCCCTTGCAACGTGTACTGTGTTAAGCTAACTGAGACTTCTTATAGCACTTGTATATCATTGCTCTTTTGTTGTTTTTGATTGCTTCCATTGTCCTCATTTGTAAGTCGCTTTGGATAAAAGCATCTGTTAAATGACTAAATGTAATGTAATGTAAATCTAATTAATTTTATTTTAATAATTTTCATAATTAATACTTTTATTTTTGTATTTTTTTGTAGATTTTTTGTAGACTTTATAAGTTTTTTGTTATCTTTTGGTTTCATCATTTTTATTTGATTATTTTAGGATTATTTTAATATAATTTCGTTTTATTATCAATATTTGCTTATGGTATTTCGTTTGATTAAAATAATATTTTTATTTACATATTTCATTTTTATATTATTTCATTCTATTTTTGTATTTTAGTTCATTTATTTTAGCCTTTCGAGTCATTGTAAGATTTTATTTTGTACTTTTAATTTTTTTATTATTATTTTAATATTATTGTTTTATTTTATTTCACGAATTTACTTGTTTGAATTTATTGTAGAATTTAGTACTTTTTATTTTATGAATGTTTATTTCTCATTTTGTAATAACTTCATTTTATCGTAGTAGCATTTTAATGTATTGTAGTGTTTTTTTATTTTGGAAATTTTTCATTTATTTTTTGTTTTGTATTTTATATTTGTACTTTATGAATGAATTCTAAAATAAATACAGTTACTTTTATTTGTTAATGTTTTTTAGTGAATTTGCACTAGTTTTATTTTATTTTATGCTACATATTACTTGTTTTTGCACTGCTTTGTCCATACAAATGCCATGCCAGTAAATCGACTGTGGGCTGTCATCGTCAAACCAAATGTAGCATAACACACACTGTGTCTGAGAGGGTGAATATGATTCAGAGGTGGGAGGGGCTGATTGTGCTCATGAACACATTATTAAATACAGAGGGGTGAGGCGAGCCTCAGCTGGCAGTTTTGGTGTCAGCTGTAAAAAATGCCTGAGGCACAAAATGTGTGTATATAGTGTGTATATATACTGATATAATCCTTAGTCATTGAACAATCATAACATCTCCAGACTAACACTGAAAATGCTGTATACGGTGGTAATACTTTAATACTTCAATTTCTTATACAGTAGCTGCTGTAAGCATTTTCTTTCAGCATAAATATCTTTCTTACTTAACAGACATGACTGAAATAGCTGTCTTGAGAAATCTCACCCATCCAGACTGACTGCACTCTGCATGTGTCAGTTGATCTTAAAACTTGGAGGCCTGAGTTTTGGGTGAAACAGTCTCTCTGCTGAACAATGCTAGATAGAAGGAGTGTTTGGGAAAACAGTCAGCATTCTAAAATTGTAACTTTTATTAGCAACTTTAAAAAGCCCTCTTGCTCTGTATGAGGCTCCTTTTGCTCAGTGCATGTTTTTTTATTTTTTGAAGAAAAAAAAAATACAAATAAAAATAAAATCATAATTGGTCAAATATATTTTCCATTTTGAGTTTTCCATTTCAAGTGGATTCCCCCTTCGCCCAAAAAATCTTTGTATCTTTAATAATTTAGTTGCATGATTTGTGTACATAAATCACTGTTAAGTGATTTTGTTTTCAGGGTTTTTTGATGAATAGAAAGGTCAAAATAAAAGCATTTACTAGTAATAAAAAAATATTTTTTTAACATTATTAATGTCTTTTCTGATACTGTTTAATTAATTTAATGCATCCTTGCTGGAAAAAAAAATCGTATTGACACCAGACCTTTGAAAGGTAGCGTGTATAAAAATGTGCTCAGTCTAATTAAGTCAGTGCATTTATCTAAAACTGAAAATTGAGTCCTAATTCACCTATTCCTTTATATATCTATAAACTCACAACATAAAACCAAAGTCAAGGTCTGCTCTGCTTCATACAGTGACAATGCATGATCACTTCCTGCCAAGTTCAATGCTGATTGGTTTATTAAGGATATACGCTAGGTTGGATTTGAAAAGTTTTTTTGCTCACCAAATCAAATTATCTTTTTCTGGCCTAGTGCACCAAATCTCATAAAATCAATGTTGTCTCTTTAATATCGTCTGCAAAAGGAATAACAGCTGTGCTGTTTTAGTGCTCGCTGTGACTCGTGGCTCACTTCTTAGCCCCTTCTCATGGTCCTATCTGTTAATCCAGAGTCACCATTTCCAATGCGTTTAGCTCTGTCACAGGCGCATATTCACCAGCACGCATGTGAGACGTTTTAATGAAGTTAAATGAGTCGAATACAGGACTTTGGAATAATGGAAAGCCATAGAACATCCTGTACCAAAGAACTGAGAGTATTGGCCGCTGGTCTTGTGTCCCCTCCTTCAGCTGTTATTATCCTTCTGAAGAGATGAGTCACCCCTGGTGCTGTCACTATCTGTCTGCCTGCTTTCCTGCCTGTTTACGTGTCTCTCCCTCCATATAAATCACACACAGCTTTTGCTTTGTACAGAGACCCAGGAGAGGATCTGGGGTCAGTGCATTCAATGCACTTGAGTTTTGCGTATTACCAGCAGAGGTGGGTTTGTTCTGCGTCATCGTTCTGGTTTTAGGTCTCTCAAAAAGCCTATCCAGAGATGAAAATATAGCAAAACAGAAGCAAATATGTTGCCTTGTAGCAATAAACTGGCAGCGATAGATTCCTCATATCCTCTTTATCTTTTTACCTCCAGATTTCTTTTTTAGAGACATTTTGATGTTAACATGAAATGACAACAACATCTTAGTGGTAGGGATGTTCATAAACATCACTAAGGCAACCAGAAGTAAGAATTCCTTCTTGTGACTAATCACTACAGCAATTACTGAAGATATATACTAACTAATGCACAAATACTGGGTAAAATATACATTTTAGTCATTATCTGAACTATTTTAGTGAGTGTTTTTTGAAAACTTTTTTTTTAACAGTTTAGGGTCAGTAAGATGTTTTTTAAAAGAATTTAAATATTTTTAATTGTAATAAATGAAATGAAAATTGTAACACTTTTTTTCACAAATATATTTTGCAGAACAACTGTTTTCACTAAGAAATGTCCCTTGAGCAGTAAATCAGCATAATAATATTATTTATCATTATTACTGTAATAATATTTAATATGATTTAATTTTCCATGTTATAATATTATATGATTTTTTTTTAAATCACAGTTTTTACTGTATTTTTGATCAAATAATTGCAACCAGAATGATTTCTGAAGTATCATGTAACAGTGAAGACTTAAAATGTAGCTTGTCCTTTAAAATAAAAAAGTGGAAAATGTATGAAAATTTAAAACAGTTATTTTAACTTGTTATAATATTTCATAATATTTTTGATTATGTTAATACTGTCTTGGTGTGCATAAAAGACATCTTTCAAAAATGTAAAAAAAAAACAATTATAGGGTATTTATATTAAATTTAAGTAAGTTACTAAAATAAATGTGCACATATATATATATATATATATATATATATATATATATATACATTTACATTTATTTGTATATTAAATATTACATTTAAATATTTAGATTAAATATTACATTTAGTCATTAAATTAACTATTTTAGTCAGTGTTTTTTATTAATAGGTTCAGTTTTATTATAAACAAAAACAGTGTGGACATGATTGAGGGCCCAAAAGACCTGCAGCTGGATTTGAGTTTTCCCCTGAGGCCCTCTGGGACTGTGTTTCCTCTGTGGGACAGTATATCTCCACAATCAGTGGAAGGCTCTCAGTCAGACAGCCAAACCATATGTTTTCTTTACTGCTACAGCGCAGACCAGTCTCCTGACAGTAAGACTCTTATGTGTGCAGACCACATGCCTCTCCTGAAATAAACACATAGCTAAATTTAGCATTAGCGGTGACCCCAGAGGCAGCGACTTCTAATGGATCAGTAATAATGCAGCATTGAGACACCAGCCTGACTTCATATGATGCAGATCTGCAGAGGGAGTTGGTGTTGATGCTTAGCTGCTCGTTTTTTATTCCTCCCTTTCATTTTTTTCTCTCTCTCTCTCTCTCTCTCTCTCTCTCTCTCTCTCTCTCTCTCTCTCACTCTTGCTCTCTCAGTTAATGCAGTGAGGGTTCAGGCGGTGTGTGTGTGTGTGTGTGTGTGTTGGACTGACGCCAGTAGCTTGGCTTGACTGGATCACGGGCCTCTGTCCTGACACTGATGCAAACGTGGGAGGAGTGTGTGAGTGTACGAGTGTTTTCTTTCTGAATCTGAGGGGGTGATGAGAGAACATAGCTGAGGAAAAACAAGTAATGCGCTGGTACCATGGCACGGTAATGATATCAAATGATATTATCATAGTAATTTGATAAACACCACCATTCCTAAATTTCAGGTTGGCAAGATTATTTTTATGTTTTTATGTTAAGGTACTTCCAAAAACAAAAGTCCAAAAACACATAGTGCAATGTACATTTCGGGTACCTTTTTTGTGAACCATAAAAGAGAATGACTCAGTCACGGTGTTTAAAACAAGCATTAATTTGGCCCATGACATGACAATGTTTTGTGATTGTAGACATATTGAGTCGTGGTGCTCATTTGAGGTCTTCAGGTTTCAATCTGAAGAAAGTCAGTTTCAGGTTTGGAAGAACATGAGGGTAAGTAAATAATGACAGAACATTTATTCTTGGGTAAACTAATCCTTTAATAGAAAGACACGGTGGAAGGTTTTGTTCATGTCCTTCATATCTCTGAGTGTGTGTGTATGTGTGTGTGTTTGTCTAGGTGGGTGGATGGGAGGAGAGATGCCACCCGCTGCTCTCAGAGTGAAAGAGCTCTTTACTTTCCCTGCACAGTTATAACACCCGCCTTTCCTCTGTTCCCCTCTCATTCAATAACAACAAAACTACCCCACATTAAAGTTATGCAAGGTTTTTCTGGCCCTCTTTTTTCACTGCGCAATAACCACAGTCCTGTGCTTGAGGGCGTAAGCTGGAATAAAGTATTAAATGATACACAAAGTATCTTGCGCGAGACAGAACAAGTGCATGTGTCAGCGCTGTCACCATGGTAACAATAGATGTTGAGTCCTGGAACCACTGAAGTGCGTAGGATGCTAAAGTGTGATGACATCATAGAGGAAGACAACTTCCTGTCCAAACACAGATCGAATCAATGACACACAGGGGTAATCACCATTATGTATCTCTTATGGGTTATATAAAGTAATATTCACACAGATGATATGAACATTAATGAGTTACAGTATTCAATGGTAACTGTTTGTTCCCAATATTTAGGGAATGTGTGCTTCTTACTGTTTTTCTTTCTTTACAAAATGTTTATTGTACTGTGTATGTGTGAAGGGACATTCACAGCAATTAGGATTGATAAAGCAACCAGAAGGCATTGATCTTCAATAAATGTTATCTATTTTTGGCAGACTGAAAATATGCAAATGAGCAAGTACCAGCAAACACCATAAGGTCTTGTTGACGTATTATGTGCTTCTGTCATTTATATAAAAAAAACGAAATCTTGTAGAATGTGAAAGTGAAGTTTCAGCCTCAATCTATTTTTTATTTCCAGTCATTAATAGTGGCTTAATTCATTTCAGTTAGCTGCAAGGCAGTAAATACACACACACACACACATACAAAAGCTTCAGTATTCTTTGAAAGGTCACCTATTATGTCCCTTTTTTACAAGATTGTGTCCCCAGAATGTGTATGTTAAGTTTCAGCTTAAAATCAATTATTATATTATTTTGAAAATGCCTGTTTTGAGTGGAAGCAGAAAGATGCTGTTTTAGTGCATGTCTCTTTAACTCTTCCCCCCCCCCCAGCATTTTTGAAAAAAGTTGCCAGCCACCGCCAGCGATTTTGATGATTTTCTCTCAAATTTGCTGGCCTCCAGTATACTTTGCTGTATGAATATTTGAATATGCAATACACCAAAATAAAGATCAGAGCCTCTATTAGAAATTTTTTATTCTAGCTTAAAGCATTCTTTTTTATCAACTTAAATATAGGTAGGTTTCATAAAAATGCATAATTTTAAGCAAAAATTTGATTTTATCAAAATATACATCTGGATAATAATCAGTACGATTATCAAAGCATAAATCCAGTAAATCGTTTCCATCAACACATTCAAAGATTACACATTTTACTCCATAATGTTATGCCGTTTTTATTTATATGGTGTCTATTGATGATGATGGCATTATTTTTTATATGCATCTGTTTACATAAGCGATTGCTCGTTTCTCATTCCTGTTCACATGTTTTTGTTTGGGGGGTTTTGTACTCGTTCAAAAGATTCAGTGTTATAGCGCCGCCGAGTGTATAACAGTGAAAACGCGAAAAACTGTTAAAACTCATCTTTGGCAGGGAAGGTTTTAGAAGAACCTTCTGAAAGACAAGATAACTCATCACTAGCGGGGAAAGAGTTTACATGCAGATGAGCTGCTTATCCCCGCCCCCTTTTCCAGAATAGGTAGGGCTGTGTCTTTACAGCTAGTAACTGCTAAAAAACATCTGTTTGGTTTTGATTATCATGTTTATCACACTGAAATCATGTGTTTTAAAGCCACATCAGTTTAAACTTCTGATATAAGGTTCTCTGAACCCACACTTCCTGAAGCACACACACAGAAAGCGGCTGTCACACAGTGTGTGAGTACTAAACTAAGTTCTATTTCATGTCTTATTGCCCTTGAACTGTCAAATACACACGTACACGTTTAAAACACATGAGTCTGTAGAGGAAAACGTCTCCGGTTACTATCGTAACCTCGGTTCCCTGAGAGGCGGGAACGAGACATTACGTCAGCTAAGACGTATATGGGAACTCCTCCCTTCTCCCACTTTTGCTGAAATCTTATTGGCTAACGCCAGCTGGGGGCAGCTGGCCAATTGACGCGAAGCATGCAAATACTGACAGGTTCGCGGGCAGTATAAGTTGCATGGGCGCGAAAATTACGTCAGAATCACAACTGAACACTAGCACAGCTGATCAAACAGCGACCACGGCGGCTAACGTAATGTCTCGTTCCCGCCTCTCAGGGAACCGAGGTTACGATAGTAACCAGAGACATTCCCTCTCGAGGCGGGAACTCAACATTACGTCAGCTAAGACGTATATGGGAACTGTATAAAATCCCGCTGTGAGAGCATTGAAGATAAACCCTGAACGGAGTCAATCACCCCCACACATAAGCAGGACAGTTCTAGCCAATGGCCGTGTCGCTAAGAGTGCTTGCATCTGATAGGCGGAACTAGACCAATGAGACATAGCTCCGACACTAACAAGATTAGCATATCTTCATGCAATAAATGTGAAGCCCGCACTAAACAGGGCAGACACAACACAAAAGCACTCAAGCTTGAGAGTAAACACAGAGTCGACAGCTTAGTGGTGACAACTGCATAAACCATTTAAACCATAACACAGAGTTAGCAGCCATGGTAACTACTGTATAGCTGGTTATAACAGAAAGAATAAAACTTAACTCACCGAAAGTACATGTGATGCAACAGAGGGTACATCCAGCTTGTAAAACCTGGCGATTGTGTTCTGGGAAGACCAGCCAGCAGCAAAACATAAATACTGGATAGACATACCTCTAGACCAGGCCCATCAGGAAGCATTTATATTGTCCTCGCAGAATGAGCTCTGAAGTTGAGGGGATAACCCTTCCCCTGGCATTCGATAGCGTCCACGATCCAGTGAGAAAGTCTCTGTTTAGAAACAGCACGTCCTTTATTTCAGGGGGGCAGTGGGCAGGGAAACAAAACGGTGTATTGAGTGACTTCGGAACGAAACCCGGTCTCGGCCGGAGAGTGACGTTACAGTCGCCAGGTCCGAAACCGATGCAATATCGTTCACCAAACGCAAAGCAGACTTCAGGGAAGCTCCTTAACCGCAATAGAAGCTAAGGGCTCGAACGGTAGTAAGAGATAGAGCCCTCAAAACTAGAGCTAAATCCCACGGCGGCACGGAGGGCAACCATGAATTACACAATCCCCTTTGCTCCCCTGAGAAAACTGATTACCAGAGCGTGCTTACCGATCGCTTGCCCGTCAACCGGGGAACGAAAAGCGGCACTAGCGGTCACATACACCTTCAGCGTGGATGGTTTCAAACTCCCGCTATCCATACTGTGCTGTAGAAAGCGCAAAACATCCGACACGGAACAGGTCCCCGGGTCAACATAAATGTCCTTGCACCATTTTGTGAAAACTCCCCACTTCTGCGCGTAGCAGCGAATGTTTGATGGTGCTCGCGTCTCCGTAAGTGTGTTTAGCACTCGTGAGTGCAGAGCGTCCCGCTTATTATGGTCCACGCAGCGGCCACACATGAAGGTTCAACAGTTCGGGGCTGGGGTGCCATATTGTGCCGTTCGCCTGAGACAGCAGGTCCTGCCTGAGGGGGATTCGCCATGGGGGAGCCATCACTAACTCTCTCAGGTCCCCGAACTAGGGCTGATTCGGCCAGTTCGGGGCCACGAGTATAACTGACGCTCTCTCCTCCCTGATTTTGCACAACACAGGCAGAATCTTCACCGGAGGGAACGTGTAGGCCTGGCTTCCGGCCAACGCGATGTCAGAGCATCTCCCGGCAGGGGGGAGTGAGATAGCGAGAAAAAACGTCTTACAGTGTGTGTTCTCGCTCGTGGCAAACAAATCCACTTCCTCCCTCCCAAATCATTAGATCTGATCCTGGGTGAAGCCTCCATCTCCTTGAGGAATCCCGTTCCTCGAAAGCATGCTCACTCCACGGTTCAAAGTACCGGGGATGTGCGACGCTCTTATGGAGATTAAGTGTCGGTCCGCCCACAACAGCAGCCTCGCTGCCTGTTTGAATAGAGCTCTGGAGCGCACGCCGCCCTGGCGATTTATGTACGAGACCACAGACGTGTTGTCGGTTTGTATCAGTACAAGTTGCCGCTCCAATTTCGACCGAACGGATTGCAGGGCTAAGGACACCGCTTTCAATTCCAAACAGTGTATGTGCCACCTTCTCTGTGACTCCGACCACAGGCCTGAGGCAGGTACGCCCAGACGCACTGCTCCCCAGCCTGAAGTAGACGCGTTCGTAGAGAAAAGAGCTCCTGGGCTGAACATATCCGGGCTGTTCCACGGTCTCAGAGTGCTGACGCAACTGTGAATGACCGTATGTGTTTGTGGACCGAAGACCACGCCCTCGGCGGAACTCGAGTTACAACCAAAACAGTAGCGGCCGCAATGTAGCAGACCCAGATGGCGCACTGAAGAAGCCGCCGCCATTCAGTCCCAGAAGCCTCTGAAATTCCCTCAGTGTAAACGACCTGCCCGGTCTGAAACAGCGCAGAGTCGATGAAATGCTCTAGAGAGAGATGGGCTCGCATCGCCATCGAGTCCAAACATATTCCGAGATATGTTACAGTCTGACTCGTAAAAGCACGCTCTTCTGCTTATTCACACGCAGTCCCAGCGTATCCAAACGGCGAAGCATTGTTTTCACGTGACTGATAGCACATCTCTTGAGTGGGCTAAAATCAGCCAATCGTCCAAATAATTCAACATGCGCATTCCGCTCGATCTGAGGGAAAATTTTGCTCTATCGCTCCCTATCGAGCAGACTGAGAACTTCCTGTCGCAGAACAGGACGGTTCTGGGGCAAAGTCAGTGACGGGACCACGCCATTGAAGCAGGGAGGTCTGCGTTTGAATTAGAGAGAATATCCATCGTGAATATTCCCAGTATCCACGGTGAAACGCCCGGGATAGCCTTTCTACCGTCCCATGAAATGACACCGCGGACGTGTTACCTCTACAGCCACGGGTGGCTTATTATGACCAGGGCCCCGCCCCCGTGAGGCTGGAAGCACTGGCGGGAGGGCGGGTTGCGTCGCGTAATGGTGTGACACTCTTGCGCCATCGAGAGGCCATTATAATCATGGGTTTGTGGCTCTGCGCTGTTAGAGACAGGGCGAGTGACACAATGTTGGGTGCAAGAATTTGGATACATGCTTCTAAAGTAAAATCTTTACTCACACAAACATCATATAACGTATATGGCAATCGTCACCCATAGTGACATGGGGGACACGATGCATGTGTTTTTGTGGTGTTAGCACTCTCGCTCGCTCGCGAGGCCATTATAATCATAGGTTGTGGCTCTGCACTGTTCTGAGACAGGGCGAGTGACACAGTTATGAGTGTAAGAGGAAGTAAAGCTCTTTTGTTGATTGTATACATGCTTTTATCGTGGAAGTCACACAAACAGCATTTAAACAGACATAGCAATCGTCGCCCGAAGGAACATGGGGGACATAATGCATCTGAACATGGCGGGTGACACCGTGTTTTTTGTGGTGTTGGCACTCTCGCTCCCTCGCGAGGCCATTATAATCATGGGTTGTGGCTCAGCGCTGCTATGAGACAGGGCGAGAGACAAGGGCCGTGAACCGCACGGCTTGGAAGGCAGGCTGTGGTCCAAACCAAATGCAGAGGGAGACGGGCACAGGTGCACAGTCTCCTCGACGGGGGGAGGGTTTCCGCCCCGTCCACGTGCGTGAACATGGCCTGCGTAGCAGAGTGGGTGCGTGACTTCTAGCGTGAAGAAAGAGATTCTGACGTAATTTTCGCGCCCATGCAATTTATACTGCCCGCGAACCTGTCAGTATTTGCATGCTTCGCGTCAATTGGCCAGCTGCCCCCAGCTGGCGTTAGCCAATAAGATTTCAGCAAAAGTGGGAGAAGGGAGGAGTTCCCATATACGTCTTAGCTGACGTAATGTTGAGTTCCCGCCTCGAGAGGGAACCAGATTTTTATATTAGATCTACGTATTAAGTGACAGCAGTCTAATATATAGTACCTATTCTGTGGTCTATGCTGATAATATGACTCAAACAATAAAATAGAAACGGAAAATCACTCACTGTTTTTGAATTTATGTAGCTCTAAAAAGACATTCCTCACTTGAATGTGGCTTTTAAATGCTCTAGCGTGAAGATAAACATGGCGGATCAATCAGGGCCGTGTCCGTAAAGAGTCATGGGCGGGGCTTGTAAAATGTGACATCACATTTTACGGATTCTGTTAACGGCTTGTTCTGAGACACTTCTTATGATTTATGGGGATAAAAAAAGAATGGGTGGTTTTTTTTATCATTATAGTGTGGTTGTGTACACACACTGCCAACACATGTTTATGTTGAAACAACATGTAAAAGTGAATTTTGAATTATAGGTGCTCTTTAAAGAATAATTTCTGTCTGTATTCCGTTGAGTTGCCAGGGCAGTGGTTTGGGCAATGAAGTCATGTTAATTGTTTTAAAGTGTGAGTGTATCTGTGTGTCAGGTTATGAGTCATGGCATCGTGAAGCTTGTTGCTGGGGCCTCCCTATGATGTCATCAACAGCCCAGAATAGCCATGGTACTAAAAGCTAGTGGGAGCCAAGCACTCTGGACACTTCATCTGTTCAAACACTCCAGAGAGGAAGAGTGAGAATGAAATCACAGAGAGAGTGAGAGAGCAGGGTAGAGCTATACACAGTTAAACAGTAGAACAACATCCAATAAAAACTCAAGAGACTCAGAGAAAACAGGAACAGCATTTGGAAAATCCCTCTTATTGGAAGAATGAATGAGATAAGATCTAGATTTCCATCATAAAATCTGCTCAAGATACAGCTCACTGTAGCCAAGAACCGTACATTTAGATTGTTTGATCGCCAAATGACCAACCCATTTTTATGGGAGATTTAGGTGTATACTGCCATTCAAAAGTTTGAGATCAGGACTTTTTTTGGACCGCAAGGATTCATTAAGTTGATTGAAGGTGACATGGAATTTCAATTTCAATTTCAAATGAATGCTGTTCTTTTGAACTTCATATTTATGAAAGATTCCTGTAAAAAATGTATCAAAATGTATTTATATTTTTACCTTAAGGAGATCAATTCCATACTTTCCCAGTTTATCTGGAATGGTAAACGACCCAGAATAAAACTTGTCACATTGCAGCGTCCTATACCTTCAGGAGGATTGCCTGTTCCAAATTTTTATTATATTATTTGTCATTTCAACTTAAGGCTCTTCATATTTGAGTTGATCCTCAATCTAAAGTTTCATGGAGAGTAATCTGAAGCTGACAAGGCTAAACCACATAGGCTCCAAGATATTTTATTTGCTGGCACAGGAAATAAAAGTAATAAATATAAATTTGGCCAAGTTGTGGCCAATTCTATTAGGATCTGGAAAAGGGTGGAACGTCTAATGGGATCACCTTTCAAATTTTGTAACACTACACTTGGTCTACATTGGGCATAAACACTTGCGGTGACTTGTATGATAACCAAAGACTCTGCTCGCTTCAAGAATTAAGAACTAAGTTTTGCTTACCAGCATCATCATATTTTGACTTTTTTAGCTAAGCTCTGCTCTCAAGGCCATTTCCTCTCATCCTATATGGGTTTGGATCACACCATCCTCTGTTCGGCTATCTGTTTCTCTAATATATAGTAAACTTAATGATCACACTGCAAAGACTCTTTCTATTAAACATATGGAATCGTGATGATTTTATCAGCCATAAAGGTAATACATACCATGACATGATTCAAATTCAGAAGTTGTTAAATTATATGATGTCACACTTTTTAGATTTTCCTAAACCTGTACTTGCTTGTATTGAAGCGGGAGCTAATAGTAAGTTTATAAGATATATAGGTTAATATATTGTGACATAAATTCACATTGAAGTATGAAGTCACAATTAGGAGATGTATAAAATGTAAAGTCAAATTGTGAGATATAAAGCCATAATTATTCACAAAAAAAAACACCTACTTTGAAGCAAAAATATGCTTCCATACTATTGAGTGCCTGAAACTAAATCAGAAAGACCTAAAGTAAAACTTTACATCCAAATCCATCAACTAGGTCTTTTTGGAAACTGCACAGCAGACTGGGAGCTTGTAAACACAAACTTGTTTCCCAGAAGATAAAAACCTGCACTCACTGACTCCAGGAAACTGCGTAATGCCAGCTAATCAGATTAGAGCTGGTCATTTTGTCATTTTTTTGTTCAATAATGTATGCGTCAGTCAGTCCATGTGTGTGCATTGTAAGACTAAGACTAGTTAAATGGCAAACATTTTGTTTTGTATTTCTATTAATCAACAAATCCCAATTAAACAAAAGATTGTTCTCAAAACTGTATTGCAATTCTTGTTTTTTGTTATAGTAAACTAAAAGCCCTCTGTTTAGCATAATTGGTTTCCTGATGCTCTGGCACAGTTGTTCTGCAGGGACAGAACGTCCAGACTATTGCTATGGTGGAGGAAGTCATTATGTCATCAGGACCCATCCAATCTAGGTGAGGGCATCATCTTCTGTGCTCAGTATGTACTAGTCTGTGCATGTCTGTCTGACCTCGTTCACACTTACAGAGAGGTTGCTGTACTAAAACTACTCAGGTTGCACTAATGTAACAGAACTGGCATTAACTTTTGGAAATCTTATGAAAATGCCATTTATTTTTGGCGAAAATAAAAATAAATAAATAAATAAAATGATGATGACTACAAATGACTGTCCTAGAGGGGAAGATGTTTGGATACAAACAACAGTGGTGCATTATGCATCGTAACATGAATTAAGTGCATAAATCAACTTCTCTTTTTCTACACATTACTTTTTTTTTTTTCTTCTTTTTTTATCATTGTACGTATGCAGGCAGAGATTTTGTAATGCTCACCAGGGCTGGATTTATTTAATCAAAAATACAATGAAAACAGTAATATTGTCAAACTGTTTTCCATTATAATATAGTTTAAAATGTAATTTATTCATGTGATGCAAAGCTTAAACTTTCATCATTATTACTTCACTCTTCAGTGTCACATGATAATTTTGAAATCATTCTAATACGCTGGTTTGACTTCAAGATATAATTATTATCAATGTTGACAACAGTTTTTGATTTTTTTTGCAACCCGTCATACATTTATTTTTATTTTTTTGATTCTTTGATCAATTAAAAGTTCAAATGAACTGTTTTTTATTAGAAATCTTTTGTAACATTATTAATGTGTTTACTGTTACTGATCCATTCTTGTGCAATAAAAATATTTTCTTGAAAAAAAAATCTTAATGACCCCCAACTTTTGAAGTGTTATAAATCACAAAGAACAGAAAAATGCTCACAATAACATTAAGTTGTCACATATCATTTGCATAAACTTTCCTGATCTTTTTCAAAATTGCAGGAAAGGCCCATTATGTGAACCCACACAATGAAAATGACATCACAGGAAATCAAGTCTCATTGAAATCAAATTTAATTCTAAAGCTTTGTCACTGCAAACTTCTGTCAATATGAACGCACCTTTAAGATGCTTGTAACAGATCAGAGCATTTCACTCATTTAGGAATGAGTCTTTTTTCCATTCAACATGCCACTGTTGTTTATTCCTGTGGAGATGCACTGCTGCTGTTGCAGAGTAAAGAAGTGGGTCAGGGTGGCACGGTTGACTGGATCTGTGAATGAAGAACTTTCTAATGGTAATCTCTGTGCTTTCTTGTCACTCTCTAACCTTATCTCTGTCTCTAATGCTCATGCACATCCTTAATCTACAGCTTTAACTGTTGTTTTAAGTGGCATGCATCGCTGTTATTATGGACCTCAATCAGAGTAGATGAGTTCAAATACTTTCTCCTACTACAGCTTAATATAACAAGATAAATGCAAGTAAGCCATTTTTAAGCTGATTTCTTACACTGTAGCTCTTACTCAGGGTTGGGTTTTGTTTTAAGTTTTAAGCAGTATTGTAGCATTACTGAAATGAGTTATTCATTGGAAAGCACCACTCACAGTTTCTTCAGATAATGTAAAAAATCTAGCTTTTAATATCTTTATATTAAGTCATTCATCTTTTTTGACTTTCAAACACATTTGGAACAACTGTGTGCATTAACATCTATTGAAACCATTGCACGCACACAAGCTCTCAGTACGTGTCCTTTAATGACAGTCCCTTCCATAGAGGCACACACTCAGATTTAGGCATACATGCCACTAATTAAGATCTTAATCTGAGAGGATGTGGAGGGCAAGTTTCATGAGGACAACACACATACACAAGGCATTCGAGAAAGTGCACAAAGCTACTGCAAGGAAAAAACGTTCAAATAGGAGAAAAGCAAATATGCAAGCATGTCATCCCCTGGGTCTAGAAGAAACCATTTTCTTTTACATTAATGGAAGGTGACATTTAATGATTTAAGAGAAAAGCATTTTAGTACCAGTGACTCTGGAGTGGGCTATATGCCGTTTTCGTCATTCATAATGTCTTCGGGTGAGAAAATGGGCTTCATGTCATTGTCTGGGATTCTGGGTAAATTGTCATTTATCAATGGATGTCAAAAATCCACTTTTATAAAAAGGATGATCATGGCTTTGGTAAATGAGTTACAGCCTGTGACGCATGTACTAGTTGAGCTGTTAACCCTCTATGGTACACATTGGTCTAACCATGGAATATTTTTAACAAATGGCATTTTTTGTTGTACTACAATAAATCTTAATGCTTCAGCATACCAAGATATATTGGACAATGCTTTGCTTATAACTTTTTGGAAACAGTTTGGGGAAGGCCAATGGTTGGTTGAGTTTGGTGTGGAAGAACCTGAACCCTAAACCCCACTGAACCCCTTTGAGATGAACTGGATTGCCTGACCTCACAAAATGCTCTACTGGATGAATGGATAAACATTCCTCAGAAACCAACTCCATATTAATGTCAGTATATTTACATAGTTACAGTACCTGTTGAAACAAAACAAAATTGTACAATATTATATCATACTTCTTAACACTCCATCATGATAAATTCATAAATACATGATATCAACATGACATCATATTACTATACACATTTTCAAATAAATAACTTTTAATCGATGCCCCAGTCTGGGAAAAAAGTACAGAATTGCAATAAGGCAGCATTCCTATTTTTTTCTTAAGTTTTTCCCTAAACAAAAACATCTATTTAACTTATAAAAGATGCCACAGAAATCCAGATGTAGGGGAATTTTTTTTTAAATGTTTAAGATCACAACTGAGGAGCATGATAATGTGTCTAAAGAGTGACCCCAGGAAGAAAGTCACAGAGAGAACAAAAAAAATGAAAAAAAAAATAAATAAATTGTTGGTTGCTTTAAAGGCTGCTCTCATAATTTTTACAGTGCAATTTGTTATTGTTTTGTCTTAATAGCAAAAACAAAACAAAAACAAAAAAAAAGAGGAAAACTATGATGCCATATGTCAAATCCATACCACATTGAGTTAGCAAGGTATTATTTTTTTTACCTGCAGGCATTTCAAAAAACAATTGCAATTGGGACATGAACACACAAAACATGGAACAGAGTTTGACATAACACCCCCCTCCAGAAGGTGTGACCTCACACCACATAATATCCAAAGGGGAGGAGGGGTGGAGGTCTCCAGAGCGGAACCTGTTCAAGGCGTCATGACGGAGCAGGGAGGCCGTGGCCCCAGCCCCCACCTCTATAGCCGCATTTCCACTGTCAGGCCAGTGCGAGTCAGGGCTTAAAGCGGGCCGGGCAGGGCTAATAGCCTCGGGCCAGTAGCACAGAGGCCAGAATAGCGCAGCATTTCCACAGTCATGGCCTGAAGCTCCGCTGCGCATCATTAAAACACGCCCTTTACACGCCTCTCAGAACAACATCACGCAACCCCATCATTTCACCAACAAAGAGAAGTTATCAGAAAACTAAAAAATAAGTCACTGGAACAAGCGCGATCACAAAACGAACATGATAAAAGTGGCTGTTTGTTTGCATGCTTTGTTAAAGATTTAAATTCAAAAGCATCGATGTTTTACTATAGAATATGAGATACATTGATCATAATAAATTAATTTATCAGGACGCAAAATTAATCACACAGAAATAAATGTATTTATATTTTATTTATTTATTTTTAACGCTTATGAAAATAGTCTGCTTATTCAGTCGAGTCGGTTTCTGTTTATTTGTAGTCACATTTAGAATGAATGATAATATCTATTTTTATAAAAGCTCCCGAACATAAAACATTATTATATTTTTATCATAGGCTACGTAGAGCTAAACTCTCGAGACGAGACTTATGACAGATAATATAAGTTACTAAATAATTACACGATTGTGATAGAGAATAAAAAGCTGATTCTGATTTCTCCAAGCGGTCATATTTACCATGTTTACTATGGTAACGTTAATGTTTAACGTGCGCAGTCTTTTGCATCGTTTATAAATATTGCGGCCTTGTATGGTGATTATAATTAACATCAGATCAAGTTATTGCAAAGACTCCTGCTGACTAAGAGTGAGTTTTGAGCTCAACTTATTTTAATAAGTCTTAATGCTGGTGTTATAGCTGTTATCTTTCTGAAATGATCCGCAGCGCTGAGCTCTCCAGACACGGAGAAACTCCGCCTTTGTTCATAACCCCTCCTCTAGCCCCAGCTGGCCCGCTTTGGCCCAAGGTTTTCGTCGGGCCAAAAAACCCTGGCCGTTGGCCCCGAGGAGGTCGAGAAGTAACAGTGGAAACGCGACTGGCCCTAGGACGCACTAGCATGCCCGGTTTAAGCCTGACAGTGGAAACGCAACTAATGACTGGAGCCTCCGAGGCCACAGCCTCAGCCTCTACAGCTGGAGCCTTACTACCTCCACCCCAGAAAATACTTGGGCAAGTTTACGGGGCTGTACTCAGGGCCTGAAGCCCTCCCTGGGCTTGACGGTGGGATCAGCAGCCCTCCCTGGGCTTGACCGGAGAAATTGGGCACTGGAAGGAGCTTACAAGGAGGAGGCACTGGAGTGAGCTTTGGGGCTGGCAGGCTTGCCGCATTCATGTTCGTTGGGCTTGCCATATTAATATCCATTGGACTTGCCACATTAACATCCTTTTGGCTTGCCATATGAACCGACGGCAAGCTTGGGTTAGCCACGGACTTGACTTGAGGACAGCCAGCTGAGGGATCCCGGATCAGGATCAGATACTCTCCATACTCTGGATGACTTCCTCGATCCAGCCAAGGTTGGTGGTGTCTGGGAGCTCCCCAGGGCAATGGCAAGTCATCCCAATCCAGAACAGCATCACCAGGGTTTCCACCTCGTGGGAACTGGCGAGGGTGAGTGGCACAAATGCCCTTGAATAACTGATCGGGTAGTGGCTCACCTGAGCCACTATGAGGAACATTGCTCGTTCATTTTCCTTTCTTCAACATGGAATTTTAATATAACCACAATGTGAACCCTCAAGAAGACATTTAACAGTCAATGAAGAACTCAACACTGGAAACACTATTTATACACAGACAAATGGGATAACAGACTAGACACATCTGGGATCAAATCAATGCAAATGGAGAACACCTGGAAAGAACACAATTTGGACAGGAACACACACAAAACATGGAACAGAGCATGCTCATGTTTCAGCAGTACCTACAATCTATAAGTTTTCAAGAAGCAGCTGTATTGTTTACAGCAGTGCTTCCCAAACCTGTCCTGGAGGACCCCCTGTCCTGCACCTTTTGTATGTCTCCCTTATCTAACACACCTGATTCCACTCATCAGCTCGTTAACAGAGACTGCAAGAATTAAATTGGGTGTGACTGATTAAGGAGACATACAAAATGCACAGGACATGGGGTCCTCCAGGACAGGTTTGGGAAGTACTGGTTTACAGTAACTTGACATTTGACACAATGGTGTGGTGTTCATGTGACGTTGTGTGGAATTAGTGTATTCAGTATGTCAATGCTGTATTGATGGGCGGACAATGTTTCATTGATTGTTTTTGCGGTGACCTTCAGCTCTGTCTGCTAACAATTGTTCTTAGAAGAATTTGTTGATAAATAATTGAGTTCATATTTACTTTTGATTGCAGACTTTGGTACCTTGGTAAATCTGAATCTTGGTTTATTATTTGTAGAACAAAACCAACATACATGGCATACAATAACTATATACAAACCATTCTGTCATTATTTACTCACCCTTGTGTTGTTCAAGACCTGAATGACTTGCTTCCTTTGGTTTGTTTGTCACAGAACGCAATCAGATCACTTCAGAAGATGTGGACAAAATTCATCTCCATGTAACTTTTTCCTATGGAAACGCAAACAACAAGGAACTAGTCGTATGTTCTCTGTCTTGTTACCCAACAAGGTTGGTGATGTAACACACTACAAGAAGAATAATCACAATGGGTTGAGCTTGTGCCAAAAAAAAAAATTCCTCTCCAATTTAGTGACGCTAGGACAAAGGGGGAAAATGAGGAAGAATAGAGCATGTGATGATAACATTTTTATCTTCTGTCTCTTAAAAACATAACCAACAAATACAGGCAGTGATATAAAAGCAAAACTAAAAGCAAAACTCTCTTTGTTCTCAGTGAGCCTGCTTTACAATTATATGTTCACTGTGAGAAAGGGAAGCGAGAGAAAAGCAGAAAAACAGTTATGACGTCAGAGCAACAAATAATGTGACACTGGTGTCTAATCACAGCATGTCCAACAGGATATTTTAACTCAAGTGTGTCATCAAAATACGCACAATTGCTGTTTAGAAACCACATGTAGACTTTCTGGTGCTGTTATTATTTTCTGGATTTAACGTCACTTAAGCTACAGGTTTTGAGACATTCTGTCAGTTTTCTGGGAAAGTAGTTTCAACTTGTCCCTCAGTTTGCAATAAAGTGAAGTTTGTATTTTATTCAAGCATTTACATTTATTTTATTTATTTTTTATATTATATAGTGTGTGTATAGAACACTAATTGGTTCTACTGACAAAATAGTTTGTTAACCCCTTGGGTAAGGCACTGTGCTGAACAAAAATTTCCTACACACTTTATCTCAAGCCTCCATTGCAAATTCCACAAGGTCAATTTACAGCTAGTAAGGGAGGCTTGGTACAGAGAGAGAGAGAGATGTGTGTGTGAATTACCTGGGTCTGTACGTTTCTCAGCAGTGTGCGGCAGCAGTGTTTTCTTCACGTTAACTGTAAGTTTAACTGCTTTAAGAACAGCAATATTACCACTTCGCTGCAAAGAAATGTCATGTAGCTTTTCAGCTGCAAAACTATCTTGATATAGCTGTGGGGCTGCGCTGATAAACATCTGTGTACGGTGTCCGTCTGTACTGTGTGTGTGTTTGCACATATTTGTATAGGAGAGAGAGTGGGAAAAATAAAGCTTGTTTTCCATCAATCCATAGAACGTAATTTACTGGGGAAAACGTGGAAATAGTTTGTAATTTCTATCCTATCAATTGTTGTATTTTTTATGATCAGTGTATTTATGGGTTTTGGATCTTTTGGTGTTTTAGGCTGTAAGGTACGTTGACCCAGTTGTGCACAACACAATAGAAACAAGCTGCAATGCAATGGAAACAAGTTGCAACACAACAAAATTAACAGCACAACAAGATTAGCACAACACCGTGAGAATTAGTGCAACACAATGAAGTTAGTCCTATGTGTTGTGCCCTGCTGGGCCACCAGGTAAAGACCATTGAAATAACTGAAATCATTTGGTTAAGTGATATGGAACTTTAATGTGCTCAAGACTTGGAATTATGTTAGCCCTGCCTTTCCTTAGAAGTAGTCCCAATTCAAAATGTCGAATTATTCTCTTTAGATAAGTTTGCGGTCAAATAATAAACATTTTTCAAGTGCCATTACAAAATATAAGCTCCACACGTCGAATTTAAATAATCTAAATGCATTAGGATGTGCATTATAATAAACAACATTTCTGAGACTAAATTTCTCTGGTAATTGATGGAGTCGGGTGCTGTAACTTACAATTACTGTTCTCAAACAAGTGAAGGAGACAGCCAAGTTCCTCACATTTATGAACTTTTTTCCCCCCGAAGCTCTAAAATTGCAGTCCCTATTGGATTACCTAAAATTTTTGGGGCATTGTTTTGGTTTTGGGAGGTTACCATGGAAACAGCACACTTTGAAGCAAGGAAACACAACCTAATGGTTGCTTTTTCATGATGATAAGCCAGTGTAGCTAATGCAGCCGGTAGACTAGAACTAATCAAATCATGATCTCTGACGATGTTATATAGAGCTGCTATATTCATTTTTTTATTATTATTATTATTTTAAATCCACCTTCTCACCCTCACCGCACTAAGCTCGGTTTACTCTGTTTGTTGGTAGCAGGAAAAGCATCTATCTTTTAGTCACGTAATAATTATGCATCAGAGTGCATGTTAATGCGTGCGTGTGTGTTCCCACAAGGTCCTTACAATAAATCATTCAACGCTGAAATTGGAAACAGGGAGATCACGTCACACCTGGTACATAATGACACAAAAGTCTCTCACACGCACAAAAAACAGGGCCTAATTTAATTTCAATGTGAACATGCAGCACACTCATGTATTAAGAGAGGTTTAGAATACATACGAATACTTACCGTTAACTCGCAAAACGGGTGCACAAACTACATTAAGCCATTGTTTTGATCAAGTTAACCACGCAACTCTTCACCTGTCTTTATTTAAAGAATGGCAAAACTGTTAGTCAGTAACTAAAAACACTTTACCGGCCACTAAGCCACATGGCAATGAAGCACCGGTCGCTAGGAAACCACAGAATATTCTAAGCACGAAAAAGGGAGTGAGTGAATGTCCTCAGTGTTGAGAGAGAGAGAAAATCACATCTTATCTGGTTTAACCAGACACCTTATCCAATGGCCATCGCTGTTCTTTGTTCCCCAATCTGGAGTCAAGTCAACCGTTGATAAGACAAAGGCAACCTCCAGACCTCTTATGCCTGTGCTCTTCATTAATGTGTCATTTAGCCATATATACGCACTTGACAGACGCTGTGTTCGGCTGTTAACTGAATATGTCAGACAGGGCCAATTTTTTACGCTATTAACACAGCCTAAGTTGATAGAATCAGTTATATGATTACATAACAGATCCATTGTCAAATGACTGGACTCTTGCCATGTTTTGTCTTGACATACAAGTTAGCAGACATTGTGCTGAACATTAAAATGTGATGTTTAGTCAACCTTGAACTTTCAGAGCAAACGTTTCTTGAAGATAGGAGGTTAAAAAAACATGCATACAGTAAGAGAGAAGTTCTGTTCTCATATGATAAGATATATGTTGATATTAACCATGCTTCAAAACACATTGGCTTTGAAATGTTAAGTGCATGTTTTATACCGATACTGGGCCATAGCTGGGTGGTTTTGCATGATTTGCTCTCGCCACAGGTCTGAATCTGTTAAAAATTTTCCATTGTGAATGCACGTGCTTAGGAGGTGATCTGCTGATGTTTTTCTGTTGCAAAAGAAAAAAAATTACTTAAGCAAGTATATGCAAAGATACAGTGACTCGAGGGACTCAAGTTTGCATATACATTAGAACAAGAGTTTTAGTGATGGGGGTGATTCAGGATAAAATGTCACTTCAGTGATTGTACATTTCAAACTTAATCATACTTATATACAGACTGTATAGTCTACACTGACTGACTGCTGTTTCAGGTCAATGAATCTGGTCAGTGAACTTTGCTGAAGAAGAGGAATAAAACTCCAATTTACTGGTCTGACTAAACTACAAATACTCTATTCTCCTTCTTTTACATTCAATTTTTAGAACATATTCAATATCTGATAGATACCTTGACTTGAAAGGAATATTAAAAGGGTTCAGCAAGTGCTAAAAATTCAGAAGTGCTAAAAACATTTAGTAACGTTTCTGACAACACATGGCTATGATGCGACTTTTGAATTTTAAGCCAGTGCGCACAGTGGGAGAGTGTCAAAAGACCAAAAACAGTAGTGTAAAGATGTTTGATCAACAGGAGAATAAAGCCCCACAACAGATATGGATACAGTTTTATGAAGGACAGCTAGGAGTGGTTCTTGATTTTTTTATTTTAAAGAAATGTCCAACAAAACTGCAATACCATTTAAACTTTATTGTGATATCTGAATAGTTTACAATACAGTGAAAACAGACAAATAAGTTTTTTCTTTACTAGGACAGAATGCAAAGCAATGTAATCAAGTAAAAAGAAGAAAAATGCTTTTTTGCATTGAAGAAGAAAAATAAGAAAGAATGAAAACCAGGCACGACTTAATATAGCCAATATAAATACAACATGCTTTAGACCTTATATTTTAACAGTCCTAAGAAAATAACTCCGCAAACGTATACAATCGTTTCCTTTGCATACCACTGTTGCCTTAAACTAGATGTTGTTTGAATGACAAATCTCAAAGATTAACAGCTCCAGAAAGGTTTGAAACCAATGTCACTAAAAGAAACAGCAATAAACAATCTTTTCTACTGCCAATATCAGAAACACCTTAATATGTCACTGTAAAAGTCAAATCACAGTCCAAAAAAGCTAACAAAGTAATTTCCCACTTGGTATTCACAAACTCGATTTTTGGTTTAAACAAGTGGTTAACAGTAAAAATGGTCTGATTGAGCGATTTCTTATTTTTTGTGTGCACACTGACAGTGACACTGGCCTGGATCGAGTTCTGTTTCTGTAAATCTTAGGGAAAGCTGTTTTGTGTGTGTGTGTGTGTGTGTGTGTGTGTGTGTGTGTGTGTGTAAAATGGTCTGGGTCGGTGTTTCTATTGTGGACTTTTGGCAGGTGAATCCAGCTCACCGCTGACCATGATGCTAAAACACGACCAGCAGACATTCTCCTATAATGCTCTTGACAGGAAATTATCAAAAATCAACTTTAATATTAAAGAAAAAACAAAAAATACAAAAGCTCATTATCATCAAGCTAAGAGAGCACACATCAGAACACGCTGTGAGACAGCAAAAGAAGTGTCATAAAGGAAACAGCACAGAAGAACTAATGAACAACAGCAAAAACGGCTACAAATAAAGGAAGGGAAGTAAGGGAACACGCATACACGCATACAACACACACACACACACACTCTGTCTCTCTCGTCATTCACCCACATATATAAAGCCAGAGGTACAGTGAACAAAAGTGCTTCAAGTCGGGGAAGTAGAGAAACTAACCCAGTAGAAATATGTATAAAACCTTAAATATGTTACTTTATGTACAAAACTGTGTGAGAGGGACAATGTATTGTCTGTAACTCTGTATCATCTTTCAAGTAAGATATTTCTACAACTATTTTGTTTGCATTGTATTTGACTGATTCGAAGGTCACGTGACCGGACTGACCTTATCGGCGGCGAACGGTAACAGAGGATTCGCCACTCTTTCTACTATTGCCCACCTTCCCACCCACCCTTAAGCATGACGAAACCTCGATATTCATCTGTACGATTCGATATATATTTAATTCTATTTGATAAAAATCTACATTAAATGCCCCTCTTTATCTCTACAGGAAGCAAGCTCCGCCCCCTTCCATTCTAACAGCCCCGCCCCTTTTATATACTTTGCAAAATACAACCACTGTTTCATAACATCTCTAACTTTGACACAGAACTATAAAAAAAATACTGGATTATATTCAACTTTCAAGTGGATAGAGGTTCTGTGAGGTTCGTTTCCAAGTTCGCGTCATTTTCGAGTTGATACAAAGCTCCAGCAGAGCTTCTAATAGACGTGCTGGGTTCTCGGAGTCATGCGCCGCACAACACAAGAGAGGGAGATTTTTTTATTTTATTTTCTATTTTATCTTTTGAAGAGGCACAAGATTCATGCTGCTTAGAGGCAAAGATGTGGAGGAAAGCTAAAAAAGGAACACATCCGCTCGCATGCTCTCAGACAGTCCGGGTAAAGTGCAGAAGGTTTAAAGTGAAAGTTCCGGATTGCATTTATCTCTATTAGCAGCAAAAGAATCACGTAACGCCACATTGAATGGTGTCCAATTGTAAAATTTGAGACCTGCTTCTGATGGGTGAATCCAATTGGACGAATTACGAGCATAGCGAACAGGTCTGCAGAAGAAAGCAAAAGCAGTGTGTTTGAAAGTAGAGGGAGATGATTAAGCCAGCAACCACCCAACCCTGAAAATCATTCAAAGCATCTAATACAATCATTCCATTATTTTCCATGAAAAAAAGGCCATAAAATGGACAGACTTTTGCCTCTAAACCCATGAACAAGGCCTCTGCAAAGTGCAAACAAAGTAACTGCATTCAAGTATGCCATAAACATAATGTGTAAAACACACTGAGCTAACATGCATGTGCATGTCCAAACATGTGGTTTAACACATAAATTACACATAGCAATGAACATACATGTGATTGTAATATCAACAACAATAGTTTAGTAAAATCTTTTCATCATTTGGCGTGAAGGGGGATGAAAATGTAACGCAAACAATGTTCCGAGGACACTAGTTTCAGTTTTCCCCAATGTCCAGTGTATCCAAACGGCTGTCACTTGTCTTGTTTAGTTTAATTTTTTTTCTCTCACCAATAATACGGTTGCAAAAATGGAACCTGCCACGAATGACAACTCAAAGACGCGTGTTTGTGTAATTCACCAAAAGCACCAGAGACAACTAAAGCTCCTGTAGGGTTCAGACGCAGAGAGTCCCACCAATTGCACAGTGAAGTCATCCAATTTCGGAAATAAAACGGGTAAAACGCAGGGGAACTGCCATGCCACTGCAATGCTGAACACCCACCCCCATCTGTAATATACTGCTACATAGCCTAACCCTGAAACCAACCCCAACTCTTATAACGTATGTCAATTGTCGCTACCCCAGAGTGAAAGGAAAAACAATCAGAATGGGCTTGATGCAGAGAAGGAGAAAAATGCTAACCAGTAACATCAGTCCACCAGGAAGGACTTAAGATTCCTGTCCAAACAGAACGCACACTAAGACACCGAAACAATTTAACGGGGCAGTCAAACAGGAAGGGAGAAGGTTCAGATCCCAAAGTGTTGACATGTACATCTCGGAAAAAGGTCCTAGAGAGTCTTTCAGTGACCATAGACCGTCTTCAGTTCGCTTTCCGTCACTCTGCCTTTGAGTTTTGTGATGACCCAGTAGAGATGTCGGGATGTGTCATGGTCGACGGTGGCGTGTGTGCGCGCGCGTGTCTGTGCGTTTTTTGTTTGTGTACGTGTGCGTGTGGTGGTGTCACTCGGCAAAGTCCACGGCAGAGCAGCCCAAAGGTCACTGAGCGGAGAGGAAGTAGGTGAAGGTCACTCCCAGCCATTATCTTTGATCATGTGAGCCAGCTCGATGATGAACTTGCCTTCTTTGTATTTCTGACTGCTCTCAAACGCATGCTCCTGTAACAGAGACAAAAACCGACGAAACGTCAGGACCGAGAAATGTGCAGTTTTGACTATTGAAATAAATCAAACAATATTTCTGCCTACTTGAAGGGATTGTTCACCCAGAAATGAAAATCCTGTTATCATTTACTCACCCAAACCCATAATACGTTGGTTAATCTTCAAAATACAGATTACATTTTTAATGAAAGCAGAGAGTTTTCTACGCCTCCACAGAAAGTTCAGGTAACAAAAACTCCAAAAAAGATCAGAAGATCCAAAATTGCCATAAAATGGCAATAAAAATTGTTTAGATGCACATAAAAGCATAAATTAAATCTGTTGATTATATAAGGTGATTGAATCTCTTCACAAGATTTGGATTAAAACTCTCAATTCATATGGATTTTTTAATGATGCCTTTATGACCTTTTCAATTTTGCTTTCCTGGACTTTCAATGAAGGGACAAAACCACTCAGGTTTAATAAAAAAAATATCTTAATTGTGTTTCAAAGCTTAACCTAAGTCTCATGGGCTTGGAAAGACATGAAGGTGAGTAAATGATGACTACATTTTTATTTTGTTTGGGTGAACAGTCCCTTTAACAATAATGAAAAACAGGATTTGCCTTTCTCTTAAAAGATTATGATATTGATATGCTTTCCAGTGCATCCAGACCATGTATTGAAGTTAAACTACAAAAATATACAAATGACATATGCCACATATACAGTACATATGGCTTTTGCTTGGCAGCCATCTCCTTTTTCTAGGATGGCTGCACAATTTTGGGGGGAAAAACAGAATAGCAATTTTTCTGAACTGATGACTATAAAATGTGTCTTTAAAATAATAAACAATACTGCTGCAATACTGTTGCTGGATCTACATTGATACAGAGATCTTAGCCAATCATAACAGAGGCCTTTATCGCACAGTAGCCAAAACAGCCTGTTTAAAAAGGTCAGAAAGAGAGAAGAACAGGTTTGGTCCAAGAAAGGGGAAATCAAATGCTATAAAATGCAGAACAGGAGCCTTTTAATGTATTCTGGACAGAAAAGACTCCCTGTTACATGATATAACATGCTGAAATTATATAAAACTAGCTATTGCTTTAGTATGGTCAGCTTAACTAAAGTCTTTTTGACTGCTTTAGTCTGTCTGAATCTCCTCTCACACCTGTCCATTACTCATCTGACTTAAATCTGCCCACTAGAGCAGTGGTGTGTCATCCTGCCTCTGGTTCTAAACCCTACGCTGCCAGCTTTGACTCAGATGGCTTGAAATAAGAGCTGCTCCTGAGAGTTTCTCATCAGATGATGGTGAAAAGAGCTTCAAGAAACTGGTCTGTGATCAGTGTTTCAGAGTTGCTTGAATCTAAAGGCTTTGTAATCAAGCATGCGGAGACCTGAAGACTAACAAGATTGAGTCATGAGTGTAAGATCCCTCTTAACCAATCCTCAGACACCATAAGAGCTCCGGTTTAATCAGGAAGAGTAACAACCACACAATACCTCAATACCTGCCATCTACAAAAACACAGAAAATACATTTTAAAATCTAATTTATTTTTGTGATGGCAGATCTGAATTTTCAGCAGACATTATTCCAGGCTTCAGTGTCCCATAATCCATACTTATAAACCAGTTTCACATAACTGATACACAAATCTTTTGCAAAATTATAAATGTCTTTCCTGTCACTTTTAATTAATACAATGCATGCTTGCTGAATAAAAGTATTAATTTATTTTTAAAATATTTATTTATTGTCTATTTCCATATTTTCATGTTTGATGAAATGTATTCAAATATTAATAAAATGTAATTTCAAATGTTAAATTCACATAACAGATCTGTTACGCATCATATTATGAGATGTGCGCTTGTTTTAATGACTTATTAATGAAAGTTATTATAAAATCCTGTCAAAACTGATCTATTATTCAGTGTCTGCGTATGAAAACACAACAGCATGAACTCTTACAGCATTGAAGTGGGTCCTAATTGAGCGGTGAATAAAGACATATATAGATCTAAATGTGTGCTGGACTGCAGGGAGAGGTCAGAGGATGTTAATTCTGGTCACTAGAGACCAGCAAAGTAACAGGATATCAGTAGACAAAAATAAAGAAACCCACACAGCTCAGATTAGCCAACTGCTGTTACTGCAACTGCAGAACAAGCACTCTGACAAGCACGTATCAGCAAAGTGAGACACCTCGAAACAAAACGCAGCTTGTCTTGTGTTGCAAGGAAAAGTGTTTCAAATAATAGTCTATAATTTGCATGGAATGGAAGGAGAGTTAACTTACGTATTTCCAGCCCAGGGTGGTTTTACAGTTTTCACAGTAGATATCCGCCACAGCGTGTAACCCTGTTAGGAGAACCCTCTCCTCTGCTGGACCACAACCCACATTCACACTGAGGGGAAAGAGGTTAATCAATGGTCAAAATGATTATTCATGTGACCGATGGGTTTTCTGAAAGTCATTGTGGGTAACCTTTACTGGTTGACCACTTAGGTGGTCAGAAGCAGTACTACAGCAGATATGATTGCTATCAATGGAAACCAGGTAGCATCCCAGCTACGACTAGAATAGCTCTAAAATTACATTAAATTTTCAACAGAAATCAACTGACATAAAAACAGACTATGCATAAGCCATTTTAGATGCCGTTGGCAAAATCATATACACAAACTGCAGCATTCAGTTCAGTGCAATTTACGTAAGAATGGTTTTACAAATGATTTACACAAATTTGTTCTGCTTATCTTTAATGAGGCTCAAATGGTAGTAATCCTACAAATTAGTAGCAAAGCAAAATGTTATTTAAATTAGCTGATGGGGACCAGATGCACTGCATAATGAGCTGGCTTTGATATAATGGTCAAAATGACTGAAATACACACTGAATAAAAATCTTTATCTCACAATTTACACACACTATCATTCCGAAGTTTGAGGTTGGTAAGATTTTTGACTCTTATATGCTTACAAAGGCTGCAGTTATTTGATATATTATTAACAATTAAAATAAGTTTTCTATTGCAATATATTTTAAAATGTAATTTATTCCTGTGATGCAAAGCTGCATTTTTAGCATCTATTCCTAGAGTCTTCAGTGTCACATTATCCTTCAGATTCTGATTTGTGCTCAAGTTATTTTCAGAGTTGAAAACCGTTGCGCCGCTTAATATTTTTGTGCAAATAATGATATTTTTCTAGATTCTTTGATGAATGTAAAGTTCAAAATATCAGCATTTATTCTAAAATTAAAATCATTATATTATAACGATTATACAGTATATGTCACTTTTGATAAATTAAATGCATCCTTGTGGAATAAAAGTATTAATTTCGAATGCTAGCATATGATATTTGTTAAAGATGTGACGTGCATCAGCAGGCTATCCAGTGGTAGTGTGAAGTGACCTAATTTAACTAATTTTCCATTAACACATACTTTCATAAAGTCTGTATAGGTCAAAACTGTATAATATTTCAAGAGAAACTTAACTCTTAATTAAAGAATCCTTTTTGTGTTTATGTTTTTATATCTTTACAATGGCAATGTTTAATGCTCATGCACTACTGTGCATTGCCTGAGGAATATCACAGTTCGCTAACACATTTAACCTAGACTTCATCATCGTAATATCTCGCACACACTGGAGCGCTAGCTTAAACACACTGGCAGCGCTATGCTTAAATATGATGAATCATCAACTCGCATCATTAGATAGCAGTGCTATGTTTAGGCCTACAGCTCTTATAATATGCAAAACAGCTATTCCATTTCCTCTATGAGCCTCTGATAGAGATATTAGGGATAATGTGCAGTCGCCCGGTCATTATGACAAAATAAACTCCTTCAGGGTGATATATGACCCATCAGCCTTGGAATCAGTCTGGGTTTATTTTGCATAAACGACCAGGTACATAACCCTTTTTATAAAAATACCATTCAAAAGTTTTCTGGACGGTAAGATTTTTAAGTCTCTTCTGCTCACCAAGGGTGCATTTATTATACATAAATTAAATGATAAATTATTAAACTATAAATTATTGAGGTGGATGAGATATATACTTACACTGAATTGAAGAGGTAGGCTCGTCCCTGGCTGCCTTGGAATGACTAGAGAGACAAAAATAGAAATATAATGTTATATATGAATGATAACTTTACAATCAAAGTTCTCCCACACACACACACACAGATACATCAGACCCACACATGGTTTTCCATGAAAGAGTGTGTGTGGGTGTTGTGGTCCTCTCTCTGTATGTTTGTCTATGTGCGTGTGAGTATGTAGAAGGTCTGTCTGAAACACACTGTGTTCTAACAGCCAAGCTCTGGTCACAGGCCAACATGTGGATTTCATAAATGAGTCTCTGCGTATGTGTGTGCAAGTATGAAACAGTGTTTCTCTTTAGAAAATGTGTGTATGTGGGTTTATGAGACTATACATAATAAGCTCCACACATTGAGCTGACTAGTGGAGAGTGAAGGAACAGAGGTGCTTTTATTCCTCGTCATAAAAATGGAGATAAAGCTGAATGCTGACAGGAGGCACTTCTGCAGGGTTTCCATTCAGTGTTTAACGGGATTGTTTTCCCAAAATGAAAACTGTTATCATTTACTCATGTTGGTCCAAACCTGTACTGTTTGCTTTCTATATATGTGTGTGTGTGTATATATGTAAGGACTGTCAGTTTAATACGTTAATTAATTATAGTTATGAAAAAATGTCCCTGTATGAGTTAATAATAATAATGTTTGTATCATATAATAAGCAATATCAACACAGTAGGGCTGGACGATTATGGCCTAAAATCAAAACCTCGATTAATTGAACATTTTACCTCGATTACGATTAATGAATGATTATTTTGTTTCTGTTTTGTTTTTTTGCCCTCATAGTTCACTGAAAAGGTTTGTACTGTAAATATGATTGACTATCAGCAGTTATTTTATCTATGTTCGTAACATTTCTTACTAGGGTTGGGTATCGTTTGAATTTTATCGATTCCGATTCTGCTTATCGATTCCTAGTTTCGATTCCAATAAGATAAAAAGTCAAACATTTAGATGTCAAACTTTTTTACAAAGCATTCTGTTACAGTTGAATAACATGAGCAAAAATCGGCAGCCTACAAAACACTGCAAGAGGAATTTTGCCTGTGATTAAAAAAAATACCTTAGCAAAAACAACTAGATTAACATAAATTTCTAATATTAAAGTGTTTAAGACAAGTAAACAGTCAATAATAAGATAGGAACAAACAAATCAATTAGCAATATCATAAATAAAACAAAAAACAAAATTCAGGTACAGTAACTGTAATTAAAAGTTTAAAAACACTGCATTGATTTCTTTTTATAAATAAAATAAAGATTAATCAAGTAAAGTTATTAAATACATTCAGTCAAGATCACTGAATGGCTTTCTTTTGTTCTTTAATTAACATTAATGACAGGCAGTGCGTTTATTAGGCTGTTGTCTCTTTAAGCAAAAATACTGCACATGTGTGTTTTCTTTCTCATCGGTTTATGTTCACGTAAGACAAAAACGGCTGCGTTTATGATGATATACTGATGTAGTTTTCTGTATCGTAGTTTCGACTCTGAACAACCTTTTCTACAGTTAAAATGCACAGAACAGTCCGAGAACGGACACAAACCGGGAACCCGCAGCCCGACCGCCGACCGCTGCTCTCTGTGCACGCGCTTGTGCTTCATGTGCGCTGCACACAAACATGCTATAATAAGTTTTGAGATTCTAAGCTACTTTATTGATAAATCACAGGACAGCACTGACAACTAGTTTCTGTGTTCCTCTGTGCGCGCGATCTTCATAGCTACTGTTTATATGAGTGTTTGTGCCACAATGCAGCTGTGCGAACATGGTAGCTCGATATTATAATACACATCCGATCATCTAATCGCTTGAATCTCCAAACCATAAAACAAATACAACTGACAAAGTTTAGTGAAGACGCAAGGCTCACCGCTCACGCGCCATCAGTGTTGAACCGGCGTTCACCTCCGTGTTTTGCTTTTATGCCACTGACTGGCAGAGTCATGTGGCTACACACGCGCTAGTATGCTTTTAAGGGGGAAGTGTTAACAGGATTAAAAAACCGAAATAACCGACATGGGAAAATTACGTCGGTTAGAGGTTATGAATTTCGGTTTTGATTACTTTTCGATTAATCGTCCAGCCCTATTACACATAGCGAGAGCAATATCACACGAGTACTGTTTTTGTCACGAAGAACATGAGTGTAAATGTGATTTTATACAACATTTCAGTAAATAAGAAGTTATTATGCTATATTTTAAACACAATATTCTGTGTTTTTGTTCAATTTTGCCAACAAAAATATTACCTATAAAGCCACAGCAGAACTGTTGTGTATCTCTGAGCAACGCAGTGGTGTTTAGTTTCTGAATGAATCAGCGTTTTGAACTAATCGTATGAACCGATGATTCAGTAGCCCACAGAGAGAGCCGTTTACTGAATTCCTGAATGAATCAGTCTTTTGAGACATTTTCCGCCACCTGCTGTTAGTTTTAGTTTCTTCTTTAGAGTATCATTTTGTTTATTAAATAATAATAATAATAAAAATAAAAAACATTAAAGGGATAGTTCACCAAAAATAAACAAACAAATAAATTCTTCTTCTTGCTTTATGGCAGATCGCAGACTTATAAGTGCATTATCACCAACTATTTCTCAAATTGACCACTGATGCTCCTAATTGAGATTGTAGATAGTCAATGGTCCATTTGAGAGATAGGTGGCGATAATGCACTTATAAGTCTGCGATCTGCCATAAAGCAAGAAGAAGACGACGACGTTTGGTTTTGTTTGTGTATATTGTTTTTTTTGTATGTTTTAGCCGTGATTCCCATCCACTTCCATTATAAGTCTGACAGACTGCAACGGTTTGTGTTAAAAATCTTTGTTTGTGTTCTACTGAAGAAACAAAGTCACCTACATCTTGGATGACCTGGGGGTAAGCAGATAAACATCACCGTTTCATTTTTGGGTGAACTGTCCCTTTAACAACACTTCAAAACATTTATGGTTTTTAGCGAATGAGCAATGGTTAAAGTGACGCTTGCCTTAGCAAATAACACTAATAATGACACTCAGTCATGGTGAGAATACTCTGAGGAGACTGTACACAAGAGAACTTAGTCATACAAAGTTGGTCTGTTTTTAGTAAAGGACATTATAGTAGTAGGATGTGTGGAAAGGTTAGGCAAACATATTCATGGATGGAGCACTGAATGATCTGAATCACCAGCTAAAAATATGGATTACCAAGAACATGTGCAGTGCTTTTCAGATTAGGACAGCTTTCTGTGAAAACTTAAACACAATCTCATCAATGCAGTTAATTATAAATTAATATTCCAACTATGCACATCTAGTATTTTTTTACAAATGCAATGCTTGCTTGTTGTTGGTGTAAGTGGCTGGATTTAGGCCAGTGTGCTCCTGGTAACCAGCTGTCATCCTCGGTCGCAAGAGCTGGGACGGGGTGAATCGGCTTTACTTTTCCACTGCCGATGACCCCAGTATAGCAACAAGCCTAATAAAGACTGTTAAAGCCCACGGCGGCTGTCTGCGCTCTTCTAAGAGGAGTGTCTAACCAGCTAGAGCTAAAGGCAAACGGGTAATTTCATAGGGACATTGACACAATGAAAGGCCCCCAACTGTGTCGTTTTACATTGTGGGACATGTAAATCTGGCTCTAGCTACAATGTAGGTATAATGCACACAGGAATGAGAGAAGGTGTGAAAGCAGTGCATTTAGGAGGAAGCGAATGCATTTAAGCCAGATCAATAAGATTTAATTACAGATCTACCTCCATTATTATGTTATAATTACAAAAGCCATGGATGACAGTCCTGGGAAACATTCAGTGCAAATAAGCAAAAAGATACATTAGTGACAGAAAAAAAAAATTTATGCAGGCTTTAGATTCAACTGGACATTTATAATAAAGGTACTAAATACAAGTTAATTATTTGCAGCAGAAATTCCCTCACATTGTTCCAAGTGACTGCTTACTTTAAGGTTTTTGACATGACTTGAGCATATCTTGGTAAGTGTTGCTTGGTTTTCAACTACTGTAACCATAACAGCAGGCCACACAGAAGGGATCCCTGGGATTCAGCAACTCACTCATATTTGCCAAAAGATACGTTTCTCTTTTAAAAAGATTAATGAACACCGGTTTTCCGCATGACAAGGGCCAAGGCTATTTAGGTTAACCTGAAGATGCAATGAAGTGTAGATCAATTATTTAAATTGGCAGTTTGGACTGTGTGGACTAATGCATACAGTAAATGCTGCGTGCAAACTAAAGGGTGAATACTATTTCCTACAAACCTGGAATAGCATTCTTGTTGGCCTGTTGTTGGTGGCCTGTTGCATTGCTTTATCATCTCATATGCCAGTCAGAAGATTTACGGCATCAATTCACTGATTCATGATCATGTCATAAACTTTGACCAGTATCATCCACACACTTCAAAGGATATTCAGTCCATAACAAAAACATCAAAGAACAGACGTCACTCATGTCTTTATGCAAAATGTCTGAGATTCTTTCTGCAGCCAACACAGACTGATTTTAAACGCAAGCCTAAAACTTTCCACCTGGCTTAAAAACAAAACCATCCATTCTTCCCTGCCTCTTTCGCCTGTCTTTATTTATCTATTGGCTAAAGACATACTCAGCACTGACTGGCTGACTTTCCTCCCTCTCACTGGTCTTAACACTTCTGCTAAAGTAACCTGAGATTACTGTTGTTAAAACAGAACAAGTGGGTCAGACTCAGTTACTGTTCCTATCAACGGCACCTGGCTCTGAGACAAACTGCAGTAAAGGCCGGGCTTGTTCTAATTCTTATCAATCATTACCTGATTGTGGGGAGCAGTTAAGAGGCTTGGTAACCCACTTTAACTACTGAGGAGGAGTAATAGGGAGTTTTACAGAAAAGGGACCATCAACAAACAGATGCAGATAAAGGCTAGACTTCATAAAATTCATAAACCTACACAACCAGTTGTACTGATAGCTTAGCATGTCTCCAATCTAACATGGATAAGCATGAAAATACTCAGCAAACTAAAATAGTCAACTTTAAATTAGATACTAAAAGTAGTAAGTATACATTTTTTTTGTAAAAAATAAAAACAAATTTATATATATATATATATATATATATATATATATATATATATATATATATATATATATAAAGTGTTCTGTTTTCAAAATTTTTTGAGTAAATTTATAAAATGTGTAAAAATATTATTAAATAAAAACTCACACATTAGCAATAAGTAAATATTTATGCAAGATGCATCAATTAATGTAAGATGTATAAATTAATTAATACATATTTATGCATTATTGATTCATTATTACAGCTATGTATCATGTATTATGAGAGATTATTATGCATTATGAGAGAATACATTTTGCAAAGAAAAACAGGTAAAAGTATAAATAAATTTGGACAAAATTATGCAATACGTAAATACGTATATATATTAGTGCTGTGTCAATGTCAATGTCACCTTTATTTATATAGCGCTTTAAACAAAATACATTGCGTCAAAGCAACTGAACAACATTCATTAGGAAAACAGTGTCAATAATGCAAAATGATAGTTAAAGGCAGTTCATCATTGGATTCAGTTATGTCATCTCTGTTCAGTTAAATAGTATCTGTGCATTGTATATGCAGTACACACACATATATTATATAAACAAGACCTTTTTTTGTGGATGTGAGATGTGATTAATCACATTAATCATTGCCCAGCACTAATATATATATATATATATATATATATATATACACATATATATACAGTACAGACCAAAAGTTTGGACACACCTTCTCATTCAGAGAGTTTTCTTTATTTTCATGACTATGAAAATTGTAGAGTCACACTGAAGGTATCAAGGGCTATTTGACCAAGAAGGAGATCGATGGGGTGCTGCGCCAGATGACCTGGCCTCCACAGTCACCGGACCTGAACCCAATCGAGATGGTTTAGGGGTGAGCTGGACCGCAGACGGAAGGCAAAAGGGCCAAAAAGTGCTAAGCATCTCTCGGGGAACTCCTTCAAGACTGTTGGAAGACCATTTCAGGTGACTACCTCTTGAAGCTCATCAAGAGAATGCCAAGAGTGTGCAAAGCAGTAATCAAAGCAAAAGGTGGCTACTTTGAAGAACCTACAATATGACATATTTTCAGTTGTTTCACACTTTTTTATGTATATAATTCCATATATAATTCCACATGTGTTAATTCATAGTTTTGAGCCTTCAGTGTGAATCTACAATTTTCATAGTCATGAAAATAAAGAAAACTCTTTGAATGAGAAGGTGTGTCCAAACTTTTGGTCTGTACTGTATATATATATATATATATATATATATGCTTCCTTTCAATAAAGGTTTCACCACAATTAATATGTATCAAGAATGATCGCATTATGAAAGATATCAACAAGAAGAATGATATCTGGCATGGCAAGTCCTGGCTTCTGTGGCCATGCTGGAAGAATGAAAGTATGTCATAATCAAATTAACCTGCTTTACCAGTTAAAACAAAAAAGCCACAAACATTTTCCACTTTTGACCGCTAACAAAGGCCTCCATTCTGAAAAAAAAGTGGGTCATCTTTAAGGCACCGTCTAAATATCAGGATATGTAAGGAACATCTGTTAAGCTTTTCATGGTTTAAATGTCTATTTTCGCCCTTAAAATCTCCTCGCAGATAACATCGCAGAAACAATGTACCCTTCATAATATACGATCTGCCATCGAGCAGGGCCATTTGTTAATGAAATGAAGATGCGCACCATGAAAAGAGCCCTTAGATTTGCAGTAGCTACAGGGGAAAGGCACTGGACCCAATGAAATAATCAGCTTAGAGGTAATTCTTGGCACTGAAGAGATGAGATGTAGAAAGGAAGTTGCAGGAGAGCCCATACAGCAAAAGCGCTTTTCACTCAAGAGCGACACACCTCCCTAGAGCATGTGGTGTTTTTTATAAGTGCTAAGAGCATTAATGCTTCTATTTGAACACACAAACAATCCTGTCCGAGTGTGCCATGGCTGAATGTAAAGAGACTATCTGAAAGATTGTGGAGGATAAACGCGCTGGAGCCTGAGCTGAAGCCCATTCAAATAAATTTTGTTTTACTCCCTGTGAAATTACATTCTTTGTCATGAAGTTTGTCCCTGGTCTACCTTCATGTCCAGAAAGTTTAACTGGCAAGGATTCATACAGGCAATTAATAGAGTCTAAAGAGGGCATGATATTACTGCTGCTCTCCACAGATCTTATTTTAGATCCTATGTGTATTTAGATACAAATGGCACTGCATCCTCATTACATGTCAACAAGCCATAACTTGGCCGTAATGAGATTTGTACATTTTTACAGATTTTAGAGATACGAAAATATATCAATTAATACAAGTGACAGAGTATTCAATGAACAGCAGTGCATTATTCAGCCTCAAAATCTATAGCCATGTCAGTGTATAGTATATGTTTTCTGTTTATAATAGAATTGAAGTCATTTTTGAGTACAAAAAAATGAAATATACAATTAAAAAAGTGTGAATAATATATACAGCAATATACATATGATAACATTATATTTGTATTTTGATATAAAAGATAAATATATAATGTATTTTCAGAAGTAAAAAAAAAAAAAAAAAAAGTTTAAACAATAATTAATTTCAGTAATATATAATAAATGTATATACATGCGCACACACACACAGATACATATTTGTTTGTTTGGGTGGAGTACATTTAGCCTTGACCTGTTTGAGGCCACTGTCATCTTTATACAATACCACTATAAAGTAGGGCTGTAGCTATTGAATATTTTATTAATCGAGTGTTCTACCAAAAATTCCATCGATTAATCGAGTAATCGGATAAAATGTGTTTTTGCTTAATTAAAGTGCAATGTTAATTATGCAAGAGAAAATAAGACTCCTGGGTCTCTTAAAATGAACAACTAAGTTTCCTTTTTTAGAAAAAAAATATTTGTATTTTTTAAATGCATAGAATGCAATGCATACATCAAAAATAAACATTTATCTGTCTGTACTTGTACTGTGAACAATGACAATAAAGTTGACAGATGAATTAAGTGCATTTAAGTGCCATTCAGTTGGGGTTTTAAATAAAGCATTTTCTGAGATGCACATTTAACATTAAACACATTAAACAATAATTTAATTTATCTTTTAATTATTGAAAATTTACTTTTTGGTAAACAAAGGGGATTTACTATAAAAAATAAAACATGGAACAAATGTTGTGTGATTAAACCTTAAAAAAAAAGTTTGATTTTTTTTTTAGTAGTAGGCTATGTACAGTACATTCTGCTGAACAATAGTCTTTAACCGGACTTTTATTTTGACGAGTTGACTTACCTTTACAGTTCTGTGTATGTGATGTGACGCTAGTTTTACTCAAATCAAACGGTCAAATGTTCATGAAGTGACTGTCAGAGCAGTTCTGGAGAAGTTATTCATGTGTTCACGTCTTATTTAGTGAGAAAGCAGATGGCGGCACGTCACGACGCGCGCTTCAGTGTCTGTAATAAAGGAAGTCGCGCGTCTGCTCCATTCATTAACAGAGACATGCAGAACATGCAGGATTCATATTTAAACAGACTATTCTGGCTTAATATTTACAGATATTAGTCCATATCATGATTTGATGTAAGTGCAATGACCTATTTTTTATTAATTCATTCAAAATTTGGCAAATTCCGTGCCATTCCGCGTTAAACTGTAAATTCCGTTTTTATGACTGGATTCCGCGATTCCCTCCGCGTTTTCTGCATTGCGGAAATCATAGGGCCCTAGTTGTGGTATGCCAGCTCTATCTTGCAATGGACACACGCCACGACGTTCTCTTTACGTTTGCCCGCGTCCTCAAATCAAAACACTGCTGACTCCTTGCAGTATGCGATTTCGGACGCAGGGCTTGTGTCTCCTTCCGCTTTGTGGATGACGTAAACGCGTTGTGTCACATTAAAAAAATATCATTGCGAAAGAACCTGACGTGAGATTTTAAATAAATTAAAAGAGGCTTCGAGGCCTCGATAATTTTTTGTAATCGAGTTACTTGAGTTACTCGAGGAATCGTTTCAGCCCTAATATAAAGAACTGCACCACTGCTTATATACTTAATCTATGACCTTAAAATAAGAACAACAAAAGTCTCGAAACACGTAATGGAAATACAAGTTGATCAACATTCCATTTCTCAGGTCAACATAATCCATAAAACGATTCTGGATCACCAGGAGGACATGTTAAACAGCTTCAAATTTATGACCCATAAAGCAGCATGTGACGTGGCTTCTTATTGTAGGTGAGAAGAACTTTAATTAGATGCATGTTCCTTCACTATAAAAATGAGACTGGATTCATAAAAATCTTCTAAAGAAAATATTTTAGAACTTAAGAATTTTTCCAGAATTTCACTTTGGAACATAAACTAAATTTGATTTCATGGCTGCTCTTGCTGAAGATTTGCTGATCAACTAAAAAGCCTGTCTTTTTGTACTGGCTTGCAGATTACCGTAATAATCATTAAAATACTGTTGTTGTAATTGAGAAATTAAAAATAAAGTCCCTGTTTGACAGAATTTGGAATTCTACAGTCATCACACACAATCACAACTCATCATTGTTTACATAATGGATCACTGGTGTCACTTTTGAATACTTTTGATATATATGTAACTAGTGTCATGTTCTAATAAATGTAAGGGACCAATAAAATCATTAAGCGTCTTACCTTTGGGGAGATTATCCCCAATTTTTAAGACAGGTTGAAGTTTATCCAAATTTTAAAGGTCAATACACACGGTTCCAGCAAACAATGAACAATGCTAACAGGCCTGATCGTTGGGGGGAAGGGGGATTGGATCATTGTGTTACAATGGTTGGCTTGTGTTGGCATTGGCCATTGCTTGATTGCTTACGCCATTGAACTTTTAGAAATTAAATATTTTTTAATTTTTTGGAATATCTGAGAAGTAACATACTGCAATCTGGTGATGGTAGTTAAAGGTCAACGTCCGTTGTTAGGGTTGGGATTAGGGTTAGGGTCAACCCTAACCCTGAGATAGCCTGAAGAGATTTTTAAGGATTTCCTTTTCAAGTATTCAGATTCTAATTCAAAGTCCTTTCTTAAGAACAATCTTAAGATAAGAACATTCTTAAGAAATGTTTTGTAAATCTTAAAAAATAAAATAAAACCAATTCTAAGTTTTTGGAAATATGAAATTACCAAGAATTTTTTTCTTCAGAATGTTTCGTGAATCTGACCCTTGAAGACTAATTTTCAAATTACATTTTCCTGGAAAACAAGAAATTAACAACCAGCATTCAAACAGGTTAACCAAACCATCTTGTCTGAACTACAAGAGGGTTCGACTGATCCTGACAGGTGCTGTGCATACTGGGAAATGGATCATCTCTTGCAGTAGCGTTAACAGCTTAGCCATCTGGGAGAGCGGCACGTGCCTCCTGTGCGAACATATCCTGTTATATCCAACAAACAAGATTCAAAGTGTCTACTGTGGTATCACAGTACACCATAGACAAAATGGTACTGTAGTTAAGCTGATAAACCTAGTATTATGGGTGCCATCAGGATATACAGTAAAAATCGCAGAGACATGACTTATAGCATGTTGCAAGGTAACAGAAAAAAAAATATGTAGTTTTACTTACATATAGTAATGTGTTATATCTTATATATATATATATATATATATATATATATATATATATATATATATATATATATACACACACACACATACATACACATACACACACACACACACATGTATGTAATAGAATAATAAAGTAATAATAATAGTTACATATATAATATATATTTTAAATTAAAAATAAAATAAAAACTTTGAAAGCAGCTAAAGTATGGTAACAGTAATGAATACTGTAGTTAATTTGGTAGTATGGCTACTTTTAATTAGTTACTCTCCAACACTGTCTATGAGTCCATTAGAGTCTCCACTAACCTTTGAGATGAGCTCATCATGATTGGCGAGATGTGCCCGGCAGTGGATGCAGCTGTAGGTTCGGTGACAGTTGGGCAGGTAAGCCTGGAAGGTCTTGGACTTTGTCATCTTTACCATCTCACAGTCGTGGTGCTCCTCACTAGGTTCCTCTGGGCTGGCTCTAGATGAGTTGCAGCTCTGCTGAACTTGCTGACATAAGAAGCACTGGAAGATGCAAGCAAAAGCCGTCGTTGTTGTGGAGTGGATGTGTGGCACGCTCCACACAGACACCGCAGGAGAAAATACGACCTGGAAATAAAGGGAAAGGAAGATGGGGAAGGCCATTACTTTTTGGAATAAACATACTCTATCCTACCAAACTATAAAAGACAGACAGGCAGAACTGATTAAAAAAAAAAAGTTCACCCAAAAATTAAAAGTCTTACATAACTTTAATCTTCTTTCTTGGAATTTTTTTTTTTTTTACATGAAACACAAAAGAAGAAATTGCACCGGTCACTTTTCCATGCAAATACAATAAACACGGACAAGAGCATTCAAACTTAAAAAAAAGACATAGAAGTATGATAAAATTTCTCATAGAAATTGCATGGAAAAATTAACCATTGAATGCTGACAATATTTTTCATATTTTATGTTGAACCTGCATTTGCATTTATAAATTTAGCAGGTACTTTTATCTAAAGAGACTTACGCTGCATTCAAGGTCTATACACTTTTAACTCAAGTGTATTTTCTGGGAATCTAACCTATGACATTGGTGTTGCTAGCGCCATGCTCAACTTGTGTTAACCAATACTTTAGCATGAAAAATTAGTCCTAGAATTGCAAGAATACTTAGCAAATGAGCAGCTGAAATCAGATAAAAGCGAATGAAAACAATCATTTCCTCTTCACCCATGACAGCTTAAGCCTGAGCAGTCAGTGGAGGCATTGTGTGTCTGATGAAGTGTGAATAACAATGATTTTTCTCCAGTGAATACCACATATTAAAGATTCACTTTTAGCCAATAAGGATTGTTTAAGCATGTCAAAAGCTGCAGCTAGTTTCCATGTGCACCAAGAGGACCAAGCTAAGATTTATTGCCACTGTGGGAAATCCAGCGTCTATTAGAGGATGACATTCAAATCAACTTGCTTAACCAGGCCAGACTGCCCATTCATTACAGAGTCAAAATATTACTAATGCAGTAAATTACGGCTGAACTTATTTCATTAGATTTTAGCAATTGGCCAGCCTTTGATTATCCCACAGTAACATATTATGATGTGATACCACTGGTCCGTAATTCTTTTTCAGGAAGATAATTATAAGTTATTTTAACAAAGATGAGTGCTGCTTGAGGCACTGGTAGATTTCAATATGTACTATGCTAACTGCCATCCCTTTTTGGCATTCGTATTTTTTCATAGTTCACATAACGTTCACACAGACAATCAGAAAATAACAGGAAACCATGTATAATGCGCTAATGGGGCAACAACACTTTATGCAATAGAAAAATACAGACACACTTCCGCAATAGCACAGGAAGCTCCAGCCATGCAGACCAACAAAACGCGCGAGCTCTGCTCCTGTGGCGCCAAGTGTTGCCAGATCTTGCTAAAACAAGAAACATGCTCTGATTTACCTTACCTGATCAAATCAAGCATGAAGCACCAACCCCATGTTGCTTTTCATTTGCGTTAAACAGTCATAAACGATGTAAAATGAATCCTGATGCTAAAAAAGTATGTATATCCTCCTCCACAAATAATTTAGACGGTTTACATATTATAACTGACCAGTTAATATCTCATCCACACACGTGAAATGGCATTCTGAGAAAAGCAGAAACGGGAAATGAAAGTTGAATTGGGCTACTAATTTTAATAATTACATAATACTGCGGTGCGCATAACAGATGGGAATATTTGACATCTGCTATTAGTAGATCATAATTCATTGAGCTGTAAAGACCAAGGTCTTGGCAATCAAATATAAGACTGTATTAATATAATTGTTATTAATAAGCTCTCAAAACTGACCATAATTATAAGCGACTTTACGTAAACACAAAGCTCCACGTCGCGTGTAAAAAGCGGAGATGGCAACACGGTCGCGCGTTCACGAAGGCAACTAGAGCTCGCGCCGCGCGCTATGTGGCACGCGTCTCGGTGTAAAGTAGAACTTGTTTACCTGTAAACATCATATCTGTGGATATTCAATATGTATGTTTTTTGTTTTTTTGCAGATCTATGCAGACCGTCCAAACATAAAAGGTCGAGATTATTACCCACATTCAATGTTTGTAGGAAGAATTATATTGTACACAAAAATAATCACATTAGACGCTCGCGCAAATGCCATGTCAAGCGTGCTTTCACAAAGAGAAGTTGATTTTGTAACCACAAACAATGTGAAAATAATGAAAATGTTTATAATTGTTTAATCGGTTAAACAGCTAATTTAATTAATGTGAACAAAAGAAGCGTTAATATCCTAAAAGAAGCCCCGAGGACGGTTATTCTGAAGAAAGATCAACAGCAGACAAAGGAGGTTCACGAGCGCGTTAACCTGAGAGGATAAGGCTAGTCAGTAGTCATGAACATTATGGCTTAAGAAAAACAGTAATATCTATAACAAACCTAGCCATTTAAGAGCTCGAGTGGCCACGTTAAGATCCTAATCACTTCTAGAATAACAAGCGAGTCGATTATTTCGTAGCATTTATTCGGCGTAAGCATTAATTTGTTTTACTTACAAAGTGACAAACAACTAAAAGCAATTCAGCGAGCCAACAATAGCCCACCAGTTACAAAAGGTGCAAAGTGATTGTTGTCAGCGGGATCTTTAGAGAAAACAACAAAGAAACTGTGCGTATTGTGCGACCAACGTGGAAACAAAACAAAGACTCGTGCTTTGTGACAAAACCAGGAAGCGCTGAGTGACACGGAGACAGAATTTGAGACTTGATATCTGCAAACACTAATGCCAAAGGTAAATTGTATGATTCATGCAATCAATATACCATATTTGAGTTTTAATTAACTTATAAATCGCGTGCATGAATCCAGCTCCACATTTTTCCACTGACAGACCAGATATTTAGAAATGAATGGTTTTGAGCCTGTGTTGTATGAACTAACAAGCGTTCTACAACAATAATCATGTTTCACGTAGACTATCTCTAAGATAGAAATGAACATAAAGTCTCAACTTACCACCTGAACTGGATCTCAGTGCGAAGTTTGGCATAGATTTTCTTTAGGGAAGCTGATATATATATATATTTTTTTTCACCAGAGTATACTTTGTGATATTTTTATTTATTTGGTTTCGGTTGTCTCGTCTCGGTGCAAATTCCGTCTTAGACCTCAAACTGAGACTATCTGACAGTTTTGTTTGTCGGTTAGGCTGTACATTTCTCTAGTCTTTGTTGCACTCTTTGTGTTTGTGATAGTCTTGCTGCTTTGTGAGTGGGCGGGGCGTCGCATTACAGGCGTGTGAAGCATCCAATAGATGGCCATGGGGGGCGGAGCTACCAGCCAAGCGAAAATAATCCCGGATGTGTAAATAAATACAATGCAATTTATCGATTACATAGGTTAAGATGATGACTTAATCGGATCCGTGTTTTGCATTATGTTCCTTACAAGAGCTACTTGCATAAGGAATAATAAACCAACGAGGTGAAGTGGACAATTTTCTTTTAGATTTTAACAATGATTTGGTAGTAAAAATATACAATTTAGTATTCGTTAAATAGATGAATGTCTTGCATTATGATCTGTAGTTATTAGAATCCTATAGCTACTTTCAGCCATATAATGTCACTGATTCCTTATTTATTGTACATCAAGAAATACCACATGCAAATCATGCCAACATACCAAGACAGAGTCATTTTTGAGCAATACTGCTCTAAAATAGGGGTTCATGGAGGGATGGGTTTCACAGCCTGACAGCACTAAAGAAATGGCCCCATCTTTATGCGTCAGAGAGCATCTGCTACGCCTTATAAATAATAAGTGAAGAGACTGCCTAAAATAAATGATGGTTAAAAATAAAAATAAAATACAACCCAGATTTTTAGTATCTGTGTGCAACTATAACGCTAGATGCAATGCGTAACGTTAAAACTTCCTGTTATGTACATCATATGTCATCATATTCGTTGAAAGTTCAAAGATAAACAGCCTAACTAATAATTACCTATTGACACAGACAGACAGACGCAGTGTTCCGACGATAATCAATATTGATCAATAGTTTCAAAAGCGAACAGGAGGGCGTTAATTCGTGAAGTCTTCTTCTCCATAATCAGGAAGCCTGTCGCGTCGCCACCACTGTCCTGATGATGTCATATGTTTTCATTCTGCGTCCCGTTTTATAACTCCGCACCATGGTGATCCACAGTAAAGCTTTTCACACGGACACAAGGCGATTATTACCCAGATCACATAATTAAATAAAACCAAAGACCGTTGTGCTTGACAGCGTCGCGTTTAAACTTGCTGCTTGCCGTATCTTTTAAAAACACAGCACACCAATGTGACCTTCGCTTAGGATGCAGTGCTCTTAAAGCAACTCACACACTAGGTGTTCTGCATCGGAAAATAGCATCTAATCTGAAAATAAAACATGAGAAATGTTGCACGATGCAGAATGCAATACCTTTTTGGTGGAAGTGGATCAGTTGTTCTCCCCACTGCAGGGTTTCTCATCTAGGAGCGCTGCTGCGTCCGCGTGTGTCACGACGGTCCACGATGATGCTCTTTTTGTTGTTGTTGTTGTTGTTCAGAGTCTACTGTTCATAGTTCTTCTGCTGTGACACTCTCTTCTCTGCGGATTTCTTTCTTTCTTTTTTTCCCTTCTTTTCTGAATGATACTGTGATGCGGTCACGTACGAGGCGTAGATCGCTATTAGTCTGCGCTCCACGCTCAACAACATTCACGTCTGTCCTGTCTTCATTCACAAATATTTCTCACGCTTTCACGATTTCTTACTTTTTAAAAAGCAACCACAAAAAAGAGTTAATTAATTATACTGCGAGAAAGCTGAGTGGGGAATTTTACAGATTGCAATTATGCAGTTACAGTTTTAAGGATTTTTAAGGCAACAAAACCTAGGTAATCATCTTAAAAAAAAATCCAGGAAAAAGAGAGAAAAAAAAAAAGGTTTCAAAAACACCAATAATAATGAATACTTTAGGTTCACAAATATTTGTTATCTTGATGGATTTTTTATTCCTAGAGTAATTATATCTACTTGCAAGCAGTAAGACTTTGAAGTTCAAGTCGCTATTACATTTACATTTGAAATAAGACACAATTAGTCTATAATACGATTAATTCAATAAAATATTTTTTATTAAGATACCCTTTAAAGGCACAGCAGTAAATATGTCTTGAACACTAAATGCTCTCATTATTAAATGTATATATGTCTTTAATTACTATTATATAGATTTATACTCCTACTGCCTCGATGGATATATTTTATAGTCTAAAAGATACCTCATGATTCTGGTTGCTTTTAATACCATCGGTTTGTTTCTATCGAACCTTTTTTATTATTAAAATGGCAGTCATATTACAGCCAGTGAAAATGTCAATAATAATTTCCAACATATAGTATTGAAATATATTGAATATAGACTACAATATGTAGAAATCGATAATATTGTTTCTATCGAACATATATAAGAATATAGGTTTATTATGACGACATTCTCCTCCGCAGACATGAAAACCAATTGGGTTAAGGATAATTTGTTTCAAACCAATCAGCTGCCGAGAAAGATCGCTCACAGAGCCAATCACCGCAGGCTCCGCGCTCCAGACAAACACGAGCCCGCGCACACAGCATCTCGCTTGTTTTCGATAATGCGCGTTCACTGCAACGACACGTGCCAAATCGCACGGCAGCGCGCAGCAGTCCTTAAAGCATAACACGTTGTTCAGGTAAACAGCGCAAAGGCCCGGATGTTGGTGCTATTTTTATCTTTTACCTCAGACAACAACAATATCATCAGTTATATTTCAAGTATTAGTTGAAGCGATAAATATGATATATTGATTATTAGTAAATAAACCTGTTTTGCCAAATGCCAGTAGATATCTTGAGAACTGCCTCGAATGATGGCAATGTGTGAAAATAAGCAAACGGTCTTAACCAAAATTACTCACATTCTCCATTAGCGGGAGTTGTTTAGAAACCGCAGCCAATAATATGTATAATTTTAGGAGAATGAAAGTATTTGCTCGTCATAAATGTAGTTAAACTCTGTCTCCATCTACTGTGTCAACACTGTAATCACTCCAAACGCAACAGGCATTTTCATAATGATATAGATCCAGAAACTGTCCAGAGTCTGCGGTAAACTTGCAGCTCAGAGACTATCTAATAATAACAATAATCACTGCTATTAAAAACGTCCATGCCGAATAAAAAGATTGCGTTATAACAACAACATTATTATTATTATTATTATTATTAAAGGTAGGGATCTTTTTAATAGTGATTTTCAGACATTTTCAAATATATATTTTTAATGATAAAGCCCCTTACGCTTTAGTACAACAACTAAAAAGAATAAATATCTATATTTTTTATTTTATATATTTTTTTCTCCCCTAAAAAAAATTCAATTAAAATGTGTGAGAAAAAAAGTATGACATTCTTTCCTAGATTGTATCCAGAATGTTATTTGCTTTTAGTTTTTGATTGTACTAAAGCCAAAAAGTAAATCTGAAAATGATTTTAAGCATTTCTGTTTCTACAAAATATGAAAATATAAGACAATTTAACTTGTGACTACTTACCCCATGTAACATAACAACACTGTGACAAAGTATTTTCAGTGAATATTTTCCCTGGGCAATAGATTTAACACTTTTTTTTTTGTTTGTTTTTTTTGTAGTCAACCATTTAAATGCTTAAATGCAATAAATGCTTTCAGATAGTTGGGTGTTTACATTAAGATCGTTGTCATCATGCATTAATGTTAAATAAGAATACAGACATTTATTCAGAATTATTATAGCTATAATAATGAATGTCACATTCTCACAGGAGAACATTTATAATGCATTGTGCTTGTAGCTAAAATCAGCCACAGCATTATTAACTGTTTCTCATGTAACTATTTTTTTTATTAATTTTTTTTTACTAAAGGTCTAAATAGTTCTCATCAAGCTGCAGATGCTGCCATCAGTTGCTCTAACAGGAACCAAATCAGGCTCATGCTCGTTTATGACATCACTGCACTGCACCTTTTCTTATTCTCTCAATCAATAGTGCAAAGAGGAGCACTTCTGTTGCTGTGCCAACCAAGACAACACAATGGACTCATAATGTCACGTCGTTCACTGCCGTGCATCCAGACTGAACACAACTCAACTCCAGCTTACTGTACAGCTGATCTCAAACAGACAGACTCATTTGTTCTGATTAGTGAGGTGGCACGTGTAACACTAGCACTCATCAAAGAAGGAGACCGAAATCAAGGCAGAAATATAATACAATTGGTTTTATTCTGCAGTTTCTAGGTTACATGATTAGGCAGATGCAGAGATCAATATCGGTGATAAACATTGGCTGTCTTTTTGAGCATTAAAAACAAGCCTTTCAGACATAATGCCACTGTTTTCAATAGATTTTAATATAATTTTGAAATATTTGTAATCACAAAAATCAAAAATTTGGGTGTTTCAAAGCTCATCAAGTGAAAATCACAACAAAAAGTTTGCCACTGCTAGCAAAAAGTAGATTAATACACAGAGACCTTTTTACAAGATTAATAATAATAAATCACTAGACATTCATTTTTACAATAAAAGCAGTTCTGCACAAAACTTTCAAGAACTGAAGGCAAAATGCAACAGGATCAAACCAGGTAGGGTAGAAAAAAGGCGTATTAAATTTTCTTTACTTCCTCAAATTAATCACAAAAGCTCTGACAAATAGGGCTTAAAATTACATAAAGAGTAGTTTTTTTTTCTTCTCGGTTTTCACTTTTTATATATTTCAGAGCATACGGCAAAAAAAGTCACAACTGATCCCCAACAAAACAAAGCTGCACAATAATTGTTATTCATGACACATAAAGGCACACAGAAACAGACAGGCTGCACACTGATTCGGCAGAAGCTATCTTACAAAGTAAATTTTTTTTATTATTATTCATTCAAGAGAATCACCCATTCTCTTCTTGATCAACCAGCACCTGAGATCACCACTAGGTGGCGTCTTGCCAGATGCATATAGACAAAAGTAATGTAGGATTAGTAAACCAACGAGGGCCAGTGTGGGCAAGAAACACTTGCTGAAGCCATGCAAATATGAGCATAACAGTATCAGTAATAACTTAATGTCTTAGACGTCCATTTTCGCAAATGTTCAAGTGCTGTGTAATTTTAAAAGAGTATGCAGTTCCAGGTAGACTTTCAGTTCCCCTGGATCGTTATTAATACACCAGCAGACAGTATCTTATGATTGAAATGGATTAATAAAAGGAGCATTTCCATGGCTGGAGGCTCCTAATTTCCACGAGGAATTAAACCTGGCGTTCTGGTTGAGCTAGTTCATCTAAAAAGCTAATCTCGATTATTAATATTTTTTTCTCCAAACACCGAAAGGATTTTGAAAGAAGTGCAACTGAAATGAACAAGCAAAATAAAGAGCTGTCTTCTTTTTGCACCGATTACACTCTATATAGGAAATATGAGACCACAAAAGGTAGGATATAACAAAAACCTGAGAGTCCAAAATTGGAATCCCCAGCAAGGTGGCACTTCCATTTTCTTTGTATAGAAAGCTTTTTAACAGTCATGCAAGGGCACAGTCTTATTGATACAAGGCGGCTGGGGGGTGCATGGAAAGCAAAAAAGACAAAGAAATATTCAAAAAGGAAAGAATGAATACAAATGAGCAGGCACTGTACGTTTATAATAGACATTGATTCAAAATGTACCCATTGTGACTGAAAAACTCAGGATTGTTCTTCTTCCCATGACAGAAGTTTCTCTACACCTATCTAAATGATCAAATCTAGTGTGCCTCTTTAGATTAAAAAAGAAACACCTGGATTTCAGGATATATGTAAACCTGCATGGCACTTGCCTTTTTTGGCAGGTCATTTGAGGGCTTAGGTCAAATTTTGTACACAAGTACACATTTTCCAAGGTGGCCTAAAATCTTTAGAGTGGTCTTTTCTTTGGTGCTTAAGTAAATGTAATAGATTTGTCTCTTTTCTAAGATTTCTAGAAGTGATTGGGAATCGATTTACAAATAATTATTTTTATATATATTAATGTAATAACCTACAGGTTTTAATGCATATAAATAATTACAGGTTTTTTAAATCACACACATATGTATATGCATGTATATTAGTCAAGTCACTATATGGGGGTTATAAAATAATCAGATAAATTAATTAGTTTTTTGGGGTCAATAGTAAATACATTTTTGCATTTATGAAAACACATTAAAAGCCTAAAAATGGCACCGTGGCAAATTTCACGCTCTGTGCACTTTGAGGAAATTGGCAATGCACAATGTGGATAAATGCGAGTCTACTGCATATATATAGATTTAAGAATAGAAGAGATCTGAAGAGTTCGCTCCCAGTTTGGCCTCTGTGGGACTTCAGAATGGCTTACAGACACTTTAAAAAAAGCAGCTTGTTGGAAATATTAACTGGAGGCTAGAAAGAAGCACAGCAAGAACACAATCATAGACTGTTTTTACTGAAGTGTATCAGGAGACTGAGAGAAAAAGGGTTCATCGGAATCAGAAACCTTGACGAGGTGTTGTCCACAAACACAAGCTTTCACACAGACGGGCAGGAAGAGAGAGTGCGAGTGTGAGAGAGGCGCTGCGCTTTCATTGTGATGAGACGGATGGAGTGAAGCAGATTAAGAGAGCAGAGGTGCATGTTCTCAGCTGGGGTCAGATGAACTGTGAGGGCTGCCTGTAGTTTAGGAAGAGGTGGAGATATCGATGGTGATGATGACGATGAGGACGAAGAGAGGACTACAGCACACAAAGAAGTGGAGACAGAAGCATCAGGATGATCGAATCCAGACTAAAACACCTACAGACAGAGCAAAAAACAGGAATAGTTATGGTTGAAACAACTCAAATACAACTATATTCCAAGCAGAGTGTGAATTTGAGGATTGCAAAGCACCAAATTATTGTAAAAATTGGCTTGGGTGAGTAATTAAAACACACTAGCATTCATATGTTTGGAGTCAGTAAGAAATTAATACTTAATATTAAGCTGCACAGCTGCTTTCAACATTGATAATCATATGAAATGTTGACATATAAGAATGCTTTCTGAAGGATCATGTGACACTGAAGACTGAAGTACTGTAATGATGCTGAAAATCCAGCTTTGCATCAAAGGAATAAATAACAACAAAAGTCTTTTACAATGCAATAACATTTCACAATATTTTCATTATTACTGTTTTTAATTAAACAAATGCATCCTTGCTGACACTAAGAGACTTCAAAAACATGAAATATTCTCAACACTAGGTTGAATAAGATGCTGCATGTGACAATTATCTGTGCTGTCTTTCTAAAAGTTTAAATTTAGTATCATGACCCAGTGATTGTTTAAAGATTTTTGTGACCCTGGACCACAAAACCAGTAATACATTTTCAAAAATGAGCTGAATAAATAAGCTTTCCATTAATGGAACATGATCTTTACTTCATAACCTAATTATTTTTGGCATAAAAGAAAAATCTATAATTTTGGCTATTGCTACAAATAAACCCCAGCGACTTAAGACTGGTTTTGTGCTCCAGGGTCACATTTATGGAACAAAGTTGTTGAGTCAATGGTTGTTGCTGACTCCAATCTATCTACACTTCCATTTATTATGGAAGTAGAAGGAAACAGTCCTGCTAATAAAATTGTGTAAATAACCATCCAAGACTCCAGGGCCCGTATTCATGAAAAATCTTAGCGCTAAGAGTTGCTCCCAGTAACAAAATTCTATAAAAATTCCTCTTAAAATTAAAGAAAAGATCCTAGTTAAGAAAAATGTAATTCAGAAAGCATCTTAAGGTCTAAAATTGTTAGGAGTATGGACGAGACTAAGAGGCTTAAGTGTTTTTTCTTAGCAGTGGAGAAAATGCCCTAAATGTGTGGCACAATGCATGACAGTGAGTTAATAAGACGCTGCAGGGATTAGGTTTGGGACCGATCTTATTAGAGACATGCTAACATCTCCAACACCAGCGCGCAGAAATGCCATAGTGCCATAGTAATCACTACATTAACATATTTGGCAACTGGAAAAATGCAACTAAGCAGCAGTGATGATTTGGGTCTGTCACAACCTTCTAGAAGAAAAGTGATAAACAATTACAGCACTTTCAGAACCTCATTGTGTCGCTATTTATTTCCTATAAAATACGTTAAGTATGACAGCATGGTAAATAAAAAAAATAATGAATATATATACAATGTGTGTGAGTGAGAAAGAGAGAGAGAGAGTGAGTATTATAAAAGTGCTTATAATAGACTATACTCTTAAAAGCGCTCTTTTATTTCCTTCTTGGATGACCAACCAATCACAGTCTTCAAAACACGTTGTTATAGCTAGCAATGGGGTCAGCCCTGCCTCCTCACTAAGATAAAAGTTTCTGTCTTTTCCTCGCTCAGAGTCGCTTTTAAGATAAGACTCCTAGACATTTTTAAGATAAATTAGGAGCTCTCTGAGAGGATCCTTAGAATCTTTAAGAATACGGGCCCAGTAATTTAAGCTTTTTATTAATATTCATGTTCTTGGCACTGTTATGTAATCCAGGAAGTGTAAAAGGACCAACCACGGAACAGCTGCTCCCTCAAGAAAACCAGCCGGATTACACACACCAAACACTGCACGTCTTTACACTACTGACAAACCCATTCATTTATGTATGTTCATCACATTAACACCACTGTTCAAAAGTTTGGGGTTAGTAAAACATTTTTTAAAGAAATTAATGCTTTTATTCTACAACCCGAATTCCGGAAAAGTTGGGACGTTTTTTAAATTTTAATAAAATGAAAACTAAAAGACTTTCAAATCACATGAGCCAATATTTTATTCACAATAGAACATAGATAACATAGCAAATGTTTAAACTGAGAAAGTTTACAATTTTATGCACAAAATGAGCTCATTTCAATTTTGATTTCTGCTACAGGTCTCAAAATAGTTGGGACGGGGCATGTTTACCATGGTGTAGCATCTCCTTTTCTTTTCAAAACAGTTTGAAGACGTCTGGGCATTGAGGCTATGAGTTGCTGGAGTTTTGCTGTTGGAATTTGGTCCCATTCTTGCCTTATATAGATTTCCAGCTGCTGAAGAGTTCGTGGTCGTCTTTGACGTATTTTTCGTTTAATGATGCGCCAAATGTTCTCTATAGGTGAAAGATCTGGACTGCAGGCAGGCCAGGTTAGCACCCGGACTCTTCTACGACGAAGCCATGCTGTTGTTATAGCTGCAGTATGTGGTTTTGCATTGTCCTGCTGAAATAAACAAGGCCTTCCCTGAAATAGACGTTGTTTGGAGGGAAGCATATGTTGCTCTAAAACCTTTATATACCTTTCAGCATTCACAGAGCCTTCCAAAACATGCAAGCTGCCCATACCGTATGCACTTATGCACCCCCATACCATCAGAGATGCTGACTTTTGAACTGAACGCTGATAACATGCTGGAAGGTCTCCCTCCTCTTTAGCCCGGAGGACACGGCGTCCGTGATTTCCAACAAGAATGTCAAATTTGGACTCGTCTGACCATAAAACACTATTCCACTTTGAAATAGTCCATTTTAAATGAGCCTTGGCCCACAGGACACGACGGCGCTTCTGGACCATGTTCACATATGGCTTCCTTTTTGCATGATAGAGCTTTAGTTGGCATCTGCTGATGGCACGGCGGATTGTGTTTACCGACAGTGGTTTCTGAAAGTATTCCTGGGCCCATTTAGTAATGTCATTGACACAATCATGCCGATGAGTGATGCAGTGTCGTCTTAGAGCCCGAAGACCACGGGCATCCAATAAAGGTCTCCGGCCTTGTCCCTTACGCACAGAGATTTCTCCAGTTTCTCTGAATCTTTTGATGATGTTATGCAATGTAGATGATGAGATTTGCAAAGCCTTTGCAATTTGACGTTGAGGAACATTGTTTTTAAAGTTTTCCACAATTTTTTTACGCAGTCTTTCACAGATTGGAGAGCCTCTGCCCATCTTTACTTCTGAGAGACTCTGCTTCTCTAGGACAAAGCTTTTATAGCTAATCATGTTACAGACCTGATATCAATTAACTTAATTAATCACTAGATGTTCTCCCAGCTGAATCTTTTCAAAACTGCTTGCTTTTTTAGCCATTTGTTGCCCCCGTGCCAACTTTTTTGAGACCTGTAGCAGGCATTAAATTTTCAATGAGCTAATTAAGTGGATAAAAGTGTAAAATTTCTCAGTTTAAACATTTGCTACGTTATCTATGTTCTATTGTGAATAAAATATTGGCTCATGTGATTTGAAATTCCTTTAGTTTTCATTTTATTAAAATTTAAACAACGTCCCAACTTTTCCGGAATTCGGGTTGTAGAATGATGCATTAAACCTGACCAAAATTGACAGTAATAAACATTTCTTGAGCAGAAAATGTCATTAGAATAATTTCTGAAGAATTATGTGACACTCAAAACTGGAGAACTGAGAAACTATGAATCATTTTAAGAAATGAACAGAATGGAAATTCCTCTTAAAGAGCTCAAAATGACTGGATTCTTCACCACTCGCTTACAGTTACAAAGAAAATTGACTCATCTGTGGTTTTTCTTCTTTCTTTGACTTATGTGATTGATTTTGTTGTTTATTTGATGCGTGCATCTGGCTTCAGTCTGCAGTTTACCTGTGCGATAGGCTATGGTCTGTAGCCTGGCTGGAAGCGTGCGGTTTCTTCAAAGATCAGCTCTTTCAAAGTCTCTTTGGGCAAGTCATCGAGCTCCATATCGAACTTAAACGGAGCCTCAGCAACGGGCTATAAAGGACAAATAAAGCATAGTTACTGTGAGATAAAATGCTTTAACAACAGTACCTTTGCTTTTAATACAACCGCTTTTCAGTGTTGGTAGAAGTAGTCCTACATTTATCGAGTACAGTCTTCAGTGTTCATACAATTTGTAATTTTAGGAAAAAAAAAACAGTCATAGACACAATGAACATCAAAACTGCTGTTGTGAAAGAAGGCAAAAAAGGGAAAATGTGCTAATCGGCATGAGAAATCTTTAAACTCACATTGCATTTTACCAGACACTCCACAGACAGTCAAAGGTTACTGTGGCCATGTGGCTATTAGAGTGCACTTCATAGTGCTCATGTTTGAAACACTCTCAACCTTTGACCACCATAAACTCTAAGATAGACAACAGCAGAGAATATGACCAAGCTTATGTTCTTGACAACAGAATATAAGAATATTTATCTTTTACTTAATTAAATGTTTAATGATTATTATTATTATTATTAAGCATGTACATTTTATATTATTTTTATTATTATTTGTCTTGTTGCTTTTAATGTATAAAAATAGTTATATTAATAATTATTAGTAATTATTAAATTATTAAGCATGTAAATGGAAGATAACCATTAATAATAACAAAAACAACAATAATAATAATAGCAATGTTTGTCTTGTTATTTTTTAATAGTGCATTGTTATTTTAGGGGAATATTTTTCCCTTATACGATTTATTAAGGCTATTCCTTACTAAAAAAAAAAAAAAAACAACTAGTAGTGAACTGACCTCATCTGTGGGGTCATAGTACTGCTCCAAGTACGGGTGAGCCAGCGCCTCCTCCACCTCAATCCTCCTATGAGGGTTAAAGGTCAACATCTTATCCAACAGGTCCAGCGCTACAAGAGAACAGACACATATATACAAATAATCACACCAGTTCATTAAAAACAAACCTCTAGTGGATGCAGCTTTTAATTGTTATAACCCCAAATTTAAATATATGTTGTTCAAATGAGTCCTGACTGAGTGTTTAAAGGTCCCGTTTTTCGTGCTTTTTTGAAGCTTTGATTGTGTTTACAGTGTGCAATATAACATGTGTTCATGTTTCGCGTGTAAAAAAAACAGTATTTTTCACACAATTCACCTATCTGTATACCGCTGTTTTCACTGTCATAAAAAGGGCTGATGACTTCCTTGTTCTATAAAGTCCCTCCTTCAGAAATACGTAACGCGTTCTGATTGTGCCAGCGGTTCCTGTGTTGTGATTAGACAGCAGCTGAGCGCAGGCTGCCCTCCTGGAAACGCGATTGGACTAGTTTTGAGAAGCAAGTGGGCAGGAGCATGTGCTGGAGATGTGCTTACAATCACAGGAGCGTTTTTACTGACGAGATGCACATGAAAATCGCATTCGTTTTTTTGCACAGCCCTAACATCTAGTTAACAAAGCTAAACAGCGTTGTCCTTTGTCTAATAAGTTACAGAAACTGTTAAACGCACTAACTTAAATAATAAAATACACTTACCGGTTGTGGTCCATAAACAACGCCTTCTCCAGACAAAAGAGGGAACTGCTCCATCTTTCAGGAATAATCTTTGTGCAAATCCGGCATTAAACTGATTGAGATTGAGGAAGCTGTCCTCAGCAACCTGTCCTCAGAAAAATGTGCTGCACATAGTTTTACATGTGGATTATAATTTTTGGGAACCAAGTTAAACATAAATTGTAACTATTAATCTCCAAGTACAGTGTCCCTGGGAAGCCCAAACAAAGATGATTGGACTCAGAGATGAAAATAACAGCTTTTCGACGACATGGCGACAAACACAAACGCAGCTCTTCCTCTTCTCCGTCGGAGTGCAACAAGACCACGCCCCCTTTTTGTGTATTCATGTGGGCGGAGGTTAGTCAAAAAACTGTTTTAGTGACGTCATTACTGCAGGTACTAGAGGGATGTAGTCCAAACGGGTCGTTTTTTGTAGGCGAATTCTGTTAAATAAAATATCTCGCTTGGCATTGAACTTCGAGCTTCAGAACTTTTACAGATATTATTTTTACTCTAACAACAACATTACACACTAACTAAAGTTTAAAACATGGGATCACGAAGAACGGGACCTTTAAGGTGGCTTGGTCTCAAGGTACAAGGACTAGTTTCTTTGCGTGCGGTGTGTGGGTGTGGAGATGACCTCTGACCTTTAGGGTCGGCGTTAGGAAACAGGCGGTTCCAGGGCACTTTGCAGCGGAGAGGAAGTGACAGCAGATAATTTCTCGCCTTAATGTTGATAATGCAGTTAAGATCCTCCTGAGTGGGGGAGCCCAAAATACCTACAGGGCAAAGAAGGGAGACAAATAAAAAGAATTCGATATTAAATTATGAAAAAAATTACTAGGAGAACACGAAAAAAAAGGAAAAGCAAATATCATTATTTCCTTTTTTTTATAAAATTTTAAATATAGTATAACGATATACAAAGAAGTCACATATCTCTCTTTATTTCATCAAAACAATTTATTACAATGTATGGTAATGCTTTTTTTCAAGGTTCAATTCTCGCTATTAACAAACAAATAACAATTACTTTCACCTCCAAAAACTCCTAGTTTGTGGCTTATTAATAGATAGTTGTTTAGGAATTAGGGATGTAGAATATGTCCATCCAAAATGATGTGCTTTATAAGCATTAATAAACATACCATATGTTAATAATAGGACATAACTGGCCCCTATACTAAAGTGTCACCCAATATATGAATATATTTTTAAATGTAATTTATTCCTGTGATGCAAAGCTGTATTTTCAGGATTATTACTCCATTCTAATATGCTGATTTGCTGCACCAGAAAACATCTCTCATGATCAATGCTGACAACAGCTGTGAGGCTTTATATTTTATGGAAACAGTGATTTTTTTTTTTCTTTTTTCCTAGAAGGTTTTAAATAGAGACTCCAACTTTGTTGTGGATAATGTTGAGACTCTCCTCTACATGTGTGCCAAATTTCACAACTTTTTCTGTCTTTTTACCATACTTTTCCGCTCATGTTTACATTCAGTATTCAATTATTCAGTAACTGTGATAAATGCCAGCGTGAAGTATAGTAGGAAAAACACCCTATATAATTTTAATACATTATATTTAATACAAAACAACAACTGCACATTTAATAACCTAATTAGACAATAGCATTTTTTTTTTTCTGTGGACACAGAATTGAATAAGTGCTTGTTCAGAGAATGAGAGAGATGGCACCAGGCTAATGATGTGCAGACACAATCTAATTGAGGAAGTAAGTCAACTTATCAACAGGGAAACATCTGCTCGCACAGGCCAGATGGGTTCAAAGACATGCATGCTAATGGAAGAAAGTTTAACTTTCTCTCTAAGAGCCATCGCTATGGGTTTGGTGGGAAAACACACACCTTCAAACACACGCAGAAGCTTGGACAACGTTATCAGCTCATTGCAGGGTCAAAATCAACAGCATCTCTGACAGGAAACACTGAGTTTTTAACTGATGCAACAGATGGAGAAAGGAAAAATAAAGAAGGGAAGCGATGACATCTGATGTGCTTCGGCTTGCAAGGGAAATTATGAATCAGCCTTTTTGGCGATAACCATCAAACACTTATCTCAGTCTTACAATGCAAAACTGACCACAGTGTATCATGTTTCAGTCCAGAGATGGATGGCCTATACAGAGCTTTAGAAGAGCGTTCAGTGTACATTAATTATTCAGCTGACTGAGTAAGCATGTTTTTAATTACAGATGCACAGCTTTATGAAAATTGCACAAAAAAAATCTCGTGTTTCATTATAAAAAAAAAGAGCTTGATGTCAGTGTAGACAATGTGATGTTAGTCTTCCTGGTGTCCCATGTGATTTAAATTCACCCCAACATCAATAATCAACATGAAAAAGTTCAGATCTATCAGAATTAGCCATGGTTTCCGCAGGTTTTAAGTTAAGTTTATGACTTTAAGACCCTTATGTACAACCCGAATTCCGGAAAAGTTGGGACGTTTTTTAACTTTTAATAAAATGAAAACTAAAAGACTTTCAAATCACATGAGCCAATATTTTATTCACAATAGAACATAGATAACATAGCAAATGTTTAAACTGAGAAAGTTTACAATTTTATGCACAAAATGAGCTCATTTCAATTTTGATTTCTGCTACAGGTCTCAAAATAGTTGGGACGGAGCATGTTTACCATGGTGTAGCATCTCCTTTTCTTTTCAAAACAGTTTGAAGACGTCTGGGCATTGAGGCTATGAGTTGCTGGAGTTTTGCTGTTGGAATTTGGTCCCATTCTTGCCTTATATAGATTTCCAGCTGCTGAAGAGTTCGTGGTCCTCTTTGACGTATTTTTCGTTTAATGATGCACCAAATGTTCTCTATAGGTGAAAGATCTGGACTGCAGGCAGGCCAGGTTAGCACCCGGACTCTTCTACGACGAAGCCATGCTGTTGTTATAGCTGCAGTATGTGGTTTTGCATTGTCCTGCTGAAATAAACAAGGCCTTCCCTGAAATAGACGTTGTTTGGAGGGAAGCATATGTTGCTCTAAAACCTTTATATACCTTTCAGCATTCACAGAGCCTTCCAAAACATGCAAGCTGCCCATACCGTATGCACTTATGCACCCCCATACCATCAGAGATGCTGGCTTTTGAACTGAACGCTGATAACATGCTGGAAGGTCTCCCTCCTCTTTAGCCCGGAGGACACGGCGTCCATGATTTCCAACAAGAATGTCAAATTTGGACTCGTCTGACCATAAAACACTATTCCACTTTGAAATAGTTCATTTTAAATGAGCCTTGGCCCACAGGACACGACGGCGCTTCTGGACCATGTTCACATATGGCTTCCTTTTTGCATGATAGAGCTTTAGTTGGCATCTGCTGATGGCACGGCGGATTGTGTTTACCAACAGTGGTTTCTGAAAGTATTCCTGGGCCCATTTAGTAATGTCATTGACACAATCATGCCGATGAGTGATGCAGTGTCGTCTGAGAGCCCGAAGACCACGGGCATCCAATAAAGGTCTCCGGCCTTGTCCCTTACGCACAGAGATTTCTCCAGTTTCTTTGAATCTTTTGATGATGTCATGCACTGTAGATGATGAGATTTGCAAAGCCTTTGCAATTTGACGTTGAGGAACATTGTTTTCCACAATTTTTTTATGCAGTCTTTCACAGATTGGAGAGCCTCTGCCCATCTTTACTTCTGAGAGATTCTGCTTCTCTAAGACAAAGCTTTTATAGCTAATCATGTTACAGACCTGATATCAATTAACTTAATTAATCACTAGATGTTCTCCCAGCTGAATCTTTTCAAAACTGCTTGCTTTTTTAGCCATTTGTTGCCCCCGTGCCAACTTTTTTGAGACCTGTAGCAGGCATTAAATTTTAAATGAGCTAATTAAGTGGATAAAAGTGTAAAATTTCTCAGTTTAAACATTTGCTACGTTATCTATATTCTATTGTGAATAAAATATTGGCTCATGTGATTTGAAATTCCTTTAGTTTTCATTTTATTCAAATTTAAAAAACATCCCAACTTTTCCGGAATTCGGGTTGTATATCATGTTTAATGAATGAATGCAACCATTTCTAAGTAATTCTTTAAAAAGATTTTCAAATCAAGATACATTTACTTGACAAGGGGAAAAAAATATGAAAAAAATGTATTTTCTATTTTTAAATGCAGTGACTTTACGATTAAAACAATAACAAATATCTGCCAATGGGCTCAGAAATATCCACATAATTTAAAGAGAAAAGTTGTCCCTTTTAAGCAAAAACTTACAATTATTTATTACTAAATTAAATAAAAAAAACAACAATAATAATAATAAAAAACTATTTTACAGTACAACTGTAAAATTACAAAATGAATATTTCTTCATATTCAAACCCTCAAGCTTTTATTTTGCTGAAAATCCAGGAAGCTCAACAAAGTATCTACTTTGTTAGCAACAGGTTTATAAATGCTTCAAATTACAAATCTGGTGAAATACTAAAAAGCTATACCAAATACTGTAATCTGTTAGTATGCCTGTTAATCTCAATCATCTAAATTCATTACTCAGTATGCGTCCTGAAATCTACAGTCTTTCTTTAAACCACTGAGCTTTTTTACCTGGGCTGTAAATGTCAAATGACTAATCACACTATAATTACAGACAATGACATCATGACAAGGATGTCTGTCTGTTGGCAACACAAGAACATAAACTAAAACCCTTCACCAGTGGCTGTAACCTGTGACGTCAAAGGCTGCAGGCAGGGGAAATATAGAAAGTCCTAAGGGTTGTTTACCTAAGATGTGGTTAAGCTGGTCCAGATAGTGTTTCCCAGGGAAGATGGGTCTATTCGAAAGCATCTCAGCCAGAATACAACCAACCGACCATATATCAATGGATTTAGTGTAACCCTGAGAGATAGAGATACATGAAGAGATTGTTCATTGATATAGGCATTAACATTTACGCACAAACGTTTTTTTTTTGGAATTGGAATTTTCTGGGTGGTGCATATCATAGTAATACCATGGTTATCTTAAAAGTACAAAATAAAGATTGCATAGAGCAACCAAACACACATTTGAGACAATAATGAAATAACTCCAGGATTAGACTTAATCTGTGTTTGAATGATCAGGCCAACAAACTCTGAAATCTTCCTCACCTTAGAATTGAGCATAATCTCTGGTGCGCGGTACCAACGTGTAGCTACATACTCCGTCAGGAAGCCGGTGTGGTCATGATCTGGATCGGCCACCCGGGCGAGCCCAAAATCACAGATCTGTGGTAGGAACAAAAAAAACAGAAGTTACAGAGATTTGGGAGTATCCAGCAATGTCCAAGATGAGTCTGCCATTACTTTACTGTAATAAAACATGGCATGGTGTGGTGGCAATGAAGTTAAAAGGTGATGGTTATAAAAAAATATATATATATATATATATATCTGCAACAGCAGAGCCGTTTTAAAACAATTCAACACTTAAAAAATTGCAAGAAAAAAAAAGTAATTTAAAGTAAAAATAAACGTATTTTATCAAATACTTAGGGTCTGTTTAAACAACAACATTTGCAGCCAAAAATGGGAAATTTTTTACACGTTTTGTCTGTTCATTTATACAACAACAGCGTTTTGGGGACTGAAAATGCATATTTTTGAAAACTGGTTTCAAAGTGCAAGTATTTGAAAATGGAACCGTTTTCGTTTCTGTGTAAACACCTAATACGGGAATCTTTGAAAACGGTGACGTCAAACGTAGTACGTGTTAGGTATGTAGACATGCGCAGTATGTGTCGATTTTAAAGGCAAGTGCTAACAAACATACACAACAATGGCGGAGTACACGGTACTGTTGTCGCTGCTCAAGAGTTTGCTAATGCTTCTTCAGCAAAGTGTGGATTTACTTCATCAATATTACAACCAACAGCAGACACATATCTTATACAACATATAATCGTCACTTCCCTACAGGGACTGTTTACTAAAAAGGTGACAGCTCCAACTACAGGCCTAGCATACGTAATACAGTGTTTTTGTTATTTTCGCAGATGTGTGTAAATGCGTATAGTTTTGAAATGTATGTGAAACTTCTTTTTAAATGCAGGGGAAAAACTTTTCGGTTTTGACTACATTGTAGTGTAAATGTAGCCTTAATCAAATACATAAATTCTTACACAAAATACATATTGAATTTTAATTTCATTTAAAACTTTATGTACACCAGTTTAACTTTAGTTTACGTTGATGTACTAAAGTAAGAAAATACAATTTAATAAAATTTACTATACATTATCCTTATAGTAGCTATTTTGTGGCATTATGTGTGTGTTGAGAAAACTAAAATAGATTTAAAATAAAATTAACTATACATTTAAAAACAACAAAATTAATAAAATGAAAAAAACTATTTATTTAAAAATAATTGCACTCTTATTCACTGGACTCTGTTTGGATGATTAGCTGGATAAGTTAATTTCAGTAATTCAACTCAAATTGTGAAACTTGTGTATTAAATAAATTCAGTGCACACAGACTGAAGTAGTTTAAGTCTTTGGTTATTTTAATTGTTATTTTGGCTCACATTTAACAAAAACCCACCAATTCACTCTCGACAAATTAGAATATGGTGACATGAAAATCAGCTAATCAACTCAAAAAACCTGCAAAGGTTTCCTGAGCCTTCAAAATGGTCTCTCAGTTTGGTTCACTAGGCTACACAATCATGGGGAAGACTGCTGATCTGACAGCTGTCCAGAAGACAATCATTAACACCCTTCACAAGGAGGGTAAGCCACAAACATTCATTGCCAAAGAAGCTGGCTGTTCACAGAGTGCTGTATCCAAGCATGTTAACAGAAAGTTGAGTGGAATGAAAAGGTGTGGAAGAAAAAGAGGCACAACCAACCGAGAGAACTGCAGCTTTTTGAGGTTTGTCAAGCAAAATCAATTCAAGAATTTGAGTGAACTTCACAAGGAATGCACTGAGGCTGGGGTCAAGGCATCAAGAGCCACCACACACAGACGTGTCAAGGAATACATATGGCTACAGTTTTCGAATTCCTCTTGTTAAGCCACTCCTGTTTTACAGACAACGTCAGAGGCATCTTACCTAGGCTAAGGAGAAGAACTGGACGGTTGCCCAGTGGTCCAAAGTCCTCTTTTCAGATGAGAGCAAGTTTTGCATTTGGAAACCAAGGTCCAAGTCTGGAGGAAGGGTGGAGAAGCTCATAGCCCAAGTTGCTCGAAGTCCAGTGTTAAGTTTCCACAGTCTGTGATGATTTGGGGTGCAATGTCATGTGTTTTTTGAAAACCAAAGTCACTTTCTTTACCAATAAATTTTGGAGCACTTCATGCTTCCTTCTGCTGACCAGCTTTTTGAAGATGCTGATTTCATTTTCCAGCATGATTTGGCACCTGCCCACACTGCCAAAAGCACCAAAAGTTGGTTAAATGACCATGGTGTTGGTGTGCTTGACTGGCCAGCAAACTCACCAGACCTGAACCCCAGAGAGAATCTATGGGCTATTGTCAAGAGGAAAATGAGAAACAAGAGACCAAAAAAATCCATACCCCCTCAGCAGTGCCACAAACTGATCACCTCCATGCCACGCCGAATTGAGGCAGTAATTAAAGCAAAAGGAGCCCTTACCAAGTATTGAATACGTGTACAGTAAATAAACATACTTTCCAGGAGGGCTACAATTCACTACATTTTTTTATATATATTTATTTGTCTTATGAAGTATTCTAATTTTTTTTTAGATAGTGAATTGGTGGGTTTTTGTTATATGTAAGCCAAAATCATCACAATTAAAAGAATTTTTCACAATTTGAGTTGAGTTTTCCACAACATTCTAATTTATTGAGATGCACCTGTATTCTGTTAAACTTATTATTAAGTTATTTGCTATGAAAAACAGTTTTTCAATTCCTTTGGCACAGAAAGAACACACTTTACCTTAAACGTGTTAAAAATGGCATGACGCAGTGTACTTCACCTTGAGGTCGCAAGTAGTGTTGAGCAACAGGTTAGATGGCTTCAGGTCTCTGTGGAGAACATTTGCCGAGTGGATGTACTTCAGGCCGCGCAAGATCTGGTACAGGAAGTAACAGATGTGGTCATTGCTCAAGTGCTGTGTCTTTAACAGCTTGTACAAGTCCGTCTCCATCAGATCCTGTACAATGTAGCTATAGTTCGTCAACGTCAAGGTCAAACACAAAGCATGTGGTTAAAGGGATACTTCACCCTAAAATTAAAATTTTGTCATTTATACACTTACCCCATGTCGTTCCAAACTTGTAAAAACTTTGTTCCTCTTCAGAATACAATTTAAGATATTTTGGATGAAAACCAGGAGGCTTGTGACTGTCCCAAAGAAAAGTAAAAAAGTAAATTACACTGTCAAGATCCAGGAAAGTATGAAAAGCATCATCAGAATAGTTCATCTGCCATCAGTGATTCAACTGTAACGCTATGAAGCGACGAGAATAGTTTCTGTATGCGAATAAAACAAAAATAATGACTTTGTTCAACAATTTGTCTCCTCTGTGTTTCTCCACATCACCGTAGTGCCATTTTGGAGAATATGAGCTGAATGCAAACTACGTACGCTCTTCTGTGTCAGCCACACCACACGGATACATTTTCTACATGCATTTACACTTTGATTTGAAAAAAAAAAACAGCCCATCCTTGTGGCACGGCTGACACATAAGTGCGTAAACTGCCAGTGCTCAGCTCATATTCTCCAAAATGACACTACGATGATGTGGACAGACACAGAGGAGAGGAATTGTTGAATTAAGTCATTATCTTTACGGTTACGGTTAAAACACTGATGGCAGATGAACTATTCCGATGATGCTTTTCATACTTTTCTGAATACAGTGTATTTTACTTGACAGTCACAAGCCTCTCGGTTTTACATACAAACTATCTTAAACTATATTCCGAAGAAGACTGAAGCTTTAACAGGCTTGAAACTACACAGGGGTAAGTGATTAATGACAATTTTTTTATATTGGGGTGGAGTTTCTCTTTAAGAAAACAGAAATAGTGTAAGAACTGACAAAAGAATGATTAGATCATACAAAACTACTCTCTCTATCCACACGCCTACTGACTATTGATTTTGGTCCTAAAATTAACTTTACTAGAGGTTTTTGCATTGTCTCAGCCTACACCGTTGGAAAAGAGCATTGTTTGTACCAGAGGCTGCGTTTTCAGCCTGAACATGAACATTTAGGTTGCTTAACTGAAAAATGTAATGAATTCCAATTTAAAAATGTAATTTTCTGTTTGTCTCTCTTTTTGCTTTAATGATGGCAGGACACAAAATGACGAACATAAAACCTGACCATGTTCTCCAGCATGAAAAAAAAAAAAAAAAAACATTAACTTCAGTGGAAGAACCTACAAAGGAGCCACATGATCAATGTCACCAAAATTACAAATGTCTTTCCTTTGTCTCAAAATCCTATATTTATTTTCAGGCTAAAATTCAACTAAAAAGGATACACGTCTTTCATCTGGTCGATGGTGGGGGTGCGGATGATGTCGTTGATGCTGATGATGTTCTCATGCTTGAAGCGTAGCAGGATTTTAATCTCACGGAGTGTGCGCTGACAGTATGTCTGATGCTCAAACGGACTGATTTTCTTTATCGCCACACGTGCTTTATTATCACGATTATATGCCGAGCTGTAACAAAGAGATGCAAAATAAAAAAAAATTAAAAAACACAACAACAATCAGATGAAGCATCTTTTTTCTGGGTTACAAAACACTGTCATGTAGTTTAGTCATTAATATTCATTATTCTAAATATAAAAGAAACCCACACAAACAATAGTGTATGTATTCCAAGTGACACAAAGATATAAAGTACACAATATAAGAAGTTTAATACAATGTAAATGCAGTTGGGCCTTTCAATTATGGGCACTTTTCTGTGGACCTTTAGAAAAGCGGCTTTAAGACACTTCTCACATAGAAATATACAATATGGAAAGACTGACATTCAAGATGAGATTACAAGGAGTATCTTTTGAAAGGCACTGGTGAAAATGGACTGTCTATAAGCGTATAAGTCAAAACAGAGGGAAGAGCAAGATATATGCTTGTGAATGAGGGGAATAGGTACATACACCTATGTAAGCATATACAAATGTGTTTACATTAGTGCTGTCAAAATTAGTGCATTAACGTATGCGATTCATTTTTCCAGTTTAACGGCGTTAAACTTCACTTCAGCGCTAGCACTAGTCAAAAGCTCACAGAAACATACAGGTGACAAGGAGCTTCAGTAGAACAACCGTGATGTGCGCTCAGATGAGATGTCAGTAAAAACAAATTTCCTGTTCCGTCAGGCATTATACTGCTCTCGTAGTGCATGACAGGGATAGAAATTCACTTTTTTTTCCAACGGCCACTGTGGCTGGTGGATTTCAAAATCTACCAGCCACTCAATGTTTTTAGCAGCCACTTTCTTGTTTTTAACCAACAATGTGTAACTGCATGTGAAAATTAATACTACAAGATCTACAATACTTAAGCAGTTTATTTAATCTCAAGTCTCAATGAAATACTGACATTTTCTCTTTCAGTGATGCTCAAAAATGCAGCCTATCTAGGCAGCTTACTAGGTTTGAAACAGCCGACTCTTGCTGAAGTAGCACTCTCTCCGTAGCCCAACCGGATGATACACTGCACTCAACTTTTTTAATGCACAGAAACATTTTTGCGATATTCTAAACAGTTTTTGTACGCATTTAATAATGTTGTATTTAATTCCAAAAGAAAGGATTCACTGGTATAACATTTTTTTTTGGGTGTATTTATTTATTAATTTTTTTGGTGGTTGAGGGAACATGTGGGGAAAAGTCCCCTGTTCAACACTATCACTGAAAGAAATCTCAGCTCGCAAACCTTTACGCCGTCGACAAACGAACGCACAGCTTTTTCTAATAACGTTAGCCAGAGCTGTCAAACGTGTAGCAATACAATGTTGTTTCTACAAACAAAAATTAACAGCATAACAACATACCAGTCACAGAGCTAACTTCTGAAAAAGTACTTGAAGACTGGAAATAAAATGCCCCCGGACAGCAGTTATTAGACACGCGACCGATAACACTGTTTGTTAGTTTGGTTATTATGCCGTTAAAAACAATAAGATAAACACAAAAGGTCCATATAATCAAAAATGTTGCAGAATGCTGCAGGAGAATGAACTTCCCGGGGTTTTGAAAGAGACCCGACAGTGCGGAAATTTGTGCGCGATAAATTCAACTCTTCACACGATCTTGTATATCATGAGCGCATGCTATAAAACGTACTGTAAATAACCAACAAATATCACTCCACCAGCAGCTTCACTTCAACTTCGGCTGCAAACACTGTACTGGGAACAACGCTGCGGTTTCGAGCCCGGTTTACACCGCCTTTTCTCCACGGAGCTGCTTCGGATGATATTACACTTTATTTTACCAGGGATGGAAATGAATTTTTTTGTCCACCGGCCGGGTGAAACAGTATGCTATTTTTATTTACCCGCCACGGTGGCCGGTAGGTGAAGTGAGTTTACCCGCCACAACACAAAATCACCCGCATTTGGCTGGTGGCAGGTGCTAATTTCCATCCGTGGTGCATGCTCTTTAATTGTATGCGCAAATATGTCAGTGCATGCTGTAGCCTGTATATTAAGGCGCAAATTACACTCAAGCATGTCAGATCTGCGTTACATTCAACAGTGGTAGCTCTTAAAGTTATAGCAGCCAAATAACCAGCTGCTGTGATGCATGTTAATAAAAAAAGGAAAAGAGAACAAGAGGAAATCAATTATTTTTTTTAGCTTAAAGGATTTATCTCTATTCAATTTAGAATTTAGTGTTTGATATCTTTATGGTAATGCTAAATATTAGGGGGGGGGAGAACAATTTCATAGAGACATCAGTAGTATTGGTATCAGTGATACTCGCCTTCAGTCACAAAAAAAATAAAAATGGCATTAAACAAATGTTAAAAATATACTATCTACGATATACGATTGACAGCACTAGTTTAACCATGAGCTGAACTCTCTGCACTGCTGACACACTTATAATGCCAAATCTGTGTCAGGTGCACCAATAATGCAGCATCTGCATCATTTTCTCTTGCACAGCAGAAACGCGGTCATCAAGCAGGTCACAATTTATGACAAGTTTTTTTGTTGATGCCAAATTTCAATTTGTGCAATTTGACAAGTACAAACTTCACAGACCAATCATCTGGCTGGCATCTTGCACGAAACACTCAAATTACGCAGAGGTGAAGAAAGACCATGAAATCGAAAGGAGAGAGAGAAGCAGAGATCGAGGGACACAGCAAAACAGCAGGGAAAAAGGGAAAAGGAGAGAGAGAGACATGGTTTCCATGGAGACGGACAGGCGAGACTTTGCGTTAGGAGTTATGCAACAGGCTGTTGCCATGGTAATGTGAAGGAGGGGGGGCGGAGACAGGCTGAATGTTGGTAGTGAATTTACACAATGCTCTGACAATGCCAGATACCCTCAGTGCAGAAGACGGAGGAAGAAAACATCATGTCACCAAATAATAAAGATGTCTATAAATAAAGCTGGGGCTGCATGAATACTGAAGTGAATGAATGCTGCATGTGACATCCTGAAGACTGAAAATCAGCACAGTAACAAGCATGGATATAAAACACCAAAAAAAACTCCCTATTTTATTGTTGCTTGTGTGTAAACCCTCAGTGTGGCATCAGCATGTAGCTGAAACACAATCAGATAAGAGAGCAAAGGAAACCACTCAAACAAGGCTTCAGCCCAGCTGTTTAAACTTATGAAGACCATGAATCCTATCAAGATCAACATATTTAGGTCCAAAACTAATTCAAATTAAAATAAATAAAAAAAACTAAATAACATTTAGTTTACCATTAGACTATTAAAAGTTTTGGCATCATGACTTAATTATTAGGAAAATTCTTCACTCCAAATTCTCATTAACATAAAAAAAAAACATTACTTATGAAATAAAATGTGCAAATAATAAAGGTTATACAACAAGTTTTATAATGCATAAATATTTCACTATTTTTTTCACATTGAAATATGTGCGAGATTATTTGCATTACAGTAATTAGAGCTGGGTCAGAACATGCTTAAAAACATTAATGATAAATCTAATAATTAAAATAACATACACACCATTATTATTAATTGCATTGTGATATTTCATGACTATTAAGTATATGTCTTCGCCCCAAATTCTCATTATTATAACAACAGGTTCGGAAGTTTTTTATCCATATTTTATCAAAATTAAATCAGCACATATTTAAAAAGCAGAACAACAAACATTCAAATACATAAATACTACATAATGTAATGTTTGTTTGTTTTTTTAAGAGTAATGATAGAGATTATTTGCATTAAAGTACTGAGACAAAGCGATCAAATAATTAACATCAATAAAAAAAAAATTTAATAATTAAATATATACATAATAGTCATGAAATTGTCATAATGAAAATTATTTTAATGATCTAAGCACATTTCTTCGCCTGAATTTCTCTTTCCAATAACAGGTCCACAAGTTATTTTTGACCGTATTTTATTAAAATCATCATGCATTAAAAAGGCAAATATTAAAAAGCGTAAAAACCTCATAACACGTTACAGTAATGAGAAAGAGATAACTTGCATTAAGCTCCTACACCTCTTTCCTTGCACAGCAACATGGTCATCAAGCAGCACAACACATTTTTGTCATGCTACAGAAATGATATGATTGTACTTAATTGTCATAAGAACGATATCGCAATGCAAAAAAATAAATAAAATAAACAATAATAATAATAATTTGACTTTGGAGTGAATCATAACCCAGGCATGTTCTTGAATATGTAAGGTACCCATTTAGATCTGTTATGCAGTATAGCATTATTTGTGTTTGACATGTCTATTTGTGCATTCACAAGATCCCTTTTAGCAGGCTTCTCATGCTTAAAGAAAACAGAGCTGTTTCTATTTCAATGCACCTTCTGAGAGTGAAGGCATTTCTAAGACTCGTGGAAATGGGGCCGGGACACCACAAGGTTGGATAATCCTTTCCTTTCTGTTCCTAACCCAGAACGCCCGCACATTTACAGCTGTGCCAGTAAGAAGATTTTCAAATTCTTAAGAACATTAACGATGTTGAACTGTTTCACCATTCTGAACAAGTGAAACACACAAGACTTACTTCACAAAACTAGCGGTTCAGAAATGTGAGGAGTGTAAAAGTCATCAACACAACAGGTTGCCAAAGTGTTAATAAGCCATCGCTAAGGGGTTACGAAAACATTAAATTAACCACTGTGAATTGCAATGACTTTAAAACAGTTCCTTGCAAAAACTACCAACCATGCAAATAAAAATGATCAAGCACTCTGGCTTTCCTCTGCTTTCCTTCTCTCCCTCAGTTGCTGCTCCTTCTGACACTCCTCCCAGTCAGGCTGGTTCACGTGACGGCGGATTGATGTCCTTGGCAGAAGGGTTACTATGGAGACTGGTACCGTGGCAGAATTTGGCATGGAGCTATGGACCAGGCAGTATAGCCACACACAGTCTGTGCTCAAACAGCATGTGTGTGTGTGTGTGTGTGTGTGTGTGTGTGTGTGTAAGCGCAGGCATGTGTGAGCGTGTACACGCACTGACTAATATATTTGTATGTGGATTTGTGCACACACAAGAACCTGAGGGTGCATAAAAGAAAGTGTTATTTTATTTGACTAGATCCCTCACTGCATGTACGTCTATCAAAACTCGTGCAAATCTGGGTAGACTTCAAGATTTTCCACAATGCTACAAAAATGCCTTGTATTGACATGTTCATTACTTATTTCTCTGGTAACCACAGACAATAATATGAAACACTGGAGATATCAGGAAATATTTTGTACATCTGAATGGGGGAACATTAATAATTAGTATTGATTTCATGAATATCTATGATAAATGCAATAAACCAATGGCATATTTACCAGTGAACAGAATCGGGTGTTATGAAAGTAAATAATCGTTTTTACCATAATGTTGTTGATATGCCCGGGTTAATATGGTAACGAAAAAAAATAAAAATAAATAAAATTTATATTATATATAAACATATATACACATACATATATATAAACATATATACACATACATACACATATATATATATATATATATATATATATATATATATATATATATATACACATGTATATAATATAATATAATATAATATAATATAATATAATATAATATAATATAATATAATATAATATAATATAATATAATATAATATAATATAATGATGTCAGATCAAGAATCAAGTGCTTCAGAAATCCAATATTTTTAAAGTCATTATTATAAACAAAATAATAAAAAGTCTATAAATTTCTTCGCTATGAAAACCAGAAACATACTAGCCCAAACTGACTCCATTTACTAAATTCAAGCTCAAGTGGACAAACAGATATTATCTTAATTATTCATGTAATTTGCACAATATTGAAGAGGTGCTATTTGCAACGAGGGCACACAAGATCTCAAATTTACTCCAGTTATAGATACATGTGTCTGAATGAGTGAGTCGACCTGCTAAAGCAAACAGCCATAGAGAGATAAGCCTTCACACCAGACCCGTGTGACGCATTTAATGGTCGCACTACTGGAAACTCAAACAATGTAGGAAAATTAGTATAATTATCTAATAGGCAGAAGAACTAGGGTTATATTACTAAAAGCAAAATTATCAGTAACATTTTGGAACAGCATAAAAGTTCAATTACGCATGTTCAACATTCATGGTTTTAAAATTGTGGCATTAGTATTTCTCTGGTAACCACAGAGAATAACATCAAACAGATATCAGTGAATAATCTGGACCTCTGAATGGGGCACTCCTTGCTTTTACAATTCATATGGGGTTTATGGTGAACATCACCTGACCAAACTGAAAAACAGAACCCATCGCATCCGCTTGTCTGAGAAAGTGTTAATGGCAATATCTATGGACTTTCATGGTAATCAGCTAACCTAGCTAGTTGTTTTTATTGTTGCCGTTTTATGATCAGAATGTTATTTAAAAGAAGAGGGGAAAAAAAACTTTAAGATGTGATGGGCATCAGTTATGATCATCTTTTGTATCACTTTTGAAAGGAATCTTGAGTAAGAGCTCCATATTTAATGTAGCACATTAAAAGACCCGATCTTTAAGCAACGCAACTGTTTTACAGAATGTGACAGCAGTTTTAAAAAAACAGCAATAACTTTAAGATGAAAATTTTAAATGTTAAATGAATAGTTCACCCAAAAATACCAGCCAAGATGTTGATGAGTTTGTTTCTTCACTGGGACATATAGCATTACATCACTTGCTCACTAAAGGGATCCTCTGCAGTGAATGGGTGCCGTCAGAATTAGAGTCCAAACAGCTGATAAAAATATTATAGTAATCCACATGAATCCAGTCCATCAATTAACATCTTTTGAAGTGAAAAGTTGTGTGATTATAAGAAACAAATCCATTATTAAGATGTTTTCACTCCAAACAATTGTTTCCAGCTAAAAATTCTTCTATTAATAATATTGCTTTCTGCAGTGGAAAAGACATCTCGTCTGAATCAGGAGAGAAATATGCAGAGATCAATCACTGTTTACAAGTGAAATCAGTTCAAAACATTTCTAAACAGATGTATTGGACTTTTTCACTGAAGGAAGTGTTATTATGGACCAGAGGCAATGTTTAAAAAGTTAAAATGCCTCAATGATGGATTTGTTTCTTAAAAATATGTAGCTTTTCACTTCACTGGAGTGACATGGATTACTTGTGGATTATTGTGATGTTTTTATCAGCTGTTTGCACTCATTCTGACGGCACCCATTCACTGCAGAGGATCTACTGGTGAACAAATGATGTAATGTTACATTTCTCCAAATCTGTTCTGATGAAGAAACAAACTCTTGAATGGCCTAGGGGTTAGGTTTGCTGCGGTGAGGAAAATTTCCCAGCAGTTAATCGACGTATGACGACGCCGGTAATACCGGTATCACCGTGGGGTGGGGGATGGGAGGGTGTGTCCTCTTTTCCTCGCTTTTAAATAGCTTATAAATGCGTGCGCGCTAAACATTCACTTTCGAATTAGCGGCAATTGGCAATCCAGCGTCAATTGCTTGAATGGACAAAAAAAACTAAAAACTCACTGATATTAAATACAGACCTTTTATTAAAATAACGAATAAAAATACCAACATGTATAGGCTGAAAAAATCCCAAACAAATAAGAACCATAGAAGGTCCTACTGCTTAGCCAATATTAGAACATTTTTAAAACGAATAAGAAAATAAAATTGGCCTAAATAAATGACAGATGCCGAATGTCGCCGCTGGTGTGCATACACTCGTAGAGAATAATGTGTTCGAATTTTAAAGACGTGGTGCTGCACTTCTCGTCCGGTGTGCGACTTCCTTAAAATAAATACGATTCCGGCTTTCAGGTTGGCTGTCAGTTGTCCGTCCTCATCCGATGTGGCCAACGTGTCGTCTTTAATGAGTCGCAGCACTCACTGGGAGAAGAGATGACGCGGTGATGCTGATCTGTGAAGTGACAGTCTCTTGGCACGAAGCATTGTAGCGGTGTTCAGTTTTTAATTATACTGTATGCTTTCTTTAAAACGAAATTATTTATAATTATTATTTTTACTTAATTCAAATAAATATTTTAAGAAAAAACAAATACTTAAAAAAAACAAAACGACGGTGGGGACAGTGTCACGGTGGGAAAGTGATGCAACCGGTGTCATGTCTTAAAACCGGTATCACTGTCAACACCGTCTATCACCGCAAACCTACTAGGGGTGAGTAAATATTTTTGGTGAACTATTCCTTTAATGTGGTGTGACATAACATTAACAAACATTTTTTTATTAACTACCATTAACAAAGACAAATAAATACTGTACAATGATATATTGCTCATTGTTAGTTCATGTTGGTTAGACGATGCATGAACTAATGTCAACAAATGAAATCTTACTGTAAAGTGTTAATTACCAGATGTGTAAGGAAAACAGTTTTTCCATTTTTGGTAGACTAAAGAAGAAGAATTTCAAAGAAAATATTCAAAGCTCTTATTCTTACAGCGCTTACCACAAAATTCTAAATGGAGCAATTTTACCAGTTAAATTAAAGCAGAAGCCGCCCGATAAGCAGATGGATGCTTTTATGACATTAGTGAAAGCAGTTTGTAGAAAAAGCACAGTGAATTTAAAGTCCAGACTGAAATTGAAACTAGAAACTTTCTGAAGTACAGAGGCAGGGTCGTGCCCTCCAGAGTGAACACTAAGAGGAACAGTGACTGGTAGTCAGTCCTGCAGCATTCCTCCTCTTGGTTTAGAGACACTACCCACACAGAGCCACTTCTGCAACAACACACCACATCAGTGTTGCGAAACTTTGGAGAATTAACTCGTTGTAGTCAAAGGAACACACACAATCTCTGCAGATTTCAGAATCATTGATGTAAAAATCAAGTTACATCCACAAAAAAGAAAAAAACTGCTGACAAATATTACGAATCAACTGAACACCCACTAATAAATGCATCTGATTTGGGTCAAGCTGAAAAGCAATAAAAAAGACATTCATTTGTAAAATTACAGTGACTTTTCATTTCTCTGCTAACTGCAGACAAGAGCATAAAACATAAAATATATCAGTAAATCCCTTTTCCATCTGAATGGGGCACTTTTACAATTCATACTGATTTCAGATTGATGTAGGCAATGAATGCAAATATTTGTTTATTAGACATTCAACAAATCCTACTAAACTTGAGCCTAAGGCAAAAACAAACTGCAATAACTGTGTATGAAATACATGATTGATTTTTTTTTTCCCCTAAAGAGCACTTTGAACAGAAATGTTCATGAGATTACTGATACCATTAGGTTTCATTTTTAAATATTACTTAATAGTTAAATATACTAACAATAAACAGCACTTTTAAAGCATTTATTAATCTTAGTTAAAGTTATACCAACATTTATTAAAACATGGACCCTTTTAACAGACTTGTAAAGACACATTTCCACAGTTACTAATATTGTAGCTCTAGAAGTTTAAGACATTGATAAATGCTGTCACAAATATATAACTCATTGTTAGGTTCATGTCAGCTAATGGATTAACTAATGTTACCAAATGAGATTGTCAAGTGTTACCTTTTATTTTTATTTTACAATAATTGCTTTAAATATCTAATAGTTATGAATATATGGTCTAGCACAAGCTTGATCAAATGCTTTGGTGATGCTCGGAGACGTGTAATATTCCATTATAAACCTCACAGCATCTACGGGACACTATTTATGCATGCAAACATTATGCCGATTTCATTTTGTAATTGGAACCCATATTCTCAATCTGCATGTGTGACAACATGCGTTTAATATCCAGAATATATTTAACATCTCGTTCATTTTTTTCCTAAAACACTAAAAGCTGTATTTAAGCCTCTAGAATACAGCTTATAATTACACTTGCCATGTGAATCTACAGCGGACGTCACCTCCAGTAATTAGACACTGTTATACAATGGGAGCAAGCGCTTGTATGCGCACACATACGGTTACGGGAATCACTGCTTCAGTGCAGCAGAACAACAAAATGGACTGCAGCCTTTCTCTACACTTCTCCATTCCTAAATCCACTTACCCGCCCCTTCCCTTCCATTTCCTGCCCTTTCTTCGCTCATTCACTCACTCTCTGGTTTAAAACTGAAACCCAGCCCGTTCCCAACCTCCCTTAGTAACACAGCTAAACTCCACATTCCCCAGCTATTACATCACAGGGGGCCTCTCAGGCCCGTGGATGCCATTGGAAGAAACTGACCCACAGCTGCAGTTACTGGAACGGTTTTGGTGTTTACAAATACAGAAAACAGATCCTGGATCATGGACGTCATCAGTTTAGATTATCTGTAGATGATCTCGCAACGCTGAACGGGTGTACAAGAGAAGTATTCTAGGATTCAAGGAAATCAGCATCTGACTGTGATCAAACAGCCCATTGTTCGTGACTTGCATTACTGGTTTCCGAAAACCACTGCCAATGGTAACAGCACGTCTTTCTTTTTGCATAATACAGGACAGGATGACGGCCACCCGACATGCTTCCTCATGGACAGAGGGGTGTAAAGCAGGATGCAAAATCCATTAGAACATCCAGAAAGTTCTCCCAATCGGCAGTGCAGCTTTTATATCAGAAGCACCTCTAGGATCTTTCTACACTATAATACTCCAGAAATGGCATCACCGCTATCAAGAAACTGAATTAAAGGAACTATTAGGCAAAACTCACTCTCAGTGGGATTCAAAGCATATTAGAGGATACTTGAGTAGCTGATGACATCAGCAGATCATAAGGATATTTCAAAATAGATTTCAGCAAAACTAGTTTGTGCAACACCTCAAATGACAGGTCGTGTGATTTAATTGAGCACACGGATGAAAATATGAACAATAAAATGTATTTGATGCCAAGATTTGCTTTTTAATAATACCCAAATGTAACTTCTTTCTAAACCTAATGGCTTGCTGCTATATTTTATTTGCACATAAGCAAATAGATCTCAAATACTGAGCAACATATTTGTCATGTAAATATTATGTAATATTATGCAGACATATGACCAGCAACAGTAAAGTGCTACAAGAGACACAATAAATATAATACGAATGTGAATAATGGTAATTTATTAGTATTTTCTTTGAATATCTTTGATTCAAAATTATTTGTCAATAAAACATTTTCAAACCATCATAAAAACGTAAATTAATTTGAGGGAAATTAATACTTTTATTCAGCCAAGGATGCATTAACTTGATTCCTTTGAATGTTCTATTTATCAAAGAATACACACACACATACACACACACAAACACATACACACAATATAACTAAATGCAAGGGTGCCTCATTTAAGATGCCTATGGTTACGCTTGTCTAAAGAATAACAGTGTTTTGGTATTCTGCTCTGTTGATAATTATCAATTAAGATTCTTCTTTACTCCAACTCTTTCGCAAGGGCTGTTGTCAGTCAAGAGCAAAGCAGCACAAAGGCTTCAGTACTGTTACAGTCTGTTCAGTACAACGTGTTATAGGCCTACACATCCATATGACGGTCAACCCAGGGTTGCTTGTTCTACTCTGTAGCTGTTGGAGTGGGTGTGAACCATTCATTCATCCGTGCGAGAGGAGCAAAACTAGGCCTGCCAGCGATGAGCTCATTCATTTAGCCAATGGACTCTTCATACCAGAACAGATGGGCCATCAGACTGCAGATTTGAGCCAGCAGTCTCTCAATGGTAACAAAGCAAGCTTGAAACTTCACCACAACAATTCTCATTTGTCATGCAATTTTAAAACCAGTGTATAAATCTGGCTGTAAACAGATCTGATTTACAAATTGGAGAACATCTGCCAAGTCTTGGGAAGCTGGTGAAACATTTATATTTGGAAAATGATGCTCATCCACTAGTATATCTAACCAACGTTTAAAGTTAGGACTGTATGTCCAACTCAAGCACTATCAACTTCAACTTTTTCGTGGGCAGATCCAAACAGCAAAGCTCATCCAAGTGCCTCTTGTTCCTACTAGTTTTGCACAACCTGGGGGAGCCCGCGCCCACACTGCCCTGGAGAGCCCTGCCACCTTGACATTCCTGGAAAAGCACTGTGGTAATTTCACATCTATATCTCTATTAAGTTTGATCCATGCCTGATGTCTAGTCTTTAGCTAAAACAGTCCGAAGATATCTAAGGATTTACAGACTGGATCTGCCCCACAGATTATGCACAAGTGCATAAAGAAAGATTTCTGCAAATCTGTATTAAATCAATTTAACATTATCTAAAAATCATTATAGTAGTAGCACCGTTATATAATAAATAGAACTCAATCTATTTATGCAATGCCATCGAGATAATACAACATAAAAAAACGAATACAACAAACAATTCTTGAGAGAAAGAAAAATAAATATCGTAAACTAAATCTGCACCGCAAAATGAATAACTAATGAATCACCAACTCATGATAAGAAGAGCTTTGACAGATGTCAGACTCAGTGTGAACTTGTCTCTATATGTTAATGCACATCTAAAACGAAGCATAAAAAAAGAAAAAGTGCACGCAACTGGTTTCAAGCAGAAGGAGCACGATAACGAGAGAAGTGGGGGTCTGGTGCACTGCGCTGTGATTGAATGAACAAATCCAAGCAAGCGACTAAAGGAAACATAATTAAAATGATATATAAAAAAATAAAAATAAAAAAAAATAAAACAAAGCTTAACGTGTTTAGAAGTGCAAAAGCATCTTACCAAACCATGCCGTATGCGCCTTCTCCGATGTACGAGAGGTTGCTGTAGCGCGGCCCGACGTCGAAAGCCTGACCGCGGACCATCTCGGCACCGGAGCCGGGGTTCGGGCCGCCGCCAGCAGGAGCAGATACCGCAGCTGTCGCCATTGCTGTGAAACTGAGCTGCCTTCACACGCACAACAAAAGCACTTTTCTTACCCAAAGCAGCTTATGAAGCTCTTATTTAGAGAGAAAAAAACGAGGCAGGATAAGCGACGTGGTTAAACTAAACCGAAGTCTTCGCGTCGGAGTGAAAGGAAAGGAGCGGCTGAAGTGTTGTTGAGTTGACTGGCATATGTATGTATAGTGATAGCTATCTGCGCGCGCCGTGTTCTGTGGTGAGACTGACTGAATGCAGGCGGCAGAGAGAGCGAGAGCGAGCGCGTTCAGCGTCGCCGCAGGAAGACGGAGCAGATCACGTGGGCAGGGAGCGGAGAGTGGTTACCATAGAGATAGAAGTTACACTTAATTTCTCCAGAGGTTTAACTTGATGCTTTAATTTACGAAGTCAGGCGAGGAGAGACTGTTGATAAATCGGGATTTTGATGGGTATGTCCTCTCGGTTTTACAATGGTTGCAGATGATATTGTGAATCTAGGACATTTTAAAACAGATTTATCATGTTTGGGAAACTATTTGTAACAGTTTAAACAATTAGGCCTATAAATGAGCTACACGGGTGTAATGTAGCAGAACTGGAGTCATGTGAATCAGCAGGTTCTTTTGATTATTTGTATATACAATATCGATATTTGTGTATCCAAGGGTTGTTTGGGTTATCGAAACCTATTTAATATCTGTTATGCACATTTAATTACATTTTAAAAGATTCAAGTATGGCTAGACTCATATAGGTGTCAGTGGGTCTTTCAAAAGGTAGTCAAATGTACACTTTAGGTACTACTAAGTTCTTATATGACCCTTTGCTTTAAGGTACTATAATATACCGTTTAAGGGTAAATAAAGTACAAAGATGTGGGCCAGTATATTAGCTTTTGTAACCTAGACTACCACCTCAGTGACAGCTTGGTGTACGACTCTCTTAATATCAAGATATAAAACTCTTAAGTATCTACTTACATAATTTGAATTCATGGATAATTTCATGATATAGGTATTGTTCACAAATTATAGAAATGATTCATTATAATCAAATAAATGTGTATATTTTTGGCCTGTAAGAGTTCAGATTTGCTCTGCAGCCATTCTGTTGCACCTGTATAATCATGTGTGTACCATTTTATACTTTGTGCAGAATATATTTGCTTTGTGTGTGAAACACGTCGGAAATCAGTCGGACAGATCTTCTCGTAGGAGAGTGTAAGTGTGAAAGGAGACCATGGTAAACTAAAGTGCAAAGTTGTGTGCTGACACTGTCAGCTGTCCTGCAACAAATCCAGACACCAAACTGATGTGAAAAGTACTTTATTCACATTATATCAGATTAAAAGCCCAATGCTTGTGTTATAAATCCACAAAAAGTTGCATTAAAAAAACGCTTTCTAAAATAGCAGGAAAATACCACAGGACAGCAATCACATTTAGCTGTTCCATCAGATGTTGACATAAACATTACTACATGCAAGAACATTAGGAAGAAGATTCACTGTAGTATTGTACACAGTGTGGAAGAAGTCTTAAATGATCCAGTATAAAGCCTTACTTGCACACAAGATCAGCAGTAGAGGTAAATGATATGCAAAATTAGGTCTGAAAAGAGTCAGCTCACTTAGGTTTATCAGTTAAGTTGCCTGTACAAAGATGATTCTGAAAAGTACATAAAGATAAGGCACTTTATCATGTACTATTGAGAGCTGTTACACTCATGTGTTCCCATGATTTATGTTCACTTTTTAGTACAAACAGCAACAATTACAAAATGTCCTGTGAGAAAAAATACTAATAAAAAATACTGCAGGCAAAAAGTGTATAAAACTGCACACCAGCATAAAATCTAGTGATGCATACGTTCATGATCTTTCCTTTCTACTGGACAAAAACACAGAAGTAGTTCAGTGCTGGAACCCTTTGAAAATCATTTTAATACTAAGTACAAAAACACATTCTGAATGAACAATGTCTTTTGGCACAAATGTGAACATCAACGAATAGTTCACCCAAAAATGAAATTTCTGTTGTCAATTACTGATAGATATTCTGAAGAATTCAGTTTTTTGTCCATGCTATAAAAGTCAGTGGGGTCCGAAAAACATTTTTCAAATGATCTTCTTTTGTGTTTCATAGAAGAAAGTCATACTGGTTTCGAGTAACATGAAGGTGAGTAAATGATAACAGCATTCACACCATGAGAAAAAAATAAGGCATTGCACTTTTAAAATGGGGAAAGACTATAATTAACAACTGTGATGTAACAAAATTCCCATCATTGGCACATCCCATTTCATCATAAATTATGTGAGATCATCGCTGATGATGTGCATAGATTTTTGACTTTTAGAGTCACTGGCAATTGTAAAAATTACTCAATGCAAAATTAATATCCCATATCCAAAATTGATGAGAATATGCAATATTTGTCAATCTGGGGGAAATAACATTGCATTTATTTTATACATTGGGATCCAAAAGTCTGAGACAGACATTTACATTTTAAATTATATTAAATATTGAAATTGTAATAGTTAACAATATAACAGTTTATACTGTATTTTGATCAAATAAACGCAGCTGTGGTGAGCATAAGAGACTTGTTTTAAAAACATCATTTGGAGTTGGAAAGATTTTTTGAATTTAATCCCAGATTTTCAATAGCCTCAGACTTTAAGATGCCACTGTATTTGTGGAAAGATACAAATCTGGACATTTGCACTCTTTTATTCAAATATAGAATGCATTATACTGAACCAAATGAGACATTTTCCCCATATTAAAACACCAAATCGCTCTTGTCTTCACCTTCCTCATTCGGTATCCATTAGGTTGGCGATATTCTTGGCCTTATCACATTATAGTGACTGTGCTGCTATATCGGCTACCCGTCACGAGGCTTTCAAAATATTGAGCGGCCGTAACGTGAGACGACTTGCAGCACGCAGGACATGCTGTTTGCAAAGTCTGGCTATGATAATATAACACCACCACGCACACGCCAGCATTAACACTGATATTTGGGGGAAAAGGCACTGTAACAAAACGAATATGAATTATGCATAAATAAAGGTTTACTGTACATTTAGAAAAACTGCTTTGTGAAAAGCTGCAGCAATAGAGAGACGATCTTGGCAAAGTCAGACTCGTAAATACAGTTTTGGCACATGAAAGAGCGTGTTTACACAGAACAGTACAGCCATAAATACTTTTTTGTCAAATAAATAAGTCTTACAAATACTAACCACCTACAACACTGGATTAGTACATCTGCTGACAGAGCTGAAGGCCTTATGGTCGGTTATTTCATTATCGAAGCCAGTGTGGTCAGAAATGCGACGCAATACTGTATGTGTTAAGACTATTCACATCGGTTTTCACTCCACTGTAACAGTCGTATCAAATAGGAAGCGCGACCAACAAAATACACTCCGAAAAAAAGAAACGCTTTACGCATGTCTGCAAGGTATATTATGAGATATTAAAGAAATAGTCCACCAAAAAATGTACATCCTGTCATTAATTCCTCACCCTCATGTTGTTTCCAAGCTGTATGTATTTCTTGTTTTCTATTGAACACAACAGAAGATATTTTGAAGTTTGTTGTTAACTAAACAGATTTGGTTCCCATTGACTTCTACTGCATACAATGGACATCAATGGGAAACGCATTGTACACTCTTCTACCAACCAAATATCTTCTTTTAAGGTCCACAGAAAAAGAAAGAAAGTAATACAGGTTTGGAATGACTAATTGATTGATGACAGAATTGTTATTTTTAGGTGAACTATTTCTTTAAGCACCAGTAAATGTAAATATAAGCTGGTAAAAACAAGGCAAATAGTTGGAAACATGTTTAAAAGTGAAGGCAAGTTCAAACGTAGCAACAAACAGAGTTAATAAATGACCAGATATCAGACATTCTTGAAAAAATGAGGAAATGCCTTTCACCTGCATTCGATGCTTTCTTTCTGAATGCATGACTCGACTCGTTTCGGATGACCTCAACAATCGCATATTCATTTCAAATGCAACAACTTTAAAAACATCATTCCAGATGGTAAAAAGACCATCAGTTGCTATTGGTCCTCTGATTTGCTTCTATCATGGACAATTTCTTCCTATTAACCCCTTTCAGATCTCTGTGGCTGCAGCCGTAGCTCCTCCAGGCTCTGCTCTGGAACTCGTCTCGTAGGTCAGAAGCTGCAGAGGATCCTTGAGGAACACCAAGAGAACCGTGATGTTATCACTGGATCCGGCAGCTTTAGCATGGGCCACCAGAGTCTGGGCCACATCGTCCCCCGAGCCTCCGGTCTCCCTCAGGGCCTCCAGGACCAGCCCCGGGACGTCCCCCAGCCGAACCACGTCAAAGAAGCCGTCACAAGCCAGCAGAATGTAATCTTCACTTCCGTTCAGCTGGATCGAGGAGCAGTCAGCTTCGTTAGAGACGTACGGCTTCTGGTCAAAATCACCTATTGAGGGTAAGAATACGAAATTATATAAAATGTATTTTACTAGCTTGCACTCTTATAATTGCAAAATTATAAATTTAGTCTACCCATCTATCTATGAAACTGAACTGATTCATGAACCAAAATTAAATTGACAATCTTTGCTACTGAAGTTTGTGCCATTATTAATCTTATCAATGAACAAACAAAAAGCGCATTCAATTCAGTGAAATATTCACGTTGCTGAATATTCAGTATATCACCCACCAACATTACAAATACTCAAAAATGTTGTTTTTTGATTTGGTTGAAAGACAGTCACCTATTGCTCTGGAAACAGCGTAGGTCCCATTTACCCGCCAACAACCCATGAATGCAATGCATCCACCCAGATCCTCGATTCTTTTCTTCTCATCCTGCACAGAAACACAAGCACAAACATTCAAGATACAACCTGGAGCTTTCACAACAGCAAACCCCTATATTTAGCTAAATTCAAAGAATAATATGAGAATAATATGCTTTGTTTGCATGCATTGCATCGTTATTACTCTATTACTTAAGTATTGATTTCGCAAATTGTGTGCAGAAACGTTGCTCTTAAGTCAGTCGGTGCCTCTATAAGGACCGTTCTGATACTTTTGGCATTCAGTGGCTGTAGCAACACAGCTAATATTAATTCAGCATGTGGTCAGCAGTCTCTTCCTCTGTCTCACATTTCAGCTGCTCACAGACAACAGACGAGCATCTGATACGCTCTTGTGGTTCGGTCTCTATTGGTCAGCAGTGGTTTGTAGAGTGTCGTACCTCTCTCTCAGGTTTGTGTGGGTCCATTAGGGTCACTGGTTCTCCCTGTCGAACCAGCACAGCTTGCGAGTCGCCCAGCCAGGAGACGGTCAGGTGATCAGAGGTCAGTAAGACCGCCACACCAGTGCTGCCGCTGCGCAGACGCTGCACAAGACCAAAACAAATGAGTCTTTAGTTTGCCATCCACTGGTCACTATGAGTGTTTAATAATTATGATTCTCATTACTGTAACACAGCAATTATTATACTATTTTATATTAAAACAGTACTGTATTTTCAAATCAGCATGAACTAAAGTCAGTGAAACCAATACTACCACCATTTACAAAAACCAGGGCTGTCAGTGGATTCATTTAAATCTAATAACAATTAGTCAAATAATTCAAATCACAATTATGCATTAAATTAAATAATTAATTTAATCATTTAAAACATTTTAATATTATAAAAATAAATATTGAAAATAAATTCTATCAATATATTTTTGCAACGAGTAATATGATTTAAAAAATAAATAAATAAAGGTGTAAAAAATGTATTTACATGTTTATATTTAAATATTTTAAAACTTTTATACTAATATGTTCAGATTAACTGCACTAAACAAATTACAATATATCTCCATAAAAATATAATTAAATAATATATTTCCATTAAAGTTTAAGTAAAGCTTAATTCATAAAATAATAAATGTCAAGTACATAGTCAAATAATAAATTTTTAATTATTGTGCTATTATGTTTAAAATTAATGGTACCAATCGATAAAATAGATTTTAATAAAATAATTTTAACAGAATTTAATATTTTTATATCACAAAATAGAAAAATAATAAATAATTCACATTTTAACTAAATATTTTGATAAGTGGTGCTTAATTGTTATCTGTTACGTCAATAATTTCACAATACAAAAAAATAATAATCTAATCTAATTTGTTTAAAATGTGTATTTACCCATTTATTTTTAAAATACTGCCCCATTTCATTTTACCAAAAAACAATACTTTATTCAACTAACTTAGTTCAGTATAATTGAAGTCTTTCGAAAAGTAAAAAAAATAAAATAAAAAAATAATTAGTTGTTTTATTGGGTGGTATCAACTGGTCCATACAAACTCTCAGGTGCATGTCAATTATTGTCAGTAAAATGAATTCTTGTTTACGTGCCAGTGAAACAGAAAGTGCTTACTCATATCCGTACCTGTGGAGGCAGATCGAGTCTTGCAGCAAACCTGCAATGTTTTTTTTTTTTACCATGTATTCAACCACAGGGGGGAAACATGGACTATATTTATCTGTATTTATAACAGTGTAGGAACATTCAATCCACATAACGGTTGCATTTTAAGAAGTGGGAGAGGTGTGAAAAGATTTCTTTCCATCGTGAATTTCCACAAAATGCACCAGCTTGACAAATAAGGGGAAATATAATATAACTCCTGAAACTGATTGTGCACGGTGTTTCAGAAGCAGATGCACTGATAAAACAAAAAACCTGTTTAAGGGAAAACAAGTGTTCGCTTTGAAGAAAGCCATCGTAAATGTCAGCTTGCTGTATTTGATGCTTATTTTTGCTAGTGCATGTTTAAAAGTAGATTTGTTGTTTCATTTATGTGATGCACATACAAAAATCTGGGATCACACTGAAAACCAGCTTTTTCTTTGTAAATTATTTGAAACAAGAAATAAAAGGTTATAGAAAATCTTAAAAATATGAAAACATTATGATTTGAAATGAGAGGAAATATCTAAGATATATTTAAGGTATTTAAGCAAATCTGTGCTATTGAGCATGTTAATGCCACCTAAACAATTTTACAATTAATTTCAGGATTCAACCCTATATGGTGATGATGGTACAGTTTGTGATGAATTTTTTTTTTACTAGTGGTCTCAGACTTTGGTTGTTCTTACCTCTCTCTTAGCTTTGATTCTGAACATGTCATCTGTTTGTGTGAAGGTGCTTTTGAAGGCTGTGGCAGCATCACTTTTAAGCTCCTCCTGCTGGCTCAGTATGATATGCAGGTGAGTGGCAGCATATGTGGCAGCATCCACCCCTCCGTGTCCATCAAACACAGCGTAATACTCTCGATCTACACCATCCTGTGGAAAACAGACAGAAAATCACATTCATTCCTCAGAGACAATTTTTCCATGCAGAAAGGTCAACAAACAAATCAAATAAAAATCTAACATACAACATTTTTTGCATATTATATAATAGGGCAATATGCATATTCGGGAATGGGGTTGGTTAAATATCTACTACAATGCAAGCTGTGGTGGTCTTACCTGCAGTCCTAGAAGCTGGTTAAACTCTCTCAGGATGATGTGACGGTCCTCCATCTTCCTGCGAGTGTTACGAATGGCGTGAACGGAGCAGCTGTGCGTCTCTGATGAGGACGACTCGGGACTGGGCAGCTGTTTCTGCCAGGCCAAACACACCTCTCTCAAGTTATTGATAAAGAGGCGTTGCAATGGCTCAGACTGTAACACTGCAGAGTCACACACACACACACACACTCATCATGATGCTACAGTGTTTAAACAGAGGTTAATTGAAATCACACATATAGACTGAAATCACGTAAACTATCAATAAAACAAGCATGAACGGAAACTTTTTCTCAGAAGAGATAAGTTGTCAAAGGTAATGTCAAATCTTTAAAATCTTCATGTAGTACTTTTATTCGAACTCTAGAGGGCAGCGAAGCAGCTCAGCATTACATTGTCATGTTCGATTGATTATATTTATTCATTAACTTTGATGAGTATTGTCAGCCTGTTAGTCACATATTTAAATATAGTCATTTTTGGTGGATTTTTTTTATTTATTTTCTAACAACAACAACTTTATATCAAGACCACAAGAGAAAAAAAGATGGAAAAATAACGCAAGGCATCTGCAGAATTTGTAATTCAGTTTTCAGACATTAAGATTTTTTTTTTTACATTATATATATATATATATATATATATATATATATCAGTTTCTCAATATTGTATTGCTGTTCTCTTTATAATCAGACTTATAATTATTTTCCCAACTTACTGTATTAAAAAGAGATCAATTTAAATGTGACAGTAACCCTAAATATCACAAACAGAAAAGAACGAGAACCAAATCAAGTGAATCACTCACAAACAACTTCCTTTTCATCCTCTGGTTGCTGTTCAGGATCTTTGGGGCAGTAGTGAGGTGAAAGGTCATCTTTAAGTAATTCAGTGACGGCAGCATTGCACATCGCTGCACCCAGCCAGGACGGGGCATTTCTAAAATAAATACACATGATCTCACATATATCAACAGTGTGCTCAAGTGAACTTACACTATCAGCCAAAATTTGGGGTCGTTAGATTTTGTAATGTTGTGGAAGGAAAATGTGTATGCTCACCAAGGCTGTATTTATTTGATCAAAGATACAGTACAACAGTAATAATATGGTGAAATATTATTATAATTTAAAATAACTGTTTTCTAATTGGATTCATTTATTCCTGTGATGCGCAGCTGAATTTTCAGCATCATTACTCCAGTCTTCAGTGTCACATGATCCTTCAGAAATCTTTCTGATATCCTGTTTTACTGCTCAAAACATGTCTTATTTAAAATACAATTCTTTTGTAATATTATAAATAATTTACTGTCACTTTATCAATTTAATCCATCCTTGCTAAAAAAAAAAAAAAAAAAAAAAAAAAAGAAAGTGTTTCTTTAAAAAGAAAAAATCTTGCACTAGTGATTTGCTCTGTTTTTAGATTAGATTTAGCACTTTGCCTGCTGGAGCAACAAGTGGCAAATGGCCCGAGCACCCACTCATAACAACACATCTATTTAAAAGAACCATTTGGCTCCGTGAGATCTTATCTAATGACATAACATATCATAAAATGACTCCCTTTTGTCCTACTTGTCAAGAGCTGCGGTAACGACATGCACATCTGACCTACATCAAGACATGAAAAGGGTTAAACCTGACAAATCTGCACTGTGCAGACTCTGAATGCGCCACAGCTTCCAACAAAGAGGAAATGAAGTCTAAATGTCAGGAAGTGGGTATAACAATAGTGATTCCACAGACAGGAAGTCTGCCCTGAGAAATGCGTCAGAGGAGAGAGAGAAAAGGATGCAGAAAGAGATAAAACAAAAACTCCATTGTAAATTTCAACTTTAAAACCTCTGCACCATCGCTTTCACTTAACGCTTGGATTGCCACTGATAGTACGCTGGGAAAAAAACACCAAATCTCTTAATCAGCTCACGCATAGTGAAACGTGCTGACCTGATGCAAATACTGTCAGGAAAACAGATCCTGGCAGACAGAGAGCGAGAGAAAGCAAATGAGAGAGAGAGAGACAGGAATGACAGGAATGAGAGAACGCTCCTCCTCTGGTTGGAGAGGACAGGTGTGTCGCAACATTTCAGGCCCACTTCTGGGCCTTTTTTAAAAATATACGAAGTAAATGGGCATGCAAGCACAAATATAAAGCTGATTTATAGCTAAGAGCTAAGAATGTCATCCAACAGGAAACAAACACAAATCATCCTCTCTTCCATGAAAATAGTGATCAGGGGTTTCCAAACTGGAAACCAGTGAACCCCAATAAGGGACTCAATGGAAAAGCTTCGAGAAAAAGTGTACAACAATAAATAAATAATAAAACATAAGACCAAACTAACTCAATAAATTAATGGATTAAAGTACTTAAAAATATATTTAATATATCAATATTTCAATAAAGAAAGAAAAATGTAAATAAAAAACCTCCAGGAATTTACAAGGGGGTATCCATGGAAAAGCTTAGAGAAAAACATATTATATATTAAAATAAATAAACAATAGAACATAAGGAAATAAATCAATAAATAATTATAATAATTAAATAATAATTATAATAATTCAAATAAATAAAATAATTTAAGAATAATAATAAAAGAACCCCCAGAGACCAGGAAGAGAGTGTTAGAGGGTCGGTTGAAAAGATTGGTAAAGAAAGTGTAAAAATAAATAAATAATAAAAGATCTAACTAAAAATGCATAAAATATATTTTTAATAAATAAAAAATGGTTAAAATAACAATATATTATTAAATAATAATACCAATATAATAAGAATATATAATAGTATAATAACAAATAATACAATAATAATATAATATAAATAATATAATATTAATATAATATAATAATAATCTAATAATAGTGTTCCTGTAGCTCAATTGGTAGAGCACTACTTTGAATAAAAGCGTCTGCTAAATGCATAAATTTAATTTATTGTTAATTTAATACATAACAGTACAGTAGTGAATAGAATTTCTCTCCAAAAAATAATATTTTATACACATAATATTAATTTTTTTCAATATAAATTACGTCTTTATATATTAAAGCACATAGCTGTCTTTTAAATTATAGAATGAGTGTTTACTCGAGGATGATCATATATGGGGGTCCATGGCACCTGAGCGATTGAAAACCCCTGAACTACATGATGTGAACACAACAGACCTGGCTGAGAGCAGTCGCAGGCCCAGCTCCAGACTCTCTCCCTTCACCTCCTGCATGGTGACTTTGCGGCTGAGTGGAGCGACGGGAAGAGGGTCCTCTGGGCCAAGTGGGTTTACAAACTCCTCAAGAAACCTCTCCAGAAACTTCCCAGCGTCGCCTTGCTCCATGCAACTCATTCTGAATGTGGATTTGCAACCTTTTGTCCAAAGCAACCTTTGATGCAAACTTCAGGTATGAATCTACAAAAAAAAAAAAAATTCCTCATCATTTTAAAGCAAATATGTTGCTAAAGTAACAGTATGGAACAGAGTAGAATTTATAATATTTAGACATAAATATATAAAAAATAGATAAACTTTCCTAGGCTTTGTGTTTAGGTTAATAATCCACGCAAAATAGAATGTTAAAGCGTTGGCCAATCAGAACACACGTAGGAGGCCCGCTGTCAACAGTAACCAATGACGTGCGCTTGGGGTGGGGCTAACTTCATCCGAACTATAAAAAACAAGAAGTTTTTTTTTTTTTTTGTTAAGATTACGCTTTATGATTATTTACATGTTACAAAAGTAAGCGTATGTATTGTGATACCACATTTTAGTCATATACTCTTCCGATTTTCAGATGGCAAACTACACCATAGTACACTAAACCAACAGACGTCTTCGCAAATTTCGCAAAACCCAGCAGAACTGACCTTCTGTCTAACCGCAGTGTATTGCATAAAGGAAACTTTGGTTTGATGCATGTCTAACGTTACAAGGATTCATGGTGTAACTTATGCATGACACCAAATCAGAAAGTGCACACACTGTCGCCATTTGAAAGGAGCACAGCCGGGCCTTGAACTACAAGCAGCAACTGATTAGTTTATTTAACAACATAAAAGAGAACATAGTCGTGCGTAAACGTGCAGTATATACCTTTGTGGATGGTTGGCGTTGCTTTATGCGCCGACACTCCCTTTTTTTCCTCACGAGTGCGGTTTGAAGTGCTCGTGCATGAACGCACGCCCTTTCAGTCACTGCACAACAAAAGCCAATCCATCTGCGGAAGTCGCTGTGACAGACAGGAAGTACAAACACAGCGAAATAGAAGCGATAAGGATGAACGTGTGATGCACGGAATAGATTTGCTAGAACGGGATGGAGACTATCCGTTTGGTTGTCAGATCGTGTGGGCGGTGACAGACCAATCTTATGAATATTAATACATTCCTTCAAACGTGCTAACCAAAGAGCGCCCAGGGATTCACGTAAGGTAATTAATATTCATAAGCCAAGGTTCCACTTCTTTATATGGAAAGAAATGAGGTTGCGATTTTTGTAATAGTGACAAGGAAACATTTTTCATTATTTTTTTTTCCATTATAAATGCAAAGATTCAGTCAAAAACGTTATTCAAACATATTATTCTTATAATTACATATAACAACAGGATACTGATAGATATGGCGCATTTTTCTTTCTCTTTTTAAACCGAAACTTCTTATTTTTATATTTTTATGTTTTTTTTCTCAATATTGTTTGCATAATTTTTTCAGTTAAACATCGTAAAATGTTGTTGATTATATACTCTCAATGAAAATTTTTCTTAATGTTGTTTCTTATGATTATATGCATTTCTGTTAAAAATACATGTAATCATAAGGTAAGTAAATCCAGCAAATATATAAATAAAGACTATACAGAAATTTAAATCTAAAATATAGAGCAACTTGGTAGAATGTGCAACTGAAAATTTGAACGTGCTATTGTTGTGGTACCATATTAATAACCATACCCTGTTTGTTTTATTTTCATTTCTTTGTTACTAACTTTGTATAATTTTACCATTTCATTTATTTATTTTTTAGCATACTGTTTCATATAGATGTGTGACTTTTCTATTTAAAGATATTTTAAGATGTAATTTAGTAGCAGCCGTTACTCGAGTCTTCAATTAAATGATTCAAATGGAAAACAGTTCTTTTAAATTATATTTCACAACATTACTGTTTTTTTTTTGTATAAAAATAATTGTGAGTATTAGAGACTTTTTTCAAAAACACTAAACACATTTGGTTTTTTTTCAAATGGTGCATTGAATATATAGACATAACCCCCCCCACCCCACCCCAAAAATAAACTAGACAGACAAGATACAGCAAAGACTGTATTAAACTAACAGTTTATTGCCATTTTCATATTTTGAGTTTGCACTTTAAGACTTATTAAGCTGGCTTTGATCTTCCGCTGCAAGAAAAATTAGCATTCTATACAAAATATGCTGCCAGGGCTGCCATTTTATCTTTAGGCTTTTTAGGATTCCCTCTCCCCATAGGCCTCCTTCCTCTTCCTTTCCCTCTCCCTCTGCGGGCTCCTCCGGCCCGGTGCATGGGATGCCGCATGGTCGCATGTTTCAGCTCCACCAGATCCTGGAACACGGGATCGCAAAACACACAGCCAGTGTGCTGCGTTTCACCATCAGGCAACGGCGAGCGTGTCTTGTTGAAGTCCACTATGACCAGTGAGGCTTCGCAGGAATCACAGCTGTCCTGGGACACCTGCACTTTATGGGCGTGCTCGAAGAAATGCACCACAACGTTGCATTTGTTGCAAGCCATGCGCCACTTTGGACCCGAGGTGGGATCGAAGACCAGGACGCCCGTCTCACATTCAACACACTGGCCGATGCCAAGAGAGTTGAGGGAGTGCTGACAGGAAGGGTGGGTGCACTCATTACAGCCCATCCCTGACCGAAATAGAAAGAGAAATGACATAATAAGGGATATTCTTCAAGTATGAAAACTTTTACAGGAACACTAGAATGTCACAATTCCCCACCCAGTCTTTTTAACTGCACCTCTATGATAAGTGTATACATTTTTCTAGGTATATTTTGTATTTTATATATTTATTTTAAACAGATTACTGTTCAAAAGTTTGGGGACATTAAGATGTTTTAATGTTTTTCAAAGAAGCTCACCGAGACTGCATTTACAGTTTAAAAAAAAAAAGTAAACTGTAATACTGCAAGATACTACTTTTTAAAAGAAGGGTTTTATATTCTATTTGAATGTATTTTAAAATATAATTTATTCCTGTGATGCAAAGCTGAATTTTCAGCATCATTACTCCAGTCTTCAGTGTCACATGATCCTTGAGAAATCATCCTAATATGCTGATTTGCTGCTCAAGAAACATTTCTGATTATAATCCATGTTGAATTCTTTACTATCACTTTTGATCAATTTATCATTTATTCTTTAGCAAACAAATTTTACTGACTCCAAACGTCTGGTACTGTTATATGAAATATATAATATTTTTAATTATATAAAATGCATTTAATATTTAAAATAAATAAATAAATGAATACATTTTAATATCATCAATCAGATACAGACTTGTAAAAACAACTGTGTAATTTAATAACAATATAAAATCAATATATTTTGTATTATGGAATATAAAATAGGGCTGTCAGTCGATTAACATTTTTAATCGAATTAATTACATGATGTGACGATTAATTAAATCTAAAATGTGAAAATATCCACAAAGATTATTTAAAGCTATTTTGTATTAAAAGATAAGTTGACATTACAAATTTTAGCTTTTGCAAGAAAAATGTTATTTGATTCAACTAAATATATTACAAATAAACATTTAAGCTATAATGTCCTAACTATGGAATATAAAAGAAGATCATTTGAGAAACAACTCTTTATTGTCTATACAATTAAAATAATTTACCAAAACAGCTTTGTTACCAACAGTCTTCAAATGACCTTCTTTATGTTCCGCTGAAGAAGTGTTTGAAACGACATGAAGGTGAGTCAATTATGACAGAAATTTTTTTTTTGGGGGGGGGGGGGGGGGTGAACTATACCTATCCCTTTATTGTTATTATTAGTAGTAGTAGTAGTAGTATTTTTATGAAATGATTCTCTAAATAAAAAACTAAATCTGCCAGCAGGTGGCGGTAAATGTCTTCATTCGATTCGACTCAAACAGCTGATTGATTAAAGGGATAGTTCACCAAAAAATCTAAATTATGCCATTAATAATTCACCCTCATGTCGTTCCAAACCCGTGAGACCTCCGTTTATCTTCGGAACACAGCTTAAGTAATTTAGATTTAGTCCGAGAGCTCTCAGTCCCTCCATTGAAGCTGTGTGAACGGCATACTGTCCCTGTCCAGAAAGGTAAGAAAAACATAATCAAAGTAGTCCATGTGTCATCAGAGGGTCAGTTAGAATTTTTTGAAGCATCGAAACTACATTTTGCTACAAAAATAGCAAAAATTACGACTATTCAGCATTGTCTTCTCTTCCGTGTCTGTTGTGAGAGAGTTCAAAACAAAGCACTTTGTGATATCCGGTTCGCGAACGAATCATTCGATGTAACCGGATCTTCTTGAACCAGTTCACCAAATCGAACTGAATCGTTTGAAATGGTTCTCGTCTCCAATAAGCATTAATCCACAAATGATTTAAGCTGTTAACGTGAACGAGTCAATTTTTCGTTCATTATCTGGCTCGGCTCGGTGTTCATCTTCAGTTCTCTCTTCACAGCAGTTGAGTTAGTGTACTGTTTGAGTAAATTAATTACTCCGGGATATTAGTTTGTTTTAACTCAGAGGGAGTGTCAGCCACATTAAAAAAGTTAACAGCTTAAGTCATTTGTGGATTAATGCTTATTGGAGACGCGAACCATTTAAAACGATTCGGTTCGATTTGGTGAACTGGTTCAAGAAGATCCAGTTACATCGAATGATTCGTTCGCGAACCGGATATCACAAACTGCTTTGTTGGTGAACTATCCCTTTAAGGAATGAAGTAAACTGCTCACTATATGAATGAAATTTTGAATCATTGATTCACGCGATTCCTTCAAGATGGATTCATTCAGAAACTAAACACTACTAGTATTGTTGCTCAGAGACACACAATATTTCTGCTGTGGCTTTAAAGTTAATATGTTCTCAGCAAAATTGAGCAAAAACATAATATTGTGTTTAAAATATAACACAATATCAACATCTGATTTACTGAACTGCTGTATAAAATAACATGTAATATTCGGGACAAAATGAGCACTCGTGTGATAGTGCTTATGGTATGATAGTCCTATAAGTTAGATACAAGACATAAAAACTCCTATCTTGAATTTTAAGGCATACCTGCATTTATGGAGTTGTTGCCCTGGATCATATTTGTCAACAATATTATGACTTATAGGTCAGGGGGCGGGGCCAGAGGGTTAACGGCGTTAAAATATTTTAATTGCATTATTTTTTCATAAATTTAAGTTTAGCCCTAATATAAAATAAATAATTTTTTACTTAATATTTAATAATAATTAATTCATGTTTAATTATTTAATATTTATTTAGTATTTAATAATATTCAATGACTACATTTTATACATTTGATTTTATTTGGAAACTAAACATTTCTTTTCATTTCCATAAATTAGAAAGATGGTTTATCCAACCATTTCAACAACAACAACAGAAATTAAATCCAAAGGTTGATCAAGGGCATGATCAGATCTCTGATGTTAAGTACATAAAACACAGGTTGAAAGAAACCTAACTGAAGAATCCCTTTAAAACCAGTTGATTTGAGAATCAAAGCTTTCTGGTTTCTCTTACCTTTCTTCATGTCTCTGAAGGGAGGGTTGCTGAAGCAGTATGGACACACAGGGTAGCTTTTGCCACGAGACCCCGAGGTCCACAGCACCAGCTCAAACTCATCCAGAGGACACTTGAGCTCCTTGTACAGCTTAATGGCTCCGTTCTGAGGCAAACTGTAGGTTTCGTCACAGTGAGAGCAGTGCAGGCGACTGGGTTTGGCCTGGGGGGATTCAAAAAGACATCATGATAAAGCTGTAGAAAGCCATCTGGGAAAACACAAGTCAAATACCAGCATTTACTGAATTACTAATGTATTTCAGTTTATAACTTTCCACATATTTTACCATCCAAAATGAAGAAGTAACAGTAAAGACCTCTATACTGTGGCTGGACTTCACTTGAGAAAATCAGTATTAATTTCCCTTACACAAGCGGATACTGAAGCCCATTTAACAGGGACATAAGACCACCAGCCTAGAGTCTCATTTGAATGATGAGGGACACTGATGAATCATTTGAGAGTTATTCCACATTAATATGGACACAAGACAACATTTAGGTAAAATGCTTCCTTGTTGAAGGTCACTTTCAGGTGCTAGAGAGATGAGAGGCTGCCTAAAAGCCCAAAGTGCATCAGAGCAGAAAAGAAATAAACCACGTGATTTACAGCAACATGACCATTCGGATGGTAATTAGGATCAAAGTTAGTGTCCATATGTGGATGCTCTGGGATCCCATCCATATCAAATGAGCCATTAAAAACTTCAGCTGCATTACTCACTGCGAATAATCAACATCATCATGTTTTTGATGTACAAAGCATTGTGGGTATATGCGCACTATATACACTGTATATAGTACTGTTCAAAAGTTTGTGGTCAGTAAGATTTCTTTAAAGAAATTAATACTTTTATTCAGAAAGAATACATTCAATTGATCAAAAGTGAAAGACATTTATTATTTTACGGTTTCATATAAATACTGTTCGTTTATTAAAACATTTCTGAAGGATTGTGACACTAAAGACTGATTCTGCGTCAGACCTACGCCCTAGCCTACACATAGACGCACTAGCAGAGGGGTGGAAAATTTCCAGAAAGTTTCCAAAAAGATTTGAAAAAATATGTCAATTTTCTAACATTCCTGGAATGTTTCAAAAATTTCCTGGAACTTTTCCATCTTTTTGCAACCCTAGTCCTAAACACATTCATTGAGGCAGCAATTATATGATCAACAATACAGTAAAAAGAGTATTACTGTGAAATGTTAATAGTATCATAAAAATAAAGCAAGAATGCAGTATGAGTAAGAAGTCAATACGAGTCGTTACAGACCTGGATGTACTTCATGAAGCGATGGCATTTGCCACAGCGTGAGAGAGGTTTCCCAGTAGCGGCGATGGGAGAAAAGGACACTTCCATCAGCTCATCCATTCCTGTTAAAAACATTCCCAGCATGATTTAGGAGTCAATAATTAGCAATAACAAAGTAATACACAGTGATAAGTGATTAGTAGTGTTAAAGCAACATCTCTAATGCCAAATTTACACTGCAAAGGTGGCATAGAAGCGCATCTGATATGTTCAGTGTATTTAAACAGCAATTACAACCGCATACTTCCGTATAGTCAGCAATCATAAAAACATGGGGTTTCTCTGAGAACATTCTGAAATTGATTTTTAGTCTGGTACAGAAATAGAGCAATGAACTAATTCTATGCATAGATTCATTTTGGGACATTACCTGCAATGGAGTCCACAAAGTAGTGAAACTTCCTCTTGAAGATGTCCAGAGTGTGCTGTAAGACCTGGTGGAAGTCTGCCTTTCCTAAAGCTATCAGATTTAGCTGTTTTTCCACAGCACTGCGGATTGTGGGCAGCACCAAATCTGCATCTAACACACACATTCAGATGTACAAGGAAAAATGTAAGTTTAAAAAATGAGTCATGCACACACTAGCTAAATACCTGATGTTAACATTGTTTCCTTACCAATCTTATAGTAACCATGAACCAGAACAATCCCCAGGTTGGTGGGTTTGAGTTTGCGGCCACTTTCAACCGTCACATAGTTCCTCTGGCAGATGTTGTTAATGTGGACAGGGATGCTGGCATCCGTACCTAGTGACACAATCATTTTTTATTTTAGCCCACATAGTAATTTCACTTTACTCCCAGTTACTCCCAATTCCTACCAGTTAAATTTGAGCAAAAATTGTAACTTAACGTTCAAACTGTAATTTGTATAAAATGGCAAGGATGCATTAGACTGATAAAATAAAAAAACTGTAAATGCTTATTATAAAATATTTATATATCAAATAAAAGCTGTTCTTATCCTGAATCCTGAAAATAATTAATTATGAATAAAATATTTAGCAGGAAAACTTATTTTAACACTGATAATAAGAAATATTTCTTAAAGTAGCAAATTCTGAAGGATCATGTGACACTGGGACTGTTTTAAAATGTATACTTTAAATAAACGAATATTTCACTATATACTAGTTTTACTGTATTTTTGATTAAATATATGCATCCTCGATGAGCATAAGAAACTTATTTCAAAATCTGTAAATGGCGTATGTATTAATACGTTAATGCACTAAATCTTGTAGAAACATTTCAAATATTAATACAAATAAAATATGAAATGTGACCCTAGACCACAAAACCAGTCATAAGTGTCAATTTCTCAAAATATTAAGATTTATACATTATCTGAAAGCTGTATAAATAATCTTCCCATTGTTGTATAGTTTGCTATGATAAGACAATATTTGGCCGAGATACAACTATTTGAAAATCTGGAATCTGAGGGTGCTAAAAAAATCTAAATATTGAGAAAATCGCTTTCAAAGTTGTCCAAATAAAGTTCTTTGCAATGCATATTACTAATCAAAAATTAGGTTTTTATATATTTAGGGTAGGACATTTTAAAAATATCTTCATTGAACATGATCTTTACTTAATATCCTAATGATATCCGATAATTTTGACCCATACAATGTTTTTTGGCTATTGCTAAAAATACTCCCCAGCAACTTAAGACTGGTTTTGTACTCCAGAGTCACAAATGCTAAAATACTCCTCATATACAATAGCATATAAATAATAGCATATAATGAATAATGACGTATGAATTACTTTTCATAAATCATTGTGCTGTGAATTCTGCATGATTTTGAGACTTAGTATTTTAAACACTCTGCATCCAAAAAGTTACAACAATGGTGAACAAACACTGTGACCAAACACTAACATTGTGAGTGCACATCAGAGATATATTTACATTTACTCTCCTCTGTGGACTGCTGTGAAGGTTGTCAGGACTAATAAAACTGATCATACCGACGCCGTGTTTCTCCATGAGTGTGATGAGCTCGGCCTCAGTCAGGTAGTCTGGTGGATTGGTCTGTTTCTCCAGTAGTTTGATCTCATCCACTGTAAATGTGTCTCCTCTCTCACACACCGGCAAGGCCTCTTCCTGTGCAATACCCTGCCAGGGCATCACATCAGTGTAACCTATTTGCAAGCAATATTAATAAGCATCATCGCTCCACTAGAATATAATTCAAAAATGGATAAAGTAACAAAAAACATTAATAAAGCTGATCTGTAGAATGCATGTACCAGCAGAGATGAGCGTCTTCCCGCTGCATGTGAAGCTCTCTGTGGCGATGCTGAAGGAAATCGTGGTCTGCAGGTATTTGCAGTCGGGGCTGACTGTTGCGATGAAGTGCCGTGTGATGTAATCATACAGACGCCAACCATCGCTGCCTGCAGAAACAAAAGAATATTTGCCATTTTATAGCTCTGTCGTCTTAAATCTGACTTCAGATCAGTTAAGATTAGATTCTAGAGTTAGGATGTTCCTGCAATATAGCCTTGTTGACTGTACCGTTCAAAATTTATTTTGATGTCTTTTATACTCAACTCACCTGCATATATATATATATATATATATATATATATATATATATATATATATATATATATATAGTAAGAACACTAAGATTATTATTACATTTAAAAAAAAAATTTTTTATATTTGAATATATTTTAAAAATGCAATTTATTCCTGTGATGCAAAGCTGAATTTTCAGCATAATTTCTCCAGTCTACAGCGTCACATAATCGTTTAGAAAACATTCTAATATGCTGATTTGCTGCTAAAGAAACTTTTCTAATTATTACCAATGTTTAAAATAGTGCTGCTTAATGTTTATTTATGCTTAATAATGAATAGTTAATTCAAAACAACAGCATTTATTTTAAAAAGGGAAATCTTCTGTAACATTACAAATATCACTTTTGATCAATTGAATGCATCCTTGCTGAATAGTATTTATTTTATTCACCTTTCTGAAGACCCAAACGTTTGAATGGAAGTGTATACATGCTACATGCTTCACTATTTAATAAAAAAAAATGGTTCACCCAAAAAATGAATCTTTAGAAAACAAATTAAGATATTTTTGATGCATTCCTTTATTTATCGAATTTACTCAACAATTTGTCTCCTCCACGTTACCCTAGCACCATATTGGAGAATATCACATACGTAAACAAATTATGCAACGTATGTACGCAGATACTCTGTTTATACTTTGATCTGAATGTACACAGCATATCCACGTACATATGTTGCATTTGTAACTCTCGAAAATGGTGCTATAGGTTGACGTGGAGGAGAGAAATTGTTGAATAAATATGTTTTCTTTGTGCACAAAAAAGTATTCTTGTAGTTTCGTAAAATAAATGCTGAACACCTGATGTCACATGGATTATCAGAGAGTCAGAGAGCTCTCGGATTTCATCAAAAATATCCTAATTTGTGTTCCGAAGATGAACGTAAAGGGCTTACGGGTTTGGAACGACATGAGGATGAGTAATGAATGACAGAATTTTCCTTTTTGGGTGAGCTTAAACTATCCCTTTAAGCTCACATTTAAAATGATTAACAGGTTCAAGCATCTTGTCCTGAAATGTCAGATTTGGATCATAGTATGATCCATGAGTGTTTTCTAGAATATCTCTGCACACAGCATTTCAGTATCAAACATGTAAATACGCAGTCTGAGAGTCGTACCCAGCTCGCTCTCAGAGGCGGCTCTCATGGGTGTGATTGGCGGATGGTCTCCGGCGTCCACTCCCTTTCTTGGCCTGTTAATGCCCTCAGAGAGCAGGGCTTTTACCTGTATAGACAAACACAAACAATATTAAACACTTTACATTATTTTTGTGGCATATCAAGATTAAATATATAGACTATCTATATTATAATACTAAATATTATACAAAATAAAATAAATGCAATTAACCTTCTTACAAAAATATAATAACGGCAACAAAAAATATTTGACTTAATATATTATAAAATATCAGAGCTGTCAAACGATTAATCGCATCCAAAAATCCTAAAAGTTTTTGTTTACATAATATGTGTGTGAACTGTGCATATTTATTATGAATAAATAAATACTCGCACATACAGCATATATTTTGAAAACTTGCATGTATTTACAGGTTTATATTTATATTCATATAATTTATATTTTAAACATATTTAATATATAAACATAACATATTTTTCTTAAATATATACATGCATGTGCGTGTATTTATATATAAATATTAAATAGACATAATACACAGACATATAATGTAAACAAAAACTTTTATTTTGGATGCGATTAATGGTTTGACAGGCCTATCATTAAAGAGCATATTAATTCAATATTGAGCATCTTAAGTGATCTCTTCGGGGGGTGGAGGAAAGGGCTATTGCTTACCGCTTCCCCCCAGAAGGAGCTGTTGGCTTGTTGTTTGAGGGTGCCCTTCAGGTCAAAGTTTTCAGGGTAATGTGTGGTCTCTGTGCGAGGGTAGCTGATATAACCCTGTGTGTAGAGACGCTCTGCTATCTGCATAGTATGCTGGGGACCCATTCCTTAGAAATACACAGATAAAATTACATATACGCTGCAGTTTAAAAGGTTGAGGTCAGTAAGATTTTCCTCTGTCAGCATATTAGAATGATTTCTGAAGGATCATATGAGATTGAAGATTGGAGTAATGATGCTAAAAATTAAGCTTTGCATCACAGGAATAAATTACATTTGACAATATAATACAACGGAAAACAGTTATTTTAAGTTGCGATAACATTTCACATTATTACAGTTTTACCACATTTTTTATGAAATAAATGCAGCCTTAGTAAGCACAGGAGACTTCTTTTTAATGGTAGAGTGAGTTAACTATTTTCAGTAAATAATCCTTTAATACTACAAAATTATAGGAAAAAAGTGATGTTATTAGAGAAAATTAAGTTCTAAAAGTTCTATGGCATTACATTTCACAAGTACTTGGTTTTATTGTCTCCCTTATTTCTCTTTCTGTCTTTCCTCATTAAAACCTATTTCTTATGCTTTTGATTTGTGAATTCACATTTAATAATCACAAGGAAAGCTGCCCACCCAAAGCAGAGCTGCCCACTCTTAACATCTCCACTGTATTCAATGCCAGGGGTCTCTGCTTGGCTTTTTCTTTCTTAGACACGGATTCAACCTGCAAGAAAAGATACATCGCAACTCATGCAGTTACACATCACTAAAATATGAAATTACAGCTGAGACACAAATACATACTTTAGCCTCCTTAGCAGTCTTTGCCATGTTAACAAACATTTGACCAACATCTCGGTCAAAAACTCGCACACGGTCCCAGTCCAAGGTGAGTGGACTGTCCTTGCCTTTAAAAACCTGTGTGCACACACACACAAAAAAAAGGAAAATATAGAAAAGAATGCGAACCAAAATGATATAGCAGTTCTGTAAAATAATTTGATTTTGAAAACTGGGTTTTGTATTTTGAGCAGAAAAGGCCAGAACTGACCTTTGCCTGTATGACCCAGTATGCTTCAGGTTTGAAGGACTGGATCTTGTCATGCCGTTCCACACAGAATCCCAGTGTGGGAGTCTGACAGGGACCAAACGAGATCAAGGAGGAGTCCAGATTCCCATATTTCCCTTGGAAGTATTTAGTCTGGAAACTAAAAATAATGATTATGTGTGATGAATGAACAACTTACTATTATCTTTAATAACAATTCTTTGACAAATGCACTGCTGTTAAAAAAGTTTGTAGTCAGTAAAAAAAAAAAGAAATTCAAACTTTTATTCAGTAAAGATGCATTATTTTAAGGAAAAGTGACAGTGAATACATTTATAAAGCTACAAAATATTCATATTTCAAATGAATGCTGTTCTTTTGATCTTTGTATTCAACAAAGCATCCTGAAAAAAATTATCCCAGTTTCCACATAAATATTAATCAACATAACATGTTAATAAGAAATGTCTCTTGAGCAGCAAATTACCATATTAAAATGAGCTTTGAAAGATCATGTGACGCTGAAAAATTTAGTTGGCAATCACTGGAAAAAATAATAATTTTACAATATATTACAATAGAAAACAGTTATATTTAATTTGTAACAATATTTTAAAATATTGCTGTTTTTATTTTTTATTTTTATCAAATATATGCAGCTTTGATAAGCATAAGAAATGTTTGTCAAAAACATTTTTTTTAAATCTTACCAACCGCAGTTATTTCAACAGTAATGTATATTGCACTTGCATTTTAATGGTATTAAAAGAACTCAAAGCAGGTCTGTTCGACCCAGAAGACCTCTTTCATACCGTGTGAAAGCACAGCCAATCCTGAGGTCCAGCTCCTGACGAGCATCTACGGACAGAGCCTCGTTCTTGTTGGGTTCACCGAGTCGGTTCATGGCGTTATAGATATCCGTGTCTGTGATGGAGCTGAACTTTGCTCGATACACGGTACGATCATTACCGTAAGACTTATTCATCAGCGGCTGAATGGCATCCAACACCTTAGATGGTACAACACAAACAAATTAAAAAAAGGCCCAGTTATTCGGACAATCTTACGCTGTATTTACTTTCAGTAGATTCAGACTCACCTCAAAACAAATGTTCTCTCCTTCTTTATCACAATCCAACCACAGGACAACATAGTCACAACCTTTTGCTTCAACCTGTCAATAAACAGCAACTTTGTTATTTAAAGGTTTATGGAAGGGTTTTTAAATATGTTAAAACTTAATTGTTAAAATATTGTTATTGTTAATATAATTATATTATATAATAGAAATGATAAAATCTTTGACAGGCTTACATGTTGTCTTTAAATACAGCTTGTCTAAATGTTTTATTATTTTAGACAACAGATACAACACAATCAGTCAGGTAGTGAAGTATAAAGTCACCTGAAGGAATTTGACCATATTTAGTTTGGGGTTGGCTTCTTTCTTCTCAGTCGGAGCTTTACTGAACAACTCAGCTGGATCAACTTTATCCCAGTTGTTATACTTTCCTAAAAAAGGTCAAGTTTTTAGTTAGGATCAAATAAACGCAGGCTTGGTGAGCAATAGAGAATTCTTTAAAAAACACTGCTTCAGAAACGTTTGACTGGTAGCATACAGTTAGAGATTTTGCTTGTATTTTAAAAGCAGTCCTGCTGAAGACAAAATACTTGCCGATGAAGTCCAGACTCATGACATGTCCACACACTGACGTCATCTTGAACCTCACATTCTGGCCCATGAAGCTTCCCGTGTACTCATGGACTGAACATGCTCCATTCAGGCCTTTACGGGATGAACAGCTACCTGTAAGTGAAAGGCAATGAAAAGAAATGTTTAAAGACCTCATTCATTTCTTATAACTTCATGTCCTTCAAAACTTGTTTACATTTCTTTCTCTGGTTTCGGGTCAAATTGACTTCCATAGTATGAACAAAAAATACTATGGAATTCATTGTGACCCCAAATCTTTTTAGTTAAAAAAAATCTTCATTTGTGTTCAACAGAAGAAGGAAAATCATACAGGTTTGGAATGACATGAGGGTGACAGAATTTTCATTTTTTGGGTAAACTATCCCATTAGCTAGAACAAAATTAAAAACGGAAGTATTTTAACATGAAATTCATGCAAACATAAGCTTTCACTGACAACACAATAATTGCAATCAGACAAGTCTTTCGCTTCGAATGCACCGTTTATAATTCATCCGCCTAGAACCACTTCAATGTCAGCAAAAGTAACTAACATGATGATGTAAGCTTGACTACTGCATAAGAGTTCCTTAAGAAACATTGATGGTGGAGTACACTGATGAATCAGCAGCCTAAAAGCAGTCCAATTGGTGCTGGCATTGAGCGATCCATCATGTGAAATGAGAGAGAGATGAGCTGATTATGCATCATTCCTTTCATTCATTCTTTTCTATTTTGCCCTACCAGAGTTAAACCTGAATGACGTCGACGGTCACCATCAGGTAACGAGATGCTGATCCCAAGGCTGATGGAGTCCATTGTGACTGAGCCTGATGATGACCTCCACTCTTCCGCTACAGATTTTTGGAGGTTTCCATTGAGATGGTGGTACATAAATATAGGCCCAAAAGAAGAGGGGGGACACACTTGCACTAGAAGCTTTACCTCCAACAGACACGGCAAGCCTCCAGCGTTTCGCTGCACTCCTCACCTCCGTTTCTCCATCATGCACCAGCTACAGGTAAGAGTCCAACGCCATTCTCACAAGACTTGCCTCACAAGATCATCTAGGACCCAGAACTAGGAAACTGCACTTACTTGGACTTTCTAGATTTAAATTATTACATTTTAATATTAAATTAGTTACACTTCAATTAAAAAGTTTGGGGTTAGTAATAAATGTTATGTTTTTGGAAAGAAGCCTCTTTTGCTCATCCTAGCAGCATTTATTTGCTCAAAAATGCATTGCTAAAAGTAATATTGTGAAATTATTTTATATTGGAATATATTATTTAAAAAGCTGAATTTTCAGCATCATTACTCTAGTTTTTAGTGTCACATGATCCTTCAGAAATCATTCTAATATGATGATTTGCTGCTCAAGAAACATTTCGTTCTTTTATCAATTTTGAAAACAGTTGTGCTGCCTAGTAGTTTTATGGAAACCATCATACATTTTTTTTCTCATGATTTGTTTTATGTATACAATGTTCAAAAGTACAGAATCTATCTAAAATATAGAAATGTATATTTTTGTAAAATGATTAATGTCTTTAATGTCACATTTGATCAGTCTTAAGAAACCTTTCTAAAAGTGTTAATTTATATAAAATGACCTAAAACTTTTGAAAGGTAGTACGCAATGTAAAATTACATATACACACACACATATATACATATACACATATATACTGTATAATACATGGAAAATTATAGGTAAACAAAATTGCTGAAATCAAATTATTATTTAGATTTACCTAACATTAAAAAAATTCTCTCTCAAAGATTTTGAAATTATAAAAATAAAATGTGCCAAAAGTGCCCTGGCAGATATACATCATATCATATATCACTAAACTAAAACGGAGCATCCAATAGTTTAGGATGAAATCCATTTTTAGTATTTATTTTAGTATTTATCTGTTTTAGTAAACTATATTTATTTATTGTTCATCACAATCTATGAAGGTGTCCACTGGTGACAGGTGCCAACTAATAAATGCTGATGGTTTGTTGCCTACTTCTCACTTTCCCGCTCAGATTCTAGGACTCCTGAGCATTTTTCTGCTGGTCTTGAACCCTAGCCAGTGCAGTCCGATCATGGAACAGTGTGTGGAGCACACCGACTGCTCCTCCACGCTGAAAGAGTACCACGCACAGCTCCTCAACCTGCCCAGCAGGATCAACGAGCGCAGCGTCGCTGCATGGAGCTACGAGTGAGTACAGCAGATTTGTAAACCTTTTTAAAGCTAAAGGTCAAGTATACTGCAGGTGCATGTTATACAGGATACATGCAATCCTTTTCTTATAATAGTTTGTAACAATTCAGAATTTTTGACGAGCTGTAATTAACTGACCTAACTGGCATCAAAATGCAAACAGTCTAATCTGAAAGACACTTCTGTTAATTTCAGAATTTCTGAATATAGAAATATTTTTTCTGCACCAATAACAGGCAGAACTTCGACCTGGACCGTGTGCCACAGATCGTCTATGAAGCAAACTGCCTGAACAGTCATTCCTGTAAGGGGGTCGACAGCTCTTTCAGTCTGGAGAGCATACCCATTGCAATCAAAATGCCATTTCTTAGAAAAAACCCAAGATGCCCAACTTATGCACTGGAATTCAAGGATGTCAACATCGCCTGTATATGTGCTACATCCAGACAGAATTAGCACTGGGTCTAACAAATTAATGCACTGGATTCAATTTTAATTATTAAATCTAATGTCAACCACAAAGAAATCTACTGAATAGATGTTGCTTATCATCCTTAACAAACAACAACACAATGTACACGCTGCAATATAGATGCCTTGAGTTGCAAAGCAAATGCTTGTAAATGTGATTAAATAAACTAGTTTTGTAACAAAAACGTTTGATCTCATTTTGGAAACAAATGTTTCAAAATGTAAGACTCATTTCTTTTAAAATACTCAACAAAATGAAACACCCAGTAACGTTTTTCTTGCAGTGGGACTATTAAAAAATATTCAATATACTCTATAATTTAGTATGTAGCCAAAAAAAGAAAAACAATTAGAAAATAATTAGAAACGTGCTATTCGACATATTTTTATTCTAGGATCTCATTTGACGATGACAACTGTCCATCTGCTGCAGGGATATATCAACAGAATATTAACGAATGAATGTCAAACAGGACCAAACAGGACCAAACAAGACATCAAGGGTGTTATTATAAATTAGGGCACCTGAAATTATATACAGTATATTTAATTTGTATAAAAATCATACAGACTCACCTTTAGAGAGGATTTTGGCGATTGACTGAGCCAGAGAGGGCTTCTCAGCCACCATAAACACAGTCCTCATCGCTTCCGGCTTTATTTATGTCTCAAAAACATCAACGGGACCTGACACTGAAATAACAAAAGTATATATCTTATCTTAAAGTTAATAACTAAAACTAAAATTAGACTTTTTAAACCAGCAATCGAGAAAACACACCGGTATGTGATGCAGCCACTTGGATGTTAACTTCCGGGTTGTTCGTGTTTTTTTTTTTAAATAAAAGCCCTGACTGTTGTACGAAATATTTTAATACATTTAAAATACCGATTAAAATGAAGGAATAAACAAATGTAATTGTAATAATGATTATTATTAATTATTATTATGATCATTTTACTTACATATATATATATATATTTTATATATATATATATATATATATATATATATATATATATATATATATATATATATACAGTCGTGGCCAAACGTTTTGAGAATTACATAAATATTGGAAATTGGAAAAGTTGCTGCTTAAGTTTTTATAATAGCAATTTGCATATACTCCAGAATGTTATGAAGAGTGATCAGATGAATTGCATAGTCCTTCTTTGCCATGAAAATTAACTTAATCCCAAAAAAACCTTTCCACTGCATTTCATTGCTGTCATTAAAGGACCTGCTGAGATCATTTCAGTAATCGTCTTGTTAACTCAGGTGAGAATGTTGACGAGCACAAGGCTGGAGATCATTATGTCAGGCTCAGGCTGATTGGGTTAGAATGGCAGACTTGACATGTTAAAAGGAGGGTGATGCTTGAAATCATTGTTCTTCCATTGTTAACCATGGTGACCTGCAAAGAAACACATGCAGCCGTCATTGTGTTGCATAAAAATGGCTTCACAGGCAAGGATATTGTGGCTACTGAGATTGCACCTAAATCAACAATTTATAGGATCATCAAGGACTTCAAGGAAAGAGGTTCAATTCTTGTTAAGAAGGCTTCAGGGCGTCCAAGAAAGTCCAGCAAGCACCAGGATCGTCTCCTAAAGAGGATTCAGCTGCGGGATCGGAGTGCCACCAGTGCAGAGCTTGCTCAGGAATGGCAGCAGGCAGGTGTGAGCGCATCTGTACGCACAGTGAGGCGAAGACTTTTGGAAGATGGCCTGGTGTCAAGAAGGGCAGCAAAGAAGCCACTTCTCTCCAAAAAAAACATCAGGGACAGATTAATCTTCTGCAGAAATTATAGTGAATGGACTGCTGAGGACTGGGGCAAAGTCATATTCTTCGATGAAGCCCCTTTCCGATTGTTTGGGGCATCTGGAAAAAGGCTTGTACAAAGAAAAAATGTGAGCGCTACCATCAGTCCTGTGTCATGCCAACAGTAAAGCATCCTGACACCATTCATGTGTGGGGTTGCTTCTCATCCAAGGGAGTGGGCTCACTCACAATTCTGCCCAAAAACACAGCCATGAATAAAGAATGGTACCAAAACACCCTCCAACAGCAACTTCTTCCAACAATCCAACAACAGTTTGGTGAAGAACAAAGCATTTTCCAGCACGATGGAGCACCGTGCCATAAGGCAAAAGTAATAACTAAGTGGCTCGGGGACCAGAATGTTGAAATTTTGGGTCCATGGCCTGGAAACTCCCCAGATCTTAATCCCATTGAGAACTTGTGGTCAATCCTCAAGAGGCAGGTGGACAAACAAAAACTCACTAATTCTGACAAACTCCAAGAAGTGATTATGAAAGAATGGGTTGCTATCAGTCAGGATTTGGCCCAGAAGTTGATTGAGAGCATGCCCAGTCGAATTGCAGAGTTCCTGAAAAAGAAGGGCCAACATTGCAAATACTGACTCTTTGCATAAATGTCATGTAATTGTCGATAAAAGCCTTTGAAACGTATGAAGTGCTTGTATTTATATTTCAGTACATCACAGAAACAACTGAAACAAAGATCTAAAAGCAGTTTAGCAGCAAACTTTTTGAAAACTAATATTTATGTAATTCTGAAAACTTTTGGCCACGACTGTGTGTATATATATATATATATATATATATATATATATTGTGACACGTGTCCCGAGCTCTCATCAGCGTCGCCCTGGAAACCGAGCAGTCACACCTGCTACTGCTCGTCACGGGCTGAGCGGCCACACCTGCGGATTATCAAAAGCTGCCTATTTAAGCACAGCAAACGAACACAGAGGTGAGAGATGTCTCCACGAGAGTCGGCTAATCCTAACTATCTGTCTTGCTTTCAGAGAACAGTGTGTGACCGCCAGCCACACCACACGGGAGAGCACAACGGACCCACACCGCCACAGCACACAGATTACAGAGGAAGCCGAGCACCCCGCACCGGACCACCTCACCGCCTTCTGCCACCTTATTTATTAATAAAAATCCACCCTTTGGGGAACTCACCTGTACTCAATCGTTGTGTCCTTCTTCACCCCGCCACACTGGTGGAGAATGCGGGCAGGACAGTGAAGACCCTTTCCCACGCGGTGTCTCCCCAGCTGGACTGGTTTGATTGTTTTTTTTTGGGTTTTTCTTTTGCCACACGCCCTGTTGGCTCACGTGTCTTCTCTGATTTCCCCAGGTGGAGCTCCTCCCACCTCACCGAGGTGAGCATCCGCCAGCAACAAATTATGGAGCACATGGCCTCCCGGCAAGGGGAAACCGAACGGGAGCTCACTGCGCTCCGTATGGCTGCCGGCGCACGTACTCCGCTGCCTGACCCTCGTGTCCAGGCCACGCAGCTGCTGCCGAGGATGACATCCCACGATAACGTTACCACGTACCTCCAGATGTTTGAGACCGTGGCCACCCGGGAGGTGTGGCCCAAGGCGGAGTGGGCTCGGATCATCGCCCCGCTGCTGACGGGAGAGGCCCAACGGGCTTATTTCACACTTCCCCCAGAGCTCAACGAGTCTTGGAAATCCTGAGCCGGATGGGGCTCTCAACGATCAGCGCCGCTCAGCTCTTCAACAAGTGGGCCTTCGATCCACGACAGCCGGCCCGAGCTCAGGCGGCCAGTCCAACCGGCGCCCCACCCCAATCCTCAGTTTATAGTGCAAAATGGCCTGCTGTACTGTGTTGCACAGCGGAGGGGGGGAGGAAAAGACGCTGCTGGTTGTCCCATGCAGCAAGACAGGAACGGGGATGGAGATAGCCCACGCATACCCCATGGCAGGACACCTAGGAGTACAGAACACCGTCCAGCGCCTCCGTGACCGGTTCCACTGGCCGGGCCTAGAGGCTGAAGTCCGGCGGTTCTGTCAAGCCTGCCCAACCTGCCAGCGGACTTCACCACAGACCCCTCCCCCCAGCCCGCTGATACCGCTGCCCATCATTGAGGTGCCCTTCAAGCGGATCGGGATGGACTTAGTGGGGCCGCTGCCGAAGTCCGCCCGGGGGCATGAGCACATCCTGGACATCGTGGATTATGCCACCCGCTACCCTGAGGCCATCCCCCTCCGAAAGGCCACTACCAAAGCCATCGCCCAGGAACTCTTCCTGCTGTTTAGTCGGGTCGGCATCCCAGCCCAGATACTGACTGACCAGGGCACTCCGTTCATATCCCGGATGATGGGGGACCTCCGCAAGCTCCTGAAGGTCCAGCAGCTCCGTACCACGGTGTACCACCCCCAGACCGACGGGCTCGTCGAGCGGTTCAACCAGACCCTGAAACAGATGCTGCGCCGAGTGATGGCCAAAGATAAAAGATCGTTTTTTAAAATATCTTTTATTTTTTTTTAATTTTATTTTATTTTATTTTATTTTATTTTAAGAACAACACAATAAAAAATTAAATACTGAAGTTTAAAATGCCAAAATCCACATCACATAATCCATGTGCAGTTAAAATGTAGGCCTACTATATGAGTTTAAATTGTGTTTCAGTCATATTTAACAATAGAATAATTAATAAACACAAATGAATTCAACTAAATGAAATAAAAAGGTACAAATTAAAATACTACTATTAAAACGAATTGAATTGAATTTTTAAAAATAAATTGTATTATATAAATTCCATCAAATATATCATTAACATAACCTAGATAATACGCAAATATTTTTGTAATTTTTATTTTTTGTTTTATTTTATTTTTTATTTTTTTATTATGTAGGCTGTACCATTCAATGGCCACTAGGTGGTGACCTAACACTACGAGAATCTCTTGATTCCTCCAACAGATTGTTGAGTTCAGCTCACTGACAGCAACTGTCCATGTGAAATCTGCCAATTAGAAAATACTGAACAGGATAGTTACATTTTTTCAGCCAGTTTGTTTAGTCAACTGTCCAATGCTGAATTGCTGATTTATAAAAATGAGTGAGAAAAAGGGGAAGAATGTAAAAAAAAAAGGGGAAAGACAAATTAGTGCATCACTTTGCTGAAAACCGCGTTGTGTCTGTGACCCCACAGATGGCAGAGGGATGATGGAAGTGAGTTTGTCTCCTTCAACCGAGTGATCAATTAAACCCATCCAACCCACAATGCCTGCCTCCTTCAGTATTGACTCATCTAGACTGTCTCACACACACACACATACACACACACACACACACACACACACACACACACACACACACACACACACACAGAGATTATTCTCTGACACATAAACTGATGAAATTATGATCCAGATCATCTTTTTCACTGTTTAATTGTGCAAAACCAGAACATATATGGTCAAGGAGAAACTAGAACATTAATCGGCAAAGAGTTTTACATGAAGGCTACATGCATGTGTGTGACACTGCTTGCAGGAGATGAGTCATATTTCTATGATTGGCCACTTTTCATCAGCACTCTCTGCCTCTTTCTGTCCCTTTCATCCTCTCTTACTCACAGACAGACACATAAACACATTTAAAGCAAGAAAAAGACTGTGTTTAAGAACGAGAGAACATGCACCACGTTGAAGGAGGAGGACCGTAAAGCAGCAGACAAAGAGAGAGACAAATGAATGATTACAGGGCTGAGGATGGATGAAATTACAGACATGGATGAACAAACAGCACTTATTTGCTGCTGTTTCTCTTTCTCTCTAGCTCTCATTTGCTTTCTCTCTGATGAATTAAAAGAGGGTTTGATGGCTTCCCTTTCAGGTTTACACTATATTAACATCCCAATAATGTATACGTTGGATGAAAGCTTGAGGGAGGGAGGGACTGACTGGCAGGATGGGGGAAATGATCTTAACCATTAAAACTGTTGCCAGTAAAGATGGCTGACTCACTCGCTTCATAGAACAGGGCTGACTGTGAAGATCTCACTTGTTGTCTTGTTTGTTTTCTATCATTTCTTTCACCTTTGAGGAATATTTCAGACTAATGTGCATTAAAACAACTCAACAGGAGTGCTTAATTACATACTAAGAAAAGAAGATTCATAAACGTTATCCCTATAAAGTATAGTATGTCTTATTTCTAAGGCAACAATTTGATCAAAGCTGAAAACTGGTTGCACACAATCTAAAATACATTCCTTTTTTCATCTGACTAATAGTTTATACATTTTTAGTAAGTAAAACATTTTAAAAAGCTCCACCTTCATCTCGTGGTACACTTTTTGCTGTGAAATCTCTCCTGCTTTTTATGAAGCAAACGTAAGAGTAAATAATATTGTTAGCAATCTTTCATGATGAACACTTACTGGACTGAAGCAACATAGGTTTACTTAATTATCCATACACCATTTTAAAAAATCATGTTAAAATGTAAGCATCAAATATGATCCATCATGCTTTAGAGAAAATTTGAATTTGTTTTGATCTCTCAGTCATCATTGTATTGCATGTTTTGCACCATAGTAAAAAGCACAGAGTTCTGATCATAAAATTAATCATTTAAATATCATCTCCTTTAAATAGGCTATCATCAAGACATTGATATGTATATGCATTTCATGTAAGCAGTCTATTGTACTGTTGATTTACATCACATCAGAACTTTACAGAACATTTTGGCCATACAAATAACAACATCTGGATCAAACTGGATATTCTCGGACAGTATGGGTCTCTGAATAAAACTGATGTATTACTGATGTTAAAGCTCTGTATTTTCACTATTCCATACTATATGATCCATAAAAGCCTGCGCTAATAAATATGACAAAGATAATAATACGCATATTTTTAATATTTTCTAAATGTTTTTTTTTTCTTTTGCAGTTTTAATGAAGTGTTCCAATTTAAAAAATGTGTGGGGGTTTCTAACTATTATTTCATTTGTAAGGCTTTATATAGAGTTAATATCTCAATTGTATCTCAGTGAGATTTAAATGAAGAGCAAACCGAGACTCATGTTTCCATTAATTTGTCTCCTTGTATGAGAACTTCATGAGATTTCTCACAAGGATGCAATTCTTCCAAGAACAAGTAATCATAAGCTATCTTAATTCATTTCTCATTACATCTATTTTCATTTCTACAAGTCCCCTGAGCAATACAATTTTACTCTGGGTCTTTACGGTACATTTAAACATAAAGGACAAAGAAACTAAAATTATATTTTTTCGAATCATCCCAAAGATAAAGTCAGCAGGTTAAACATCACAATACACTTCCTTTCTTTCCGATGGTTTAGTCTCAACTTGACTAAACCGTTTTTCAAATTGAAGGGATCCTGTTTGAATCAAAAACTGATGTGTAAACATAAGCAGGTTTATTCTCAATACATATATATTTAAACACATTTATTACATTTTTGCTTGTGCGCATATATGTACAATTCAAATGTTTAAGAGAGGACAAACTCTTCAAATTAAAGGATCCAAAATGAGTTTTCGCAGCAGTTTCATTTGTGAATACCCGAAGAACCTTTCAATTAACAGTTCTTAAAATAACCATTCTACATTTATAAAGAACCTTCTGTGGAATGAAGATGTTCCATGGATGTGAAAGATCTACACGGAATCATGCCAGTAAGGAACCTTTCTTTTTAAGGGTGAACACAGCTGTTGTTATGTTGTGTCTGTTCAGGCATTTGACAGAAAATCTCTTCTGAGCATCTCATTATTTTAGCTAACCAGCAGTAATTAAGAACCTACTTCATTATCAGATAATTGAAGCTCTCATCTTCACTTAATCATGGACATAGATACTGTTCAGATCTCAGGTTAATAGTTGCCAATCTCTTCTACTTGATCATCATCACTGACCATCAGCTAGTCCCTGGTCTTCCTTCTCTAGTCTTCTGTCCTTTTCCTCCCCTCCTACTCTCATCTTCACACATGTCTATGAGATATGCAGGGAATATGAAGCATTCTGGCACTCCGCTGTGAGGAAAGGTGAGGAGTGTGCAAGGTGTGATATAGAGAGGAAAGTGGAGAAAACATTTCCTCAGAGAAAGAGGTTGAAGGAAAACAGCTGGAACTCGATTGCTTTTAGTGGCATACATGTTCATGAAATGCTGAATGTACATATAGGTTTATACATTATAATAAGAATCTTCAAGTAAACATTAAATCGATCAAATGTGACAGTCAAGACATTTCAAATACAGGCTGTTTCATTTTAATTTTTTACTTTCTGTTCATCAAAATATGTGGTTTCCACAAAAATAATATTAAGCAGCACAACTGTTTTAAATATTGATTATAGTAAAACATATTATTTTGGAGCATCAATGGAACGACTTCATGTGACACTGAAGATTGGAGTAATGATGCTGAAATACAGCTTTGCCATCACAGGAATAAATTACATTTTAAAGACATTACAATGGAAACTTTTCTTTTAAATGGCTTTTTAAAAATGAATTTAACTTTTAAAATGAATGTTGCCAGATCATCTGATCAATGAATTATATCATCATGCAGTAGCGGTCCAAATAAGTTTTTAGAATTGTATTTATTTCCATTATTAAACAGAAAATCAGGTAAGGTTTTTTTAAAGAGTGTCACACCTTATATAAATTAAATAATATATATATATAAAAAAAAAAAAATATATATATATATATATATATATAGCTTTTTTAGATTATTACAATGTTTTCCACACAAAGACAAAATGGTTCTTTCAGGAACTGATCACTGAAAGGCAATCTTCAATGGCATCGCTGCCAAACACCACATTTGGAAGCTTTATTTCTAAGAGCGTAGAAAATTAAGACATGATTTACTTTCAGTAGTCTTTTAATATTTTTAAGTGTTGCACAGATGTAAGAATTCAAGGCAATCTTTTATCTTTCCAAAATTTTAAACAACTCTATTCATATTTCTCCTCTTCCCGCACTCACTGTCAGCTGCTGCCCTCCTCCATCCTTCACTCACTCGTAGTTGGGAACCTGGGATTCCTTTATTGTTTGAACAGGGTCCTCACATCAAGGCCATGCCTTCAGCTAGGGGCTGTTGCCCTCTGACCTTTCCTGCATTAGGTATGTGCAGCGAGACCTCAAAGAGCTGGAACTCGTCTGAAGTCAAACACACAAGTGAAGCACACACACACACACACACACTGGAGGACCACCGAGGGGCCAGGAAAATGTTGAAAACAACATGTTGAGGGACTCTCTTGATCACACGTACGCAGAAAAAGAAGAGACCACCTCCATGTGCTGAACTCACCACCTCACACAAAAATGTTTTTGTAGACACTGGTTTTTGTGGTATTTTATGAAAATTTAATTCTTTGTTGACTTATTTCACCTTTCACCACATGCATGATCAGATTAAAAAAACTATTTTCTCAGTAGGAACAGGAGACCACAGTGGGACAAGCTCTGACCGGCATCCATCCATCATGGGACACTTTTATAAAAGCAATGAATAATTACTCACAGGTCATTGCTTTCTCTCTGCTTTCACTGTGGGCTTTTATTATTATAATTTTTTTTATCATCCCCATCCTCAAATCATCAGGGGTTTTTGGTATTTAGAAATGAAAAATCTTCTGTTATCTGCTGTTTGACCACAAAATTGAGTAATATATTTCTAAGGAAGAATCGGGTATGCTTTCTTCACTTAAGAAATTAAGACTGGTTTTTCATTTCCATGGAAAGCATTTTTCTCCAATATATATTCCAGTTATTTTTCTCTCTCAATTAAAATTCTCTAAACAGTCGCAGGAAATTTAAAGGTTGTGTTTGCATTTTGAAAAAAAATTCAATTAATCTTTATTTTCATCTGAAGTTTAGAAAAGATCACGTTTTTGAGAATATGGTTCTTTGAGCTTGTTTAAAAACATCTTGATGTCACATTACACGTTCTTCAGATCAGTATCATTTTTTAAGGATCTCTCAACCACCAGTAGATTAATAAAAATATTAACTAGAACTAGAGAATGAAAAAATTATTTGTGAAGCTAAAAATGCTTTCCTGCTATTTGAATTTTGTTTCTTACTGATTGAAACTTTTATTTTTCATTGTCATTTAACCTAAACATGAAAAAGCAAAGAAAACTCTCATAAAGGACATACTTTTGATTAAGGTGATTAGTTGTTACTTGATGTGTTAAACTATATTTTTCATGGACCAATTTTTTTTAAAACGTTCAAAGGTAGCCTACTGTATCTTGCAAAAAATAAAAAATAAATAAAAAAATAAAAAAGTCAATCAATACAAATTATGAAAGGAATGGCATTTCGTGCAATTACTGAGATCTTAACCATTACAGAAATAGGTAAATTTATAATTTAACAAATGTTTCTTTGTAATACTCATACTTTGTGACAATTTGGTGTCCTAACAATGAGTTTTTTAAAGTATTATTTAAACAATTATCCAAGTCCATAAGGCTGTGAAATACTCGATGCTTATATGAAAACAAATGAAGCTGAAATAACACATTAACACTAAAAAAATTAAATGTTTTTCTTCAACAAATAAACCAGAAAAACACTTTTCTGTGGAAGGCCATTGTAAGCTATTAGTTGTTTTCTGGTTTATTCGTTTAAACATAATTTTCAAACCCATTAAAATTAGTAATTCGATCAAATTAAGCTGTTGTTTCTTGCACAAACAATATTTTTTGTTTTTGCAATAATGGGAAAAGCAAATTAAAATGCAGACTGACATGTAAACAACAGCCTTAAGATATTTGTCTAATTAAGAACTTAAACGTCTTATCGATGTTGCTATTATTTGCACGATTTAAAGCGATCTTTTGTTTTGAGCCCAGTTAGCCAATTTTTTTAAACGTCCGTCTACACGCTTCAAGATCCTAAATGTTGTTAACAGTATATCAGCGGCCAAAACGAGTGGAATATCTAATAATCAGTCACAAATCAACGAAAAAATCGATTGCCTTTCGATGATGTACAAAAATAAAGCGCGCCTGAGTTTTCATAGATATGACAACAAATGAGCACTTTACATAGACCCGCCTCTTCCCAACACACACACACACACACACACGCGCGCGCGCGTGCACACTGAGGAATGTCAGACATCTCTGTGACCTTTAATCTCTTTTAAAGATGAGCTCCAGTAGTTTTATATGAATGAACCGTCAGTTTTATGTCTCAATGGGGGTCATTCATAAATATAGTTGTTAAATGTGAATAACTTTATAACGTGTATGTTAGTAAAATCCATAATGGATGTGAAAAAGTGCCACAAATTTAAGGATAGTCATAAAACTCCTAATAGAAAATGGATGAACTTTAACTTTTAAGTAACAAAACTATTGTAAATAAAAATGTTTTCTTTTTCTTTTCATTTTCAATTTGATAACAAATTACAAAAACAAGCAAATGTTTCCTTTTCAAGGTTACATGTACAAGTTTTGATGACTAGCAAACAAGGCAAAAAGTGTTTGTTGTAAAAGAGTGTATTAAATTAATTTGACAGGAAATAACAGTACTATCTACACACTGTAAAATTAATTATAGAACCATTTTTACATTTTAAATGTTTTATTAAGTTTGAATATATTAAGATGCAGACATTAATAGGTGAATTAAATGTAATATGTATATATATATATTACATTTAATTCACCTATTAATGTATATATATATATATATATATTTATTTTTTTATTTTTTTTTAATGTGAGAATTTGACATGTATAGTGAGTTAAAATACAAGAAAATGTAAGGCTTCAACACAAGTTAAATTGCTCTTGGCTTTAGATATTTTATTTGATCAAATATGAAATTAAATAAGTTATACAAGATTCAATGTTTTAAAGTGGCATCCTCTGAAAATGCAATGAAAATGAATCATTATTACAAAAAATTCAGCAAAGAAAACAAACCAAACACAAGCAAACACCAAAAATCCATTCCATTTATTGACCCAACAATGATCAATCAGTTCTTCTGTGACGTCACCAAACAGCCATCTTTTGTTGGTTCTGCAGATTGTGGCTCTGCTAGGCAGCAGCACTGATTCTGAGCCTGTAGGCTGAATAGCAGGTATGTAGTGGGATCTGGGTGGTATGTATGGAGGGGAGCAGAGGCCTGGCGCCACATGGATATGCACGAAATCTGAGACCCTGTGCAGTGGCTCTGAACTCTGACAACTGGGAATTCAGTGGATGCTGACCTCTGAGGGTCAGAGGTCACCTCGGGGTCCAACAGTTTCCTTTTTGAGAAGGGGAGAGAGAGTACGATGGAGAACGAGGGGCGGGAGGGGGGAGTGAGGAATCCATAATAAGGGTTATTGACTAGTCTGAAGAGAGGAAGGTTGATGATGCCCGAGCTCACATCTGGCAATAATGGTGGATTTCTTATTATTTACATTTCCATTCAAGAAAGCATTTCCGGCACCTTGGTGAAAAGAGAGATTGAGTGTCCTGTGAGACACACATCTGTGTGTACTGGGAGGGAGCATTGGTTGAGGTGATTGAACAGTCATGAGTTTTTGATTCACAGTGCATTTGATCATTTTTGACTGCAACATTGTTCTGACTAAAATATGAAAATATATCAATGACAACATTAAAACGGTAAAAGCTCGCAATAGGTTCTATAAGTTACCATTATAGTTAATTGCATTCTTTATAGTAACATTAACATGAACTATTAATGAAAAATCATTTTATTAATTTACTAACTAATGTAACTTATGGGACCTCATTGTCTAATGTTACCAAAAACAAACAAACTGACAACAGATTTTTTCTTTTTGACAAATCAGTTGTTTTTTATTTTTTTACTTTTCGATGCTGCTTAGAAATCATACCATCCATAAATGTTAAATAAAAAATAAGACCAAAGAAACATTTGTAATTTTACATTTTAAATAAATATAGAAAAAAAAATCCACACAGCTACAAAAACAAGTATTAGATTTTAATTTATTAAGTTTAATCGCATTAACATACAATATTTTCAAAGCATATACAAAACATCTAATCACAAGAAAAAATTGAGTATAACAATAACAAATACCAATAATAAAATAGTTTTAACCTAAAGAGTTAATGGATGAAAATAATATGTAGTCCTTCATTATATACTGATCAGGCAGTATATTTTAAATACACTGAAAATGTTAAGAAAGTAATGATGCATAAGAGTTCACAGTGATATAGTGAAAGTGCATGACATGCTCCTGCATTAATGTGTCTGTGTTTGCACGTCACTCAACTCTAAAAAGCTCTCCAGTTCCTGCTATAACACTTTACAGTGTACAGAAGGCTCAATGCCACCCACCCAGCTGGAATGTCATGCATGCAATTAGGAGAGATTGTAGCAGGAGGTGGGGGGCTGGGACGGGACAGGACGAAGGCTTGGGCGGGGGGTGGGGGTATGGCAAGGAGCTGGAGACTGCCTGAAGAGTCAGAGAGAGGGGGTGGAAAGAAAGGAAGAGGTGGAAGGGGCCTTAAGAAAAACAGGCGAAGTGAAGAGAGGAACACACCGGCTTCTCACAACCTCACAGTTCCTTCCCCTCACAGTTATCAATACCCATCAATAGGAATTGGCCTCCAGTCATAGCCCCCTCGCAGGAGGGATACCAGGCGAGAGAGAGAGAGAGAGAGAGAGAGGGAAAGAGGGAGGGAGTAAGAGAAACAGAAGGAAATGTATAAATCAAAGAGGAAAGAAAAACATTCAAATGGTGAAAGTGAATGGTGTTTGAGTAATTTCACCAAAACAGAAACAATTACTAAACCTACTCCTTCATTATATGCAGATTTATTGCTTAAGATTTACAAGCAAAGGGGGATGCATTTATAGATAGATAACTAGACAGATATGCACTAATTCAATTAAATAATAGCAATACTTCAGTTAAATTAAATATTAAATTAAACAGAAGCAAGTATTTCAATTAAATACTTGCTTTCAATGAAAATTGTTTTAGTGAGTCATTGATACATTCCTTTTGTTTAATATTTACTACAAACATGTTTGAAATATTAAGAACCAAAATGGTGTCAGATGTTTTTGCACATAAAACATACATTTTGTACATTAAAATGAAAATTCAGCATAAACTACAAGCTTTAAATTATTATAGTTATTTAATCATTGACAACTAAACTGTTGTTCACATGAAACACAGACATGCATCCAGAAAGATGCATCAAAATGCTTTATTATTTTATTACAAACATTTTATTTGATGTCAGATATTTAGTTCTAGCAAAATCCTACAGATTTAAATATGTTTGTCTGAACATAAATTCCAAGAGTGTAAAAAACATACACTGCTGCAATTAAACCTAAAAGACAAATGTACCATGAGATTTTCTAAGATACTTTCATGGTGAAATTACACATAAATGTTTGAGTGAAAACAACTGTAAATGTATTTTGAGCTTATATGAGAGAAGTGTAGTAATTGTGTGCATAGGCTAAAAAATAATTTGCCAAAATCTGTCTGTAAAAAAAGTCTTGAAACGATGAATTTGTACAGACATTTAGATAATAAAAAAATAAATAACAAAGCCGGGCGAATAAACCAAAATAAGCTTAAGCTATCTTTCATCAAACACACATGAGAAGTTTACTTCTTTACTGGGACGTGGGCGTGACCGAAAGGGGTTTGGTCACATGGTCACTAAAGAGGCGGAGATTTTCTATAATTTCATTTTTCCTCTAACCAACGTATGGGTTGGGTGAATAAGAACGTTTTATTTTTCTTGTAGGAATATACACAGAACGAACTCTAATTTAAATCAAGTAAAAAAAAATGTCTTAATGTTGCACGTGGTTTTAAAAAATTTAAGCTTAATGTTTACAGTATATAATATACAAATCACTGAAGCATTTGTGATTTGTATGACAAAGTCTATAAGATTTTATTTACATATTATATGCTTATTCATTTAACCGTGTATAAATATTTATAAATGTAAAAATGTGTAAAAAAAATATTTGGGTTACTGTAAACTCTTGCTTTTGCGCATGTGTGTTTTTTGAAAGTTTGAGCGCGTGGCATTCCTCCTTATTCCGCCTCGAGATCACATGGACACAAAGGGCAGCACGTGCATCACGAACAAAACAAGAACACAGGGCAGACTATATATTAACCGTTGCATGCGAGCACGTAGAAGAGGGTTAATGGTTCGTTGACAATTGTGAAGTGCATGCAAATTTGTGCATGCTTTGCTAACGGGTTTATGGCCAAAGGGTTTCAGTTGCTTTTCGATGACATGCCATGATTTATGATGCCTGCCCAGCAACACACAACATCCATTTGGGGTTTCCATTAAAGTTATTTTCAGAACCAGTTCCTTACATTCTAAAAACTTTTTTTTAAACCTTTATTTTTAAACCACTCACATCTTGAGGCCTGTATGTTCTGCTTCTGATTTGCTCTCTTCCAAACAAACACCGTGCACTAAGAAGGTATAACTAGGCCCTCTCTCGTGTGTGTTTTATAGAAGGGGTGAGGGAGAGGAGGGTGTCCCTCTTGACACGTCTGCTGCATACTGAATTCACGCTTTGCTTTGGATCAAACGCTCTCTGCCGATTAGCTACACAATCAGGTCCCCACAGTAAACGGGGGAGAGTAAGACAGCGAGAGGCGGTTCTTTTCCGCCGGACAATGCCATTATTTAAGCTCCATTGGTCAGGAATGCCGGATTTTACAGGCCGCTGCCCTCCTCTAGGCGTCAACCAAAGGGCCTCCACTGAGGGCCCCCCTTCCTCTCTCTCCTCGGGTCACCATATCTATCTCAGAGACCTATAGCTTTCTCAGTGCATTCCACAGTTGCTTCTCTAAGCTGTCTTCTCTGAGAGGCTCCAAAAATCAGCGGGACCGTCAAATTCTTACAAAGCAGGCTCACCAAAGAAAACTAGAATTAGAATTTCTATTCAAACTGTCTGCATTAGGGCTGACAGAAATTAGATTAAATAGCCTATATAATAATTCAATGTTTAATTTGACCGGAAACATACAACTATAAGAACTGTTGAATGCATACTAAAAAACTTAACTTAATATTAGGCTACTTAACTTCACAGTTCTGTATAAGCCTATCAACAAAACTAATATTTATCAGTTAAATCAGGCAGATATAGCCTAGCTCTTTTATTAACAATTGCAGGCTATTTGTACAGTATACAACATGACCTGTTTAAATATTTGAAAGGGTCATTATGGTTTTCTGCTATGCAAGTGCAAATAAATGTATTTTTCCTGAATCCTCAATGCTAAAGGAACTTCTGTTTGTAGAAATGTGAAATTTATATTTGTAGATAAGATAGCAATAAGAATCCTATATGATTCTACGAGACACATAAGGCCCTTCTGGATAGATGATGAAAAGATAAAAAGAAGAAATTCCTATTTTTCTGTTTTATTAGAAATTCAGTTCATGCAGGATCCTTTATATTCTTATAGGATCGTTATTTGTTTCTTTTTGATAGCTCTGAAAGTTCTAGAGATAGAAGTGGTTCTAAATGATGATCCAATTCCATTATAATTATTTTAGTATTTGACTAGTTAAGTGTTTTTTTTAAACGTAGGCTATACAGTTCACAGTAAACGTTTCTAAAATTGACCTCATGGTTTTGTCCCTGTGACATGGAATTTAATAACCGTTTTTATGCAATCTGCTACTTTAAAACTACAATACATGTAGTCTTTCAATCGAGCATAAGAAGAAATTTGTGAATGGGGAGCAGAATTTGAGCGTTCATTGTTAAACTAAAACTGTACTGTGACGTTTCACTCCAAGTAGCCTATAGCGGGATTCACAAGACAGTTAAATGCCTTTGACTTCAACCAATGGTTCTTCAAGCGGCAAAGACTAGCGCAGAAACGGGCCAATAGCGAAGACGCATGCAAATGAAGAATTTGCTTCAGCAAGAGCTGAATGTCAACTAGTCAAAGATGGAGTCTTGAGCAAAGAGGGCCATTGGCTTGCCATGTATAAATCACGGTTTTGATTTTTTTAGACCACGAGGGGAAATAATGCGCGAGCGTGACGGGATGGCACTATGTTACGCGGGGTGAAAGCGAATATATTGGAAGATATTCGCGCTTCTTGCCTTGCAACCCTTCGGTCCAACTTTTTCTCTTTTTGTCGGTGTCTTCTACTTCTAGGATTGTCCCTCCCTTGGCCAGGTACCATTCATGAAATTAAGGGGGTCCTCTTTCTGTTTGTGAGTAGCATCCGGGTGGTTTGGTGGAAATGGCGGGAGCTCAGGGGCAAAAACGACAACGTTGAGTCGGCTTGGGTGGGGAGAACGAAGAATGGGGTGCCATAGAAGCCCCTTGACATGGCTGTTGTTAGAAATGTGAAGCGCGCGCTGGTGAGGATATCAAGAGGGCAACGCGTTTGAGAAGTCTTGTCTGTCAGGCTCTCATTCAGTCCGAGGGAACAATCTCCTTTCATTCTCTTCTATTGTCATCAGTGTTGATCTGTTGCAGCCTATTTAGTCCGAGGAATCCATGTAAAGCATCTAACTTCACCATATTCCCAAGAAGCCAATGTTTAACTTGCAAAAGGGTCTGGGAAGCCTAGTCCGTGCTTTCCACGTGTTTTTCTACACAGTCTAAATCAGTATACGTTAACTGTAAAATAAACGATTTTGGAAATACAGCTCAAGTGAAATAGAGAAGTGGCAACAGGATGTGCCACTTTTCTTTTTTAAAATATTTTAGGTGTAAAGTCTATATAAACCGAAACAAAAATGTGCAGGAATTAATTATTTTGTTGCAAGTGCTGTTTGTAGATACATTTCTGAATTTGTATTGAAATCGAGGCTTTTTGTGTGCTTTTACAGTGCCATTCTAATTGCGAAAAAAAAACAGTCTTATCAATTTCTATAGGCCTATATCATTTTATATCTGTAACTACTACTGGGTAAAATTGTACTGGATGTATGCACGAGGTTGTGCATAAATATGTTTGTTTTTAGTTAGCCAAAAAGTATGATTTGTTCAGCTCGGATGAATATTTACATCTCAGCCAAATGTAAAAAAATTATTTTAGGTAAAATTAAAATCTTCCGTGTTTTTTCCCCCCCCGAAGTGTCCAAAAACACTGTTAATGTATGCATTGAAAATAACAACCTTAAGGAGCCTCCGCCCCCTCACCTTGTCCCCTAACCATTCAAATTGGGGGGTCAAATTGCCACTTTGGCAAAGGGGACAAGAATAATACAAATTAAACGAAGGTTTCTCATACTGTAGCTATCGGGGAATGTGCTCTTTGCCCTATTTTTTCTCTCTACCTTCGTATCTCACTCAAAGCACTGTGTTCATGATGCTGAAATTGCATGAAACACGTGTGAAACCATTGCTGCTTAATGTAAATGTTAATTCAGATATTTTGCCACGTCCTGCTTGGTTCTTTATAATTACATGTGCGTTGTTTCCCTCAATTTTTAAGCTTTAATAACAGCCAGCAAACCTCAGGTGGAAGGTTTGGAGATTTTTAATTTGTTATAATTATTTTTGCCTTCCAGCACTCCTTATTTATTCTTAGACATACGCATATAGGAAACATAAATTGCTTTAATTGTTAAATTATGACCATAATTAGCTACTGTTATGATCAGTACATGCAAAATTTCTAGTCATTTTGTGGATTCACTCTGTGTGGGTCACGTGTGATTTTTGATAAATCAGTTTAATTCAATCCATTATAACACACCCCGTGTTCAGTTTCTTTACTGTTGTTGACCAGGGCCCTTTTTCTGTTGTACTACTGTGCAGTCAGATGAGCAGTGCAATATTAAAAGGGCATTGGCTGACAAAAATAAATAAAAAAGGAGGAAAGAAAAAGTAGCCTAACCTTCACCCCTCCCCTAAGCTTTTAGGTTATCCCACCCTCAGTGTATGTATTCGTCTACATTTCATTTGATATAACAACAGGTGTAATGGACTGATTCCATAAAGACGAATTATGACGTCACAATGGCGTTGCTGCACAATTACAGAATTATAAGGCAACAAATGCTGACGAGCTCGAGGAAAAATAGAACGAAGCGTAATTCGTTAGTTGCCAATTAAAGCAAGACGTGTAGCAAATATTTTTACTAGCTTCAAGCATACCGATCTATTGTGTGTATATATATATATATATATATATATATATATATATATATATATATATATATATATATATATATACACCTCGTTACTTCAATTCACTTGAGTGAGCTCAACAACGAAGGGTGATCTCGCCCCGTTGTGTTGAAGGCCCGTTCAAAGGTGGCCCATACATCTCGGATGTGCTAAGGTCTGTTGCTTTGACGATGTTGCACTACTGAACCATCTACTCAAGCAGTGCAATAGTATTGTCATTGCATTCGGCTTTCGCCTACTCACCCACTAGAGCCTTAAACAAAGCTGGGACGAACGGTATATGGTTAAAGGGCATTTAAGTAGCCTACTATTTCAAATAGCGAATATGGGGTTTCGCACGAGTATAGACCACCTATATGGGTCCAGATGTGTGCACGATGTTGGATTGATTCCATGCCCAACAGCACTATTGTAGAGCATGCACCAGGCGTGTGAACTGCAGTATTTGAGCTATGGTATATCTGTGACACCAGATTTTTCCACTTATTGAAAATGCCTACAAGACCACGCCTCCTTCGAAAGAACATTTTGTACGACTGAGGTCGTCTTCGTTTGCATTGAAAACCACGTGTTCGATTAAGTAACACTCCAAAAATGCTTTGAAGTGAGTTTCTCAACCTTTTGCATATTTCGGGAACTTCTGTATGAGGCCTGCTGGCAAAGAGGTGCACAAAAGCAGTGAATAATAACGAGCGGACGTAAATAATCATCTAAACGCCATTTTGTATGTTTTCGTCGAATCGTAAATGTCACTAGCACACAAAATGTTCACAAAACAGCCAATAATAATAATATCCTCCTATAAAGCCTTATGGACGTCCTTTTGCAGTTTTTAAATATAGCTTCACCCCCTATGCATTTTGTAGTAAACAGCAACGTGTTGAATTGTATTTATTTTCTTTGAAGAACAATTTTTATATATATATATATATATATATATATATATATATATATATATATATATATATATATATATATATTGTTTGTTTGTTTGTTTTGTTTGTTTGAGGTGTAGCCTATTTAAATCACTAACGATAATAAATGTTTTCTTAATGATTTAATTATATACTTTTATTCTTCGTGCAGTTAAACTTTATTATTGAATGTTTTCCCCCTATCTTTCTCAAATTAGAGATTTAAGATATTTATTGTAAATTCAGAGCCAAAGCAATTATTGGGTTCTCTAACGCTTACTAGTAAATAAGCCTATCAGTGCTATGAGAATTAAACCGTTTGATGCAAAGTATTTGTAACAGCAGTGCTTCCATCTCCCTATAGCTCCCTACTAAACAGAACTGGTAGGTGTGTAACCATATATTTAGATTTTTATTTATAATGAAGGAGCTCTTCCAGAAGGCAGAAGGAAGGGGTGATTCTCTTGTTTGAGCCAGATCGGTGGGGGATGGAACTATTTGTAAGGAATGTAGGGGGCAGGTCACTTTCCAAGAGGGGAGGAAACGGAGGGAATGTGAGGAGGGGAGGTCGTCCATAGTGACATTTTACTCTTGGTCAGTATCTGCAAGGTTATGCAAGTTGAACTTTTTCGGTTGTCTCATCAAAAGACTGGATATCTAGCCAAACGAAGTTGCTTGTAATGATACGTAGGCAGGTCGGTGTGTGTGAATATGCTGACTGGCGCAACACACACAGACTTTGTATAATATACTATAAAAGTTATATGCAAGTCAACAGCGTGTCGCATATTTTTTAATTAAATATATTGCATGCAATTCGTACAAAAATAAAGTTTATTCTATGATGAACACTGAATTATTTCGATATCTTGTCCTTTTTTTGTCCTTTTTTTCTCGAGTTTGGAACTTCAAATGTCTAGGTGGTGTAACTGCTGAGATTGTAAAACACTTTTAATCTAAACAAATCTTGATAAAAAAGCAATATTGGCATAAGAAGTCTGTCATTGTTTTAAAATTAATAATTCTTTAATGTTTAGAATTGCATTTTCTAACAAACAATCAGCAACCATTTTGTTGTCATATGACAAAAAGAAGAAAAAAAAAACGAAAAAAAAACAGAGGAACCATTTAAAGTAGACCTTCATGACTTGACTGTGTCTGTTATTTTATTTATTTAAATCTCCCTTTTATGAAAATGCACGCTTTATTCACTTTGTTCAAAGGAAGGGCCTAATTCTACGTCATAACATAAATTTGTCATTTTCATGACATTTAATAAAAATCGTATTAATATTAGGCTTGTTTTAATAATAGTTGTGTGAATTCGCGTAAAGTATTTTATGGTCTTTTGAAAAACACTGCATGATAATTTTGCACGCGTGTTTTAAATTAGACCATTAAAAGATTTCTCCTTTTTATCATCTGGGGTATTTATCATTGCCCCGTATATACCGGGGCTCTACAGTAGAAGGTAAGCTTGAGACTCACCGGTCTGAACTGGGTGTATGAGGAGGAATGTTGCGCTATACCGCAACGCGCATGCGCAGCGCATTCATAGGCCACTATAGCATGCTGAGGCCTACAGCTCCTCTGTTCTCATGATCCTGGTTCAGCTCTTAGCTAGTGGGCTTTGAAGCTTCACACGAGGAGAGGTAAGTTTGCATTCACCTACAGATTTGGTAGTGCATTCTGTATATTTCTATGTAGAACATTGTAAAATCGCCACACGAATTCGTATTATCGAAATGGCGCGTATTTACATACTATAGGATTAGTAAACAGCGCGTAACGTTCTTCTACTACAGGACCACTACTGGTTAGTCAGTGTGGTCAGTTTATACCCTATACTGGTTGTTTGTAACTTTGTGGTGTCGTATTCTCGCCCTCTTGTCGTGATACATTTTGACTGTAAGTTCACTGCATGAAACCTAATTGGTAAATTGTTTAACGTGTTTTATTACCAAAGGGGACAAGTGAGAACATGCATGTGAGTTCAATGTGAAATTCCCAAGGGAGAGGAAAAAAAACATCCTGTTGAAGCATGTCGTTAACTCCAAGGCAGAAGCTGGTATGCTTGGAATTGCAGAGCACCAAGACTGCTTTTGGACGAAGATAACCAAAGGGCCTACAATATGCTTTCTACTCTGTGTTTCTCTTATTTGAATGCCTGAGTCAGTCCATCTGCGTCTATGTATTCTTGGTAATTTTCCTGACAAATGTGGATTCAATTGTATTATTATAGATGGAAGCATTTAAACTCAACCATGTAGCCTACACAACCCTCAACATTTTTGCTATATTAAACAACATTTCATGAAGCATGTTGTTTGGCAGCAAATAAACTAAACTGAATTCTGTTGTAAATAAATGTTGAAATGAGCAGCATTTTGCTGTTCACTTTGGTTTAAGGCTGTGAAGGGTCAGATGTCACAAAGAGGTTTGCGTATCGTGTTGTAGAGCAGGAACCATTTTCAGTCTAACCATTTTGGGATTTAAACCCCTAGATATTGTGTTTTGCACAGGCGTGCTATCTAAGTGCTGTGTGATTGTCATGATAAATGCATCTTGCAGGCGAGACCCTATCAATATTGCCTCTGCTTTTTTCACTGTTTATGGAGTAGTGCAATATTGCTTATAGGGTCTTGACTTTAAGGGTAATCTGCAATTTCAGGAACATTCAGGGATTTGATTGTCCTTGGTCATTTTTATTCAAATGCACAATAATGTAGTGCTGAGGCTTGACAAGATATCAGTCTGTGAATTCTTTTGTGGAGAAATAATGGGTTTGCTTTTCTAAATCGTTTAATATGTAATACAATAATTAGCACCCATTTAATATTAAAAGTAAATGGCCCACAAACATTTTGATGTGGTTGTAGATAGCTTGCTTTTAGTAGTGCAAACACTTAACAACGATTACATTTTAAACCTTTCCTAATATGAATTATATCATTAAGTCAGAGAACACACTCTCCTTTGCAAAGTCTTATTGTGACTAATTTTGTGCAATCGTAATAGACCCAGGATAATTCAGTTTATTCAGACTACTCTAGTTGTCCACTGTAAACCAGCTTTTCTGGCATCAATGTATTTTGAAAGAAATATTTCTGTTTTCGATAATGTATAATTTTTCTTCAACGTGATGAACCGTCTCAATGTTATAGGTCTAATTGAGAAATAAATTACTACAGCACTGTCATATTCCAGTAGACAACAATTTTAACTTCCTTGGTTTCTCTGGTGGACATATTTAATATTGATATTTAAAAACACAACTGTTTTTACCTCAATTTGTATTTGAAAATTGTGTTTTTTGCACAGGTAACTGAAAAATACTATTGCCAGCTGAACAACTTAACTGAATATCCTTTATATGTGAGGAATGCTGAATTTCAGGTCATGCATGATGAAAATCTAGCTCTCTAAATGTTGTTTCAAATAGTTTTAATTTAGTAAATGTCATGATCTCATAATCAATAGGTTAACCTTGAGTGAGTATGTGTATGCATGTAGTAATATGAAGCTGTGTGAGGTCTGAGATCTGGATCGTGAAAGGCATGGGAAAGCATTTCTTGTGATGCTCAGAGATCCACAGGTGTATTTCCAAAGGATGTTGAATTAGTGTTTTATGTCTTAGACCACCTGAAATGGCTGGAATGCATTTTGCTATTTAGAAATTATAACAGTTTAGTGGAATATGATTATTTCTAAACCCTTTCTGTTTGTGTGAACATGTTCCTGGTCCCATTGTTTGTCTGTTGCCTGACACTCTTTCCCTGTTGCACTACTGTGGGAGCTGCAGCTAGCAGTGCAATAATGAAAGGGCATCAGTCCACTGGACCAGACCACCAAACACACACCTATCCCTCATTTACCACAAATTACATGCTCCCCTGCATGCTTCAACCCAGATGAGCCACAAAGCATGTGCTAATCTATCCATATAACTTTTGTAAATGGTGGTTGCTATTTACATTTATTAATTGAGCAGATGCTTTATCCAAAGTGACTTTAAAATGAGGAATACAAGCAATTTTTCTTTTTTTTTTTCAAATCTTTAATTTGGTCTGTACCTAATCAGAATTCAATAAAAGCAAAATGCATCAAATACGTAAATAGTATGTGTTTTTCTTACTTAAATGCTGTTATTAACTGTAGAAATAATGTGTATCGCCTGCTTGCGAAGTTAAATGTCACTTTATTTAAGGTGTATGGCAGCAATTCATGCAAAATGTTATTGTATCTTCAGATATGATGAAATGTCCATAACAATATTTACTTGCCTTAGTGTATTGTAAGAGAGTTCTATGAGATTTATAGTGTCTTGCAGTTGCTTGACCATATTTAAGATGACATTTTATTAGGTTTATAGATTCATTTAGATTTTGCACCTCCAAATTTGTTGAAAATCCACAACATCACCTTTGTGTGTGTTTTTTTTTTTTTTTTTTTTACAACGATAACCAAATTAGGGTCCACCTATAAGCACAATAACATGCGCCATGTAGTCTATCTCTTTAAAAGCACACACTCTCTTGATTCTGATTGGCTGTCAGTGTTCTATGGTTTATTAGCTGGAAAGAAAATGTTCTGAAAATGATTCCTGTGATTATTCACCTCTGCCATTATCGTAGATCTGGTATGGACTTTGCTCTTATTTAACATTTACAGCTAGCCCATTTTAAAACTAAATATCGTTATCGCCCTTGATGTAAATGGCCTAAACACTTATTATTATTTATTTATTTATTTTAAGTTTTGCATTAATTTACTGCTAATATGACAAATTACGTCTTTTGTGCTTTTGGAGTTTCTTAAATTGACATAGAGATAATTTTGCAATCAAGCTGACTTTCTAAAGGCATATTTCAGATCCAGTCGTAGTGGTTCACATAATATTTCGACCTCAAACACTTCAATTTCCTAGTCACTCTCACGCTCGCCATTCAGTCATGTTGTAACCCAAATGCTTGTCTTCTCTTGAGTACGGTGTTTTTTATCATAGCTCTTCACTCAACCCTGTGAGGACGTGTTTTCATGGCTACCCCATCCACGTGGATACTCAGCCCAGCTATTAATTTGATTATGAATAGTGCAATAAAGAGCTTTTGAGCTATTAAAACCATGTGCTTCTCTCTTGGTGCAGTATGGCACTGCGTCAAGATTGTGTCTCAGATATGGTGACATATCTGATGAGTGATCCTGACAACCAGAGAAAAGGTTTTCTTTATTATGTTGCGTTGTAAGAATATAGCCGACAAACAGCTGCAGTGTGTAGAATCGACAATGAAGGCGCATAGCCTAATACAGGATGAGAATAAAAACAAGTGTTTTTAATACAGAAGCAGCTCGATTTAGATAAGCCACTTCTCTGTACCATATTAGATGAATCTTTTTAGATACTAGAGTTTATAATAGGTGACTGACTAGCGGAAATACGCAACCACTGTGTTATATTATGTCGCCATCTTCTGGGAAGACGGAAGAAAAAATAAATCAATCCGATCCTCTTACGATTCAAACTCGACCTTCTTACATAAAAATTAAAAAATGTTTAGGCAACAATTTATTTGCATTAAGCTTAAATGAGTAGGCCTACTCGTTTATAAAACTTATAAAATTCGCATTAGTGATAAAATAACATCTTAGTTAAAGAAAGGCTGTTTGACAACTCTTAATTTTATTTTCATTAAATCAGGAACCATTCAATTAGATTATGCTTACGTTATTACTTCATGTTAATTGAAGTGTAAATTAGCAATAGGAAAACTTAATTAACTAATTAAAAAAAGTGCGTATATTTAATCTAGGCGTTTCATTGTCTGCTAATTACGATGTTGAGCATCATGTACTAATGTTCCATAATGTTATTATAACATATGCTTTTACACTCATGTCTGTTCAGTTATTTACTAGGCTACATAACCGGTTTCTATTAAAATAGGTGGGACGTTATTATTAATCTAATCGGTTTAATTCTCATTATCTGCATTCTTCCATTACTCAAATCAGCATCATCCTAAAATAGTGAGGGAAGATACAAAAGGGATTTTTTGGTTTTGACATCCCTCAGGAGGAGAGTCATCAGCGGTCATACAGCATCAGAGTTGGACAGCAGTGGTGGGAAACACTATGGTAAGTCAAATTTACAAAACCAAAACCATTTAAATATCAAAATTTACATACAGAAGAGGAACATACAGAATTTACATACAGAAGACATTACAGGACAGATTAAGCCACGGTATCAGTCAAGGAAGTTCAATAAGTTAAATAGTTAGGCTATAAAAACAGTAATTCACCTATTTGAAAAAGTTTTTTTTTTCCTTTTGTCTTGGCGTATTGCCGTTGCTGTTACGTTGTGTTATAGTCTATATACAAGGCTAAACCATTTGGAACAACTAATTAGAAAGTAACTATTCACTTAGTGGATGCTACATTAAAACCACAATAAATTAAAATGATAGCCTATCTGATTCAAACAGTGTAAGATTAAAGAATCTTTCGTTTGGTTTCAATTTAATGACCACATTTCGACGGAATCTCTGCTTACCATGACGAATCTTTGTAAAGATTTGATTAAAATCAGCCTGACAAAAAAGTCTCAATATAAATAATAGCGCAGTATAGCAGTTAGTGTTTGTTTTATTAACAAAATATAAGAATTAACTGTCCGTTTAACACAATATATTCTTTTAAAACAGCAGTTTTCATTTGGTCATCTAGATTTTTAGCTTTTCATTGTTCCAATATATAAGGGTTAGTCATTTGTCCTCACTTTACGTCCGCGTTTTGAGTTATTAAACATAATGTATACTTGTCCTAGACACACGTTTCACAGTGATATTTCCTTCATTTCAATATTCTTGCGGTGTGTGCCAAACACTTACTAAATGCTGCCCCCATTTGGATGCTGCGTGTCATCTTTCATTTTCCAGAGAAGCGAGAGTTAGAAGCAGAAATAATCATCTTGATAGGTGATTGTAATTGTAATTTTAGAGTAATCTTTAATAAAGTCTAGATGGTGTCCTGTATTTACTGACAGTATTCAGAAACTGGGCATCACAACAATCCATCTGCTTGTTTACAGTTTTTTAATTCTATGGTTCTTTAAAAAAGTATGTGAAACTGAAATAAAAAAATACCTACAGTATGTTTTCAAAAACTTTATTTAAGCTTTCACCAAATTATGTACATATCGGGTCATATACAGTATGATGGGGAAAACAACTATTGGGTATTACAGTAACATAAACTTAAACCAAAGCAGAAATGACCATTTGTTATTTTTCCATTAAGAATTGAATTTCATGTGTGCAAAAACACTATTTGATAGCACAATGCCATTTGTTCCAGTAGTAATCCAACCTAATATAAATAATAAAAAATACTCCGTTTTAAACCCCAAAATCCTGGAATGTCATTTAATTGTAATCCCTTTTGTAAAAAAACAAAAAAACATTCCAATCATTAGCAATCTAATAAAACAAACCTATTTGCCTGTGAAGTTCATTTTGCAGGTGAAATTTTTCAAAAATTGCATCACACAATTTTGACTAATAAAAGTAAAACTTTATAGAAACTGAAGGTTTAGTTATAGAGAGGGTTTCACAGCATGTGTGAGTGGAATTCTCAGTCGCTTGCTACGATAATGTAGCCAGTGGAATCATCAGAGCTCATCGTGGCGCGCTGGATCATTGCTGGGCTGAATAAAAACCCCCTCCATAACCTTCCAGTAGTTATGCTGATTGGGTGAAGGCATTCCATGGACCTCATGCTGGCCTCTGATTGGTTGACCGTATTGCTCTCCAGTTACACTGAGGAAAACCTCAGTGGCAACGTGTTTAATTCGAACTGTGTCGTCACGTTCCCAGTATGTTTCGCCACATTGCACGGTCCATACGTCTAAATCATCTCCTTCTCCATTTTCACCAAATGCACTCACTTCCTGCAGACATAAAACAAATCAATGTGATTCAAATCCAGCCGGTTACAGTCATCTGAACATGTAGGTTAAGAGAGGAGACTGTTGTGTGGATCTACCTGATGGTTAGACAGTGGAGAGCTAAAGTGATGTGAGTGTAGGTTGCGTCCGGTCTTCATGTGTGTAATTCGGATGGCCTGACCGCATCGAATGGGCTCCCCACGCTGACAAACTTTGTCTGGTTTTCCACGGATACGCCAGTAGCTGTTGGCATCATCGGCAGAATCCACACCGGTTACTGACTGCTGGCCACTTCCTGCAGAGGGTGTAAACCATCTATTATTTGAGCATATATTTATTTGATATGGATATCATCTTGGACCTCAAATTCATTATATAGTACTCCAAAGTACTCACTTTGCATCCCATTAAATTTTGAACAAGAAAAACATAAGTCATGCATTATATATTGTGTAAGGTAACACTTTACATAAAGTGTTTATGTATGATGCATTACAAAGGGTTATTAAGGGGTATAATGCATTATAATTATTCATAATGTGTGTTGTAATACATCTTGTCATAAATAATTATAACTGAAGTGTAACAATGAATTGATAAGTGTTATAATGTCTTAACTCTGGTTATAATTATTAATGAGATTGTACAATGCATTATAAGGTGCATTACAAGGCATAATTAATTCATTAAAGATGCTTTTAGAATATTTACATTATAAATTATATAAATAAAATATAATGGTATAACATTATACATAAAAGCTTTAAGTAAAGTCTTAATGAATATACATTCAAAAATATTTAGAAATATTTGTAAGGAATTAATTAGTTATAATAATAATAATAATGATAATAATAATTTCTAATCTTGTTTATTATTCATGATATTCAGAGGATCATTTTGTTTATTATTAAGTTATTTTGTTTATTATTTATTACTAAGTTATTTTTGGTCAATTTCTGTATAGACACATACAGATAATTACACAACAATTTTACCTAAACAACTGCTAACATCTGCATATATATATATTTATTTCAGTCTATTTATGTATAGACACATATGGATAATTATACAAAAATCTAATCTAAGCAACACTTTAAAAAAAACACCTGGATTGACCAAGTTAAATATCACTTTATAATTATTTATTATTATTATTATGGTAATTTTCTGTATTGTTACATACTTTTAAATCTTATCCATAACAAAGCTAAATTTCCAATATTATGTACAGTTACAGTTTAACAGATATTACAGAGCAAGATTTTTTAAAAGAAAAAATCTAAAACCTGCAAAAAAAAAAAAACATTTTTAAAAAAGCCACTTGAATAAATATATGTATTACCACTGTACCTAAATATATGGTATTATCAATGTACTTTTTAGTATTTTGTAGTCCACCTGTCGTCATGATTACATAAATCTTTCAGGTAAACACAATACATCCAAACCAGCAAAAATAATCCAATGGGGACGAATGAGAGTCTATAACTGGCTTACGGAAATACAAATACAGTACTTTACTGTTTACTAATTAGAAATCTTAGCAGTCATTAGCTTCCTGGCTAATGCATACATGCACCAGCTGATAATATACTGAGGAATATCATCAATATACGTGCATTACAAAAGACTGAAGGTGAAGATTAAGTTGTCAACTAGAACATAAACATTCTCTGAGAACTAAATGGCTGAAGTTTATGATTCTATAGACAGATAGTGGTTCTACCTGATCCGTATTTGACATCATGCGAGTGAAGTCTGACGCTGTGACGAGTGTTCAGCAGTTTGACCACAGATCCACACGTAACGTAGCTGGAGTCCAGATCACGAGCGCCGCATTGGGCAAACATGAAAGCCACTAAAATGACATCCAGAAAGACAGACAGAACTCTTAATGCTTCCATTGTTATAGCTCGTGCCTATGTACATCACAGTAAGATGGATACGGAGAACCCCATTCAAACGCTGACACGCTTTCTAACCAATCACATCATGACAAGTCCGAAAACAAGGAAGTGGTCCACGCGCACACACGGAAACCAGTGATTGGGCGACGATAGAGTGACGTCAAGACAACGTTACATGACCCCTTAATCGCCTCACAACCAGAAACTGTCCTGCATCTTTTTTGGCATTGTGTTTATATAAGAAAACTTTGTCAAGATATTTGCCAATTCATTGTAAACTTCATAAACAATGACTTTGAGCTTTTCTTTAAGGATGTTTTGTTTGGAATTTTCACTTTTGAGAAGCAATATGGAAATGTTTACTTTCTCTGCAACTTAATTATTTTGCTTGCAAAATATTTTATCCACAAATGTAAGGTTATGAAAGTCACGCCCCACTTCTCTTACTTTCTAGAAGATATTAAAATTTATATAAAATCTTTATCTACCTCCTGTAACAAAAAGGCAACTAAAACTTTGAATGTATGCTCACTTTTTGATGTTTTTGTATAATTTCTATCTGACTATCATCTTATGTTTTGAGGGAAGAGGAAGTTTTTGGTTGTGTAATCTGTTTTCCTATTTATTTTTTATTTAAACTTATTGTATTTTTATTTATTTTCTACTCTGTCTTTTTTGTTTTGTAATTGTTTGGTCATCCTTGAACCCCTGGCTCTTTTACTTGACATATGTTCTGTCATACTTGTATTTTTGAATGAATGTTTAATAATAATAATAATAAAAAAATACCCCTTAATCGCCTACATCACTGTGAGGTCACTGCTCGTGTTTGCAGTGCACACTTCATATCAGGTAAAATAATCTATGCATATGAACTGGTGTGTTGTTTTTATCTAGTAAATCAGCAAGTTTCATTTTTATAGGTGAAAAGTCGCCAACCTTCAGCGCACTTGCTAGTTTAAATGTTAAACAAACATACAGCGATAGATGGATGGCCCTTTGAATAAAATAATACACATTGCTAATCATAGTTAGCCCAGCGATATGTTACATTAGTAAATAAGCCTTGACAAAATTCCCCATACCACCCAAAAAGTAATTCATATGGCCGTATGGCATACGGATCAGGTAGCCTGCTTCCATCCGCGAGAGTTAATTAAAAAAAAGCAGCAGAGTCAGGGACTGTACATATTCGGAAAGTTCCGAACCTTCTTCTGCATCCATGTTTAATAAATCCCTCCTAAAACATGCTAGCTTACGCTTGTCAACATTGCGTCCGCACCTCTTTTTGCCTCCAGCTAAGCCCCGCCCACCCGAAAACGTTGGAATTTGTACAAACTTTTAAGGGGTCTATACAAGCGGCTCATTAACAGATCATTAGTTCATGTACATGTACATACAAATAAACTAGAAATATTACGAAACTTTTATTCATGCATTTTAAAATGCATTAATAGATATTTACAAATTCTGGTAATTAATTAACAGTATCAATTAACACTATTTTTTTTCGTAAAGAATTGCAAAAATGTCTGGATTCAATGATTCGAATTATTATTATTATTATTATTATTAGGGCATGTTATCACACTATAAGTTAATAACAAAATAGTACTAAAACATGTAAAAAAAGAAAAGAAAAGCAAACAAACTGAATAATCAAACCACTGTTTTGTTTTTTTTTAATGAATTAATTGTATAACATTTCGACATTTACACATGACAGCCTGCACAGGTTAACCTTTGGTTAAAACTACCTCATATTTACCTTATTTATTATATTTAGATTGTATTTATTTAATTGTATTATTTAACATATATATTTTATTATTTCATTTTTATTAGCCAAAAATATAAAGTGTAGTCCTAATTTAACATGCATTCTTGAGTTTAACAAAATCTAGACATATAAATATTAATTAATAAAAAGAGGAACAAGACATGTTTCAGAGTTTCATTGTTTTTAAGCTAAATGTATCACATTTCAAAAAGTAATTGAACTCTCACTGTTTCCAGTAAACTGTTGAGCTACAGTGTATTCTAACACATAATGTAAGTGATGCCATGCATATCATTTCTACATCAGGTGGCTGAAGTTAAAAACACTTCATTAACATGCAGGAAAGAAAGATCACAAACATGATCCCCTCCCTCTCTTTATGAATGAGGTTACGTGTCTTGGGAAAACATTCAAAAGCCTCCACAGACACGTAAGTAAAAGTCACACCTGCTGCCTTAAGTCTGTGTACAAGGATAACATTCAGCTTAATAACACTGTCCTGGCTCTGGTGAGTATGCCTAAAGCATAGTTTATTACTGTTTTTAAATTATAGCTGATTAAAAACTTCTATATATGTTCACAAAAAGTTTTTAACATTATCTATAAAATATCTATTTTCTAAAACACCACACTGTCATCTTTTGATTCAGTCTCTTTTATTCCTAAAGTGGCATATCGTGTTTTTGGTTGCCAACATCTTAGACAAAATCAAATGTATAATTTAAAAACAAATGGTAAGCATTGATCATATGAAATGAATATATCTATATTTATAAAAACATAAAAATAACAAAATATATATATATATCTCAAATATCCATTGAACACATATGTTTTAAATTTAAAAATAGACTGATATAAATCAGGAAGAGAAACTTTGACACCTCATAGGCCTCTTTGCACATGTGGCGTTGTTTTGTTCACATCCGGTAGAGGGCGTTGCAACTCCGGAAAAGGAAATTGCAGTTTTACGTCTCTAGATGATCATTCTCTCCGCACTGTGTTAGATACATTGTAAAAAGAACTAATGGCAAGAACCTCGCAATAAAATGGGTAAGCGTTTACCACATTATTACTGCTAGCCAGGAGTAGCGTACATCACAAAAACAATTAGTCCCTTTGAAATTATAAAACGTTTGTTTGCTTGTTTCTCAGCGGAGTAAATCTATAAGCAGTATGTTAGATGCGATTGTAGACCATATGTGATGGATAGCAGCAGCTTCTCGTGTTAACACCGACCAGAAGAATAAAGCGGCAGAAGAGTTTTAGATCTGTCTTATTAACGAGTCGGTGATTCCCCGTTAAGCAGCTTTGCCGCCGCTGAGACTCGCGTTTCATACAAACCGTCTCGACTCGTTTCGTTTCGTCTTTAAACAGATGATGTTGAATGACGTGGTTTGACGCGTTGACTCAAGGATCGTTTCCTGAATGATTGGTTTTTATGACTCATAGATTAGGACTTCTCTGTCTGTGTTCATATGGAAATTCTGCCCTTTTAAGAGATCGATAATCGGTTTTATACGGCCGTTTTAACGGATATCTACGTTTCATCGGCTGTCAGTAAAAATTGGTCAGTATCACCGGATCTCGCTTCATCGGTTAGTATTATTATATGTTGGATATACCCTGATGGCACCGTCTGTTGAGAATAAGGCAAAACAACAGGTAAAGTAACTTTTTTAATACATTGTTTTTATAATTACTCAGCGTTTTAAGGTATTTCCAGGTATCTCGCGAATAGCTTTACGATTAAACATATCCATATTACAATAAAGATACAAATAAATTTGTGGCTTTTTAGATCAAGCTAATCTTGATGTAATGACATAATTAGCAACAAGTATTGTCAATACTACCTAATATTATTTATAAACTATTTTGATGCATATTATGTAGTGCTGTCTAAAGATCCTTTAGTCATTGTTATTGTTTCAAAATACAGAAATAAGTAAATGAAATTCTGCTTAGTGTAAAAAGCATCAGTATTAAACATAAAGAGGATATATTGGTCAATGTGTAGTCTAGTGTTTTTGTCTTTCATCAGCAAGGGGAGGAGAAGATGCCTCAAGCCAAGGTGAAGCTGGTGGTGACAGGAGATGATTTCGGGTACTGCGAGAGAAGAAATCAAGGGATTGTGGACTGCTTCAGATCTGGGGGGATCTCTAATGTCTCTCTTCTGGTCAATGCAGTCTCAGCGGAGCACGCGGCAGAACTCGCTAAAAGGTCCTGCGGTTGATTTTCAACTACTTTTCATCTCCAGCAGATGAATATGAAAATATGATAGCAATTTTTGAGTATCTTACATTCAAACAGAATGTTACAACACACTCCCTTATGATTATGCAAGTCTTTTAAACCTATTGCCAAATATAAGACTAGGCCTACTGATAGTGTGTAGAGATTAGACAAAATGTTAATATGGTTAATTAAAACTTAAAAAAAGCATTTTTGTTACTCTAATAACTAAGATGAAATAAAATACATAACTTAAGAATTTTATTATAGCTTATTGCTAAGAAACTTTTTTAACTTTGTTTTCTATAATAACAAACACAAAATAAAAATTAAACTATAAAATGAATAAAACTACATCCAGTCAAATGTTTTTTTTTAAAGAAGTCTGTTCTGCTCACTAAGCCTGATTAATTTGATCCAAAATACAGCAAAACAGCACAAGTTTGAAATATTTGTACGATTTAAATATTTTAAAACTTAATTTATTCCTGTGATTTCAAAGCTGTATTTCTGTATTCTTCAGAAATCATTCTAATATTCTGATTTGCTGCTCAAAAAACATTTATTATTGTTATGTTAAAAAATGCTGAGTAGATTTTTTTTCAGGTTTCTTTGAATAAAAAGTTAAGAACAACATTTATCTGAAATATACATTTTTTGCTATACTTGCTAAATAAAATTAATTTTTTATAACAAAACAAAACAAACAAAAAAAAACATCATGAAAAAATGTTCAACTGTTTTAAATATTGATGAAAAAAAGATATATATATACAAGCAGCAAATCAGCATATTAGAATGATTTCTGAAGGATCATGTGACACTGAAAACTGGAGTAATGATGCTGAAAATGTGGCTTTGATCACAGGAATAATTAACATTTTAAACTATATTCAAATAGAAAGCTGTCATTTTAAAAAGTAAAAGTTTTCACAAGATTACTGCTTTTGTTATATTTTCAAGCAAATAAATAGGTTCGGTGAGCAGAAGAAAATTCTTAAAAAAAAACATTAAAAAATCATACTCAAAAAAGAAAAGAAAGACAAAAACATAAAATGACTAAAACAAAGTAAAATTTAAATGAGAATGGAAAATCGATTCAAAATAGCAATAAATCTATATCATCTCAGTGATATTAAAATAACACTGCTCTTCTCGCACACAGGAATCACATCCCCATCGGACTCCATGCGAATCTCTCAGAGGGTCTTCCAGTCTCTCAGGATCTGAAGGGTTCAACGCTCCTCAACAAGGATGGATTCTTCCATGGCAAGATGGGCTTCCGGGAAGTTTTGCAGAGTGGCCAGCTCAAGATGTCAGAGGTACACAGAAAACGAAAGTCACACCTGAATGCATTCAAACCATGCAGTGTGTTTACATCACAGTGTATATGACTGTATTCGTTATACAGCAGTGTCAAAGGTTACTTAAAGAGCATGAAAGGACTTTACACTTATTGCTTCTAAGAGGAGTTATGGTATTATGTGCTCTAAATTTTAAAGCAGTAGTTAAAATACCTGCCACTATATGAATCCTAAATGGTGGTAAAATCACTCTTATAATTTGGTATTATTAAAACTTCACTAATGTTAATCAAGAGTGTTTGCCCCAAAAACAAATGTAATCTACTTGGACATAACCATTTTCCACCTTGTTGTAAATTTAACAGGTTGTTTAATAAAGTTTAGTTTCAGTAGATGGTGTTTTTGGCATTTAACCTTTTATTTTCAAGGATTAAAGTAATTAAGGATAGTACTGTTCATGGAATAACCTGTTTTAAACATGCAGTATTAAACCAATTTAAGTTTAAGACTTCAGAACCAAACACAGCTTAGTTTGTTTGATTCTGTTATGTTGTGTTTTCGGTTTAAAAGGTGGAGGCGGAGCTCAGAGCCCAGGTAAATCGATTTTGTGAACTGGTTGGCCACATGCCCTACCATATGGACGGCCACCAGCATGTGCACATTCTGCCAGGTAACCGGGTTTGTTTTCAGCATCATTACTCATTCTCATTGTCACATGATCCTTTAGAAATCATTCAGATATGCTGATTTGACGCTGTAGAAATATTTCTTATTATTATAAATGTGGAAAACTCTTGTGCTGCTTAATATTTTTGTGGAAACTGATGCATTTTTGTCGGGGTTTTAGTCTTAATAGGAAGCAATATTTTGTAACATCAATAAAGGTCATCCAAAAGCTTTTTATGATTTGCCATGTTTTTCAGAGGTGCGAGAGGTGTTTGCACAAGTTCTCTCTGATTTTGGAATCACCTACACACGGGTCCCCATAGAACCCGGACTTAAATTTTGTACCTTCCTCCCGCCGCATCTGCGGGACTTCAATGCACAGGTTGAAAAAGATGCCCTGGAATCGATCGAGGTCTTTCATCGCCATGGAATTAGGTTTGTGAGGCAACATTTTAAATGATCTGCACCTGTTGAGGTTTTAGGAATATTTACCTCATTTATAGGATCTTGTATAGTTATTAGGGCAGGTTTGGTTACATTTTAATAAACGTTTTTGTCCTTCAAATACATTAGGCGCAGTATATACATACACAATATGATTGAAATGTTATCCTTACATTTTTACCTGATGAAATCAAATCAACTGTGTTCCCGTAGCTCAATTGGTAGAGCACTGCACTATCAAGCGCAAGGTTGTGGGTTTGATTCCCGGGAACACATGATATGTAAAAATTGATAGCCTGAATGCACTGTAAGTCGCTTTGAATAAAAGCGTCTGCTAAATTTTAATTTAACTACATACTGGTTTTGCCTATCTTCTCAGATGGCCTGACGTTTACCTGGGCCTGAGCACCATGGGTAAGAACATGTCTGTGTCCAACCTGAAACGCGCTTTGGGCTTCACGCTGGAAGCTACACTAGATGACCGTTTGACCTCCCCATTGATACAGTCCAATGATGCCACGACCGACTCCTATTGTCCGGTTACAGCAGAGCTCATGGTGCATCCAGGATATCCAAGTCAGCCTCACCAGGGCGGATGTGGAGAAGGACCGGACGACTTCTCACAGTCCGCAGACAGACTACACGAGCTGAATACTTTGAAGGACCCTTTAGTGCTTAACTACTACAGGCAACAGGGGATCCACCTCTGTGCCTTTAAAGACTTTTAAACACCTCGAACAGAGGATTTGGGGTGTTCTCCTTTAAGAGCTTACTTGATACCTCAATTAGTCATTAGAGTATGAGTGCTTGGTTTGGGAAAGACAGAAAAATCGGCATTCAGTTTCATCGTGCTGCTTCCAAAGCCCATATGAAACAATTTGAAGCTTCTACTTGAAGTAGAGCCAAAACTATATTCTACTAATTATTCAACAGAAACACAAGGTACTATTAGATTGACCTGTTTTTAAATGGTTCAACAAGACATTTAGTTTTTAATTTAGTTAACTTTTAAGCAACCAATATAGAGAGCTGCGTCCTTATAAGAGAAAAGTGCAATTTTATCTGGATTTGTTTTTGAAAATGTTGCCTCATCCGAGCAAGTTTCTCTCAAATACTGATATTAATATTGCAGAGAACTGTTAAATCTTAACAGCAATGCCATATATGTGTAACAAACTATATGAAGATCTTCAGTCAAATAAACATGTAGCAATTACTTTATATATTTAAAAATGAAAGGTATTTTTGGTACAGTGTTTTTAACAAATGTATTTATGATATTTTTATGAACCTAAAATAAAGAGGTCATTTTACTCTGGTTTTCTTTCGGAGATTTAAAAATGGTAGTATTAAATTGGTGGAAGTGATTTAGGATTGAAAGTAAAAATAAAATTTAAAAAAAATCTTTAATACATGAGCACAGCAATTTTGCTGCACTATATTTTGAAACATTTTATAATGTGCTTAAACCAACCAGTTGCATTTGTACACCGAACATTCATCCTATTGAAACATTCATTCAGAACTAGGTCAAAATAGCCTTTATTTGGTGAGTTCAACGTTTTGTCACATATTAGAGTTAACATGTTTATAACCTGTATGTTTCAGGCTACTAAGAAAAAGCTGTAATTGAAGCATCAGTTTAGGGTTTAAGTAGTAGTCCTCATAAATATATAGTTTACTAATGCTAATATATTCAGGTTATACAATCACTAAATGCTCAACTGTGAAATCTTAGAAAACTTATTGGATTGGTTGATTTTGAAATGAAAACCCTAACCAGATCAGAAGTGAATTTAGGCGACGTTTGAGTGGAACATTTCTTGTTATAACTTCCTTTTGGTGTACAAATGTGGAGCGTTTTTTAAGTTGTCTGATGATGCATGAAAATACGTTTTCAACAAGGCATTCTGCGAGAGACTCCCCCTGTCCCAAAGCATGAGCAAATATTACTGAAATATCTTGAACTAGAGAAACCCCGAAGAACCTCTGTGCATTATAAAGAGTGGCATAAAAATGGAATATGACAGAATGAATGATATCCTTTAAAGAAACTGTAGAGAATGTTCTAGAAAACTCACGGTAAACTACTGCGTTTATTCTGTGTTGGGAAAAAATGGGAATAATAATAATTCTCAGTAGCGTACATCTCAGTAAATCTAGGGGCTGTTTCCATGATTAAACCCAAACATACAAGGATTTCCTATGAAACATGTTAAAAGAGATGTTTAAAATTAGTGATCACCATGGAAAATTACGTTCACTCACACAAAGAGCGTTGTTTTCATCCTTCCTTTTTTCATTTGTGAAACAAAAAATGTATTTCATAGCAATCTCTGCACTTTTTCTTATGGACTTTACAGCGGTTTTGCCGATTCGAGGCTTGGTAAAGGGCTTAAAGTAGCCTGTTCCTTACACATACCGTGCAACCCAACAAGTGCAGTGAAAGTAAAAATGTTATATGAAATAACCTCCATTACGTCTCCTTTTTTGTTTTGCGGAAATCAAAGAGCACAAATGTAAAAAAAGGGAACAACATCATAATAATAATAATAACAATGTACATGATAAATTACAACCCATCTTTGTTTTAAATGAAGTGTCACTTCCAAAAGTAATTTTTGAAAGTTTTGTGTAATAATGCAATGATTCATTTTCTCATTACAAAAGGGTCGAACAGCATTGGGTACTGAAACGCCCTTTACAATTTCCAACTTCTTTGTCTTAAGTTAGCCTCTAACCAAATTTTGATGCTTTCAAAGTTGAGAAAGGAAAAATAAACAACATAGTAGAAAGTTAGTAAGGGCCTCAAGCTAACACCAGAAACTCAGATCGGATGTCCTCGCGGCGTCCTGCTTCAAGACGGAGGATGCAGCTGCGCTGTACTTCTCCAGCTCGACTAGAGTGACACATGGAAAGGAGAGGAGAAGGAGGGAAAGCGGGAGGGAGGGAGGGATAGAGGATATTGTTTGGGTGTCGGGAGGAAGGAGGTAGAGCGAGGGGAAGAGGTTCGGAGGAGTAGGAGGGGTCTGGGGCTACACACTTGTCTGGTTATTGTTAGTCCACTGGCCGCTTTTCGCCATGTTTCTTTGTAAACTCATCTGCATTCTTAAAGAATTTTTTACGGTCTTTTGAGTATTCTTCTGCTAGGTCAGCCCTCAGAGGATGTTCTGGCTGTGGGTCGTTCACCAGGGCAATGAGCGACTGAATTACTGTAGGAAGAAAGGGAAAAGAATGTACGTTATCATTGGTTACCACAACAAAAAGTGTTTTAAGTAACTCAAATGTATTCATTCTTATTTCTTACAGTTCTAATAAATTCATCTTTAAATAATCCCTAGTTTAGCGATAGAGAATTATATACTTATCAGTCATCATTGAGATACTGTTTTAGATTTTAATATTTTGAGTTTATTATTTTAGCATTTTAATTTTTACGTTTTAATCACTTTGTGTCCTTGTCATTTTTTTGTAGTTTTAATAGAACTGACACATTGGCAACTAGCTGAAATAAGTTTATTTATTTTTTCCAAAAAATACTGTTTTTATGGCTTTAGTTTAAGTTCTAGTAAACTATAATTACCCTGGTTCTTAACTTTTATATATCATTATCTTTATTCTATCCAGCATTATTTTAGCATCAATTAGACATCATTATATATATTTTTATTAATGGTTTAAATTAATTTAAATTTTTATGCTTTTTGTTTTTAAATTAAACAAACATTTTTATACAAAAATATTAAGTGATTTTGTGTTGGTCATCAAGTTAAACCAAATGAAAATAAATGTTTTCTTGGGAACTAGCTAAAATATGTATTTTTAAAATCTAAAATTTATTTCCGTTATTATTTTTTTCAAGTAACATTTTTAGTTAAACATCTTTAGCTAAAATTAACATTTTTAGTTAATTATCTATGGAATATTTGGGTAGTTAAAGTGCCCAATTATGGATTTTTGAAAATTTACTTTTATGCAGTGTGTAACACAGCTCTAAGTGAATAAAAACATCCTGCAAAGTGTTAAATCTGAAAGTGCACAGTGTATAAAGTTATTGTCTCCTAAAAGAAAGAGTCGACTCCGAAACATCCAAACAAGTCACTTTAAAACGAATACCAAGCCGTTTCATGCTGACGTCAACATGAAACATTAGCATATTGTCCGAACACTTGCTTACAAAGGCTGCTTTATCAGGCATTATAAAATCAAAATGAGACCGCAGATTAGCATCACGCAAAGGAAGATCTTGTAAAAATGAATCAATGAGTGATCGATTCTCATCTTTCTTTCTTTGCGTGAACATTTGGGCAGCGTTATACAAATCTTTCCACACAGTGACGTAGAGATGTTTTCTTTATAAAGAAAATCTCGTTGGATTTGAGTCTTTAGTCTGAAACTTTACAGATCTTTATGCACCAAGAGCTTGTAACACTCCAAAGAGAAAGGAAAATATTGAAATCGCGTCATATGACCCCTTTAAAAAAAAAATCTTGTCGACAGTATGACAGTAAACGAGAGAGAGTGTGAGCACTGTGTGCGCACTCAGGCGCTGCCTTTCTCAGTGCCATCAAAATAAAAGTCCAGTGTGCCGTCAAAATACCTCAAACAAATCAGCCAAGCAGAAAAAAATATCAGCCATGGCGATATATCAGTCGACCACTAATTGTTTCCAACAGATATCCAACCAAAAGGTAAAAACAAAAGCCTAAAACATGGATGTTAGTTATTCAAGAAATAAGAACCTCATCAGGTTTATTCCATAATAAAGCAAAACTTTCATCTAAACAGTTTTATAAACTAGGAATGTAGTACTGATCTAGATCTAAACTTGTTCAGAGCAAGGTTTCTGAAGAAATGTGACATCACAAGAATACTGTAGAACAATTGCAAACATCTTGAAAGTCAAACACAACTACGCAAAAAAGCCGCTTTTTTTGCATTTATTTTTGGCCATATGACAGAGATCATATATTCTATTTGTCATATTTATGTTTTGCAAAAAACTGAAGAATACTTAGTACATCCTAGAGTATGTCAATTCCGTATCTACAGTTAAATGTGTATAAAAACCGTGTATAAAGATTCTCATAATCACTTTTGTTTTGCTTAACCTATGTGCAATTATTCTAAAAATAACGTTTAATGTCATACAAAAAATTTCACACATGTTAATACACAAAGCATCGGCCTGAGTAAATTTGACCCCTATAGAAGTATAGTAATTTAGGAGGTGAATATACTGTGAAATTACATACAAGATATGGCATAATATTTGAAAGTATAACCACGTCTATGAAACATCAATCAATAAAGCATTTTTTTAACAATGACATTAAAATGTTTGAACTAAAAATGCAGCCAGGTAGCCTAAGAATTCATGAAAAATTAATAATTTTCAATTAAAGTGAACTTTTTTTGGTGCATAAATTTGTTTAATGAGGTCCAGATTTAGGAATGTGCTAGAAGTAACCATTTTAAAAGCATTAGCGCGAGCCCCACTCGCTGTGAAGTGGAAGTGACCAGGTGGCAGAGGATTCTGCAAAGTCTTAAAGGAGCCTTCCTTGAGTTGCTACGTTCACAACTCAAACACTGATTTGTGCAAAAAGAATGACTGATTTGGTGCTTGTATGGTCTAGATGGTCATATGGCGTATGCCTACAAATATGGAACAATCTGCATTCCGTATAGCTTTCATACAGAACACTTCTCTGATGCCTTAAAGTCCTTAACTTTCATTTGAAAGAGCATGCAACCAGAAGTTTTAAGATATAGATGAATATGGTTTTGTGTTTTTCTTGCCACATGGGTTTACATCTTAACAAGCAAAGCAATTCAATATTAATTTCACGGTGTGTATGTGCAACGTTGAGATACCATGGTAGTAGTTTCGTGCGAGCGTGAATGTCATGACAACGTACCTCATGTGGGAAACACTTAATGTAACGCGTAAGTGCGCATAACTAACGAAAATCAAGCAAGCTATGCATAGGCCACGAAGTGTTGACAAAATAACATTAGCAGACCAGAGGGAATAATATGGACTTTTTTCCGGAAAACTTCTTGCACAAAATAAATTCAAGCATTTTCATGGACCTATATCTATGCATGTTATTTTCAAAAATTTTCCAGGGCCTTGACTTTCTTTTCTTCTTCAGATTCACAAACTTTTAAGGATTTCAAGGACCCATGGAACCATGCACATAATCCAAAGATTAATTTCTAATTATCAATGTTGAAAACAGATTTGCTGCTTAATATTTTTGTGCCAACTGAGATTCATTTTCTTGGATGAATAGTTCAAAATAACTATTTTATTTTTTTTTATTTTTTTTTTTTTATAAATAGAAGTCTCTTGTAACAAATGTCTTTCAGTCACTTTTGATCAATTGAATTAAGTCCTTACTGAATAAAATACTTACATATAGTTTTATTAAATTCAGCATTAAATCATTCCTGTAATTTAGTCAGAGAAGGCTAAATGGCCTTTATCTTTACAAAATAAAAACACAGAAAAAAAAATATTGATTGTGTAGTCAATATGAGCAGCATTAAGACAAAGGGTGTGGCCTACTTTATAAACAGATGGACAGTGAACACAAACATCATCACAAAGCCTATCCATTCATGATTTCTATATAATGCAGTGACAATAGACCAAGAGTAGTTATGCACCAAGATCAGCTGAGCTTCAGCAGTCTGACTCATGTGTGACAACTGCAGCGCATCTCACCTTGGTCAGTTTTGGTGGCTGGTTTCCAGTTCTCTGCACTAATGACAGGCAGGCAGACCTGTCCCTTCTCGTCAATGTTGGGGTGGTAGATCTTCGTTTTGAATGTGATCTTGGGTGGTTTGAAAGGGTATTCTGCAGGGAAGATGATCTCGATCCTGAACGCCCCTTTGTCATATGGAGGGTTGTCCTGTGGGAGAGAAAGGTAAATGAGCCGAGCGCAGCTCAGTCTATAATGTGTACAATAACAAACAAATCGATATTGAGAACAGGACAGAAGGGTGAATGCATGAGGTAGGAGATCCTATGTGGCTGATTGCATTATGAAATGCATGTATATTGTCTAAACGCAGACTAGCTCTAAAGTGTGCAAGAAATTATAAAAAAAATTTAGAGGTTAATCAATGTTTTGTACAGATGTGCCCATTTTTTTTTTACTACAGAGTGGCAAAAATCAAACAAGAATAAAAGCTATCGACTGAAAGTAAATGTTGCTTTACATTCAACAACAGCATATTAAAACACAATCAATTTCACCCGTATTCTCTGAATTTGCAAAATGCAAATTACAATGCAAAAACAAACATTATTTAAAAATGTTTAAGCCAAACAGAAATAAAGATATGCCGTGTTTTTCCCCCTTTAAGATAAAATAGGTCACCTTTGGCCAACTTTGAATTGCAGGTTCTGTCAAAACCTTAAAGCAGTTACAACATACCATTTCTTGTCTGCATACTTTACACATGCAAATAACATTTAAACAACTCATGAAAGATGTATGAGCATTTACTAAACACTTACTGGAACAATGAGGCCTTGCCATGTCAATATGTTTGATTCATCGACTTGAATATTACGGAAATTTTTCATCCCAGATTTGCGGATTTCTTCTAGCTCCTGATAAAAAAGATTGGAAAGAAGGATGCGTTAGATACTAGTTTTGTGGGTTTGCACAAACAAATCAATTAGGAATAACAGTTTAAACATTAGCCAAAACCTTCTATGTATCTTTATCATGGTCATCATTCCCAAATGTAACTTGAGCCAGGTCTCGACCTACTGAGTAGGAGAAATGACCCCTTCCTCAGCAGCTTACTGTAAATAACTGACCTGAAGTACAAGTTAGTGTGCATTAAAACAACCACAAACAACACTTTGAATGTTTGAACTAATAACCATTGCTCTAACATGGGCTGTTCATAGGGCTGCAACTAAAGATTATTTTGATACTTTGATTAATCTGTCAATTATTTCCTTGATTAATCAGGTTAAAAGACCAGTTGTAAGTTGTTTGAATTTATAATTTTAAAAATTAAATATCGCAGTAACCCTTTATTAAATACTGCAGTTTATCCAATAATAAGTACTATAGTAAAAGGTTATGTTTTAGTGCCCTGTAAGTATTACCCATTTCCTTCTCTTGCCTCTGAGAGTTGATTGACATCTACAGTCACATTTATCGAACAAGGAAGTAGACTCGTTAAAACGGTCACTTTGACATACAAGTCCACTCAGTGTACACAGACACCCCAAAACATCAAATAGACGTCAATTCAGAGAGGTTGACCTTAAAAAAAACCGTTTGCTCGGACACATCCAAGTGGCTAAAAACTAGTTAATCACGAGAATGAATAAAGTGTTTTCGACAAGACGGAAGTTTATAAATCGAAAGCTTGTTGTGAACACGCTTACGGTTTCGTTTTTTTATTATTAAGGGTGTTACTACAGCTAACCACCAGGAACACACTAAACCGACTTATTTAACTAGTTTCTACTTAAATGTGTTATATAAAGCTTAAAACGTTAAAAGTACGACGATTTCAGCTTATGTGTGACAGGTTAGTAGTCTTTGAGTTATGTCTAACTTCACTGCAGCGGGTTAAGACAGCATTACTCAGTTAAAAACATATATTAGATACTTTAACAGTCGATTAATTTATGGTTATTGTATCCAGGTGATTCAGATCTGTTTGAATCAACCGAATCCGCCGTGACGGAACTCATCGCATTAGACTCCTGTGCGTTACATTCCTGTCATTTACTCGCTGTCAATGAATGAAAGGACTTGATAAAACCCCGAAGCCTACTCAAACGTGTCATTTGACCGTCTATCTTCCCGATCTCGACCGAAAACCTTGTTGTAGAGTCCTGCGGCCTCCGCCGGCGCTTTTCCTCCTTCATGTTTGGAAACGCGAAGCGAGCCGAGTCATCGAGAGAGAAAACCGCTCGTACCAACGCCGATCGAGCACCAGTGAACAATCAAACCGCCTTTTCTGCGAGCCAAACTTTATGTTTAAACCACCATCGCGTCGTCGTACCTGTTTTTTCTTTATTTGCGCTATAAAAAGTATGAGGTTTAAACGTCTACCTTGTGTAGTCTCCTGCTCGCCGCCATCTTGAATCTTTCAACTGCTACCAGAATGCATCGCGCGGCGCAGCTATGGAATCAGGAGCTCGTCTGCGTTTTTAACACTTCAGATGATCTGGGATCAGATTTAGTTCTCGCGCACAAGCCACACAACAGGCGAGACGAGAGCGCGCACAATGATCTCAGGTCAGCACCCGCGGGTACTTTCCATTACAAAACGAAACAAAAATGCAATTTATTACACTGTGATAGGAATTGATTATCTCGTGATTAATCGAGCCCTCATTTAGTCAGTCTTTATTATTTGTATTAAAATGTATTAAACTAAGTTCACGAATAAATCTAACGGTAAGAGTAAACTTCAGAATGTAGGTGTGCCGTGCAGTGAACGTCCTTGACTAGGGAAGGGAAGTGCGTCTACCGGGTTTCTAGCTGCGTGCTGCTTAACGACCGCGCGATGTCACTCCAGAGTCAGGAATAATGATAAGGAAGTGGTTATTTGATGCAGAGGGTTTATTTCATTGAAATTTTATTTTAATTATTTGGCAACTTTTACGTTGGCTTGCCAAACCGCCATAAAACAGAAGAAGAAGAAGAAGAAGAATTATTTGCGACATAAACAATGTTTCTGGTTTTATTTGGTTTGAACTGTTCTGAAATCATTCAACAGACCAGTCTGACTAGGCTGGAGACTAGCCAATACCAGAAAACCACTTAAGGCTGATTAAACTAGTAGCTTATGCGTGTACTAAATAAACAAATCCATCAAGTCGTTTTTAACTAAATTTTAAGAGGACATCATGGGCCTTTTCATCGAGTGCTGGTTTGAAGTTAAAACTCCTGAATGATGGATTTGTTTCTTAAAAACACACAAATTTTGATTCACAAGATGTTAATTGATTACTAGTGGATTATTTTGATGTTTTTATCAGCGGTTTGGAGTCTCATTCTGACGGCACCCATTCACTGCAGAGGATCCATTAGTGAACAAATGATGTAATGCTAAATTTCTCCAAATCTTTTTAGATGAAATTTTAGATGGCCTGAGTGTAGGTAAATTTGTTACTAAATTTGAAAACTATTCCTTTAATATACAATGTATAACTGTAAATATAAATGGCTTCAAGCTATATTTTAGTTGATCATAAATGCTTGTCAGTACATATGACAGTTTACATGTTAACCATATTTCAGTGGCAATAAGTATTTATGGAATTACATATAGAATGTACTTATGTCTTACTTAAATATGTCAAAAACACTTTATGTTAAAGTAATTGCATTAAATATAAATTTAAACCATAAATCATTTATTTCATTTGTGTGCATGCCAAATTGGGTGTGCATTTGTGGTTTTGTTCGTGTGGTTTGATTTGTTTATTTGTTTAATCATTTCTTGTCACAGGAGCTCATACTTTACTGCCAACAAACTTCCCAGACCAAGGACAGATCAAAAGTGGGCTTGCATGCTCCCATGGTTTCCTGTAAACCGCATGACTGAAACAACTTGACTGGACTTGCTTCCCCTCCAGCAATTTCAGGTAAAGATGGGGTGTTACAGATGGGAAACACTGTCTTGTTTCCACTTTTGCTGTGTTCATCATTCAAAATGTTTCCCTAATTTGGCTGAATACTTTAAATTATAGTCAAATGAATGCTTTACATTTTCAAGATAATTCACTTTAGTGAGACCTTTTTAACTTGAATGAGTCGTTCAACAGAGCATGAACATGTAAACGCAGGTATTCAATTCCGAAGAAAACACCTGTCAAAATATATGTTTGAAACATATGATCTAAGCTAAATTTCAATAACAAAGCTGAATTTTCACTTCCATGCAGTAATGACCTGCTTCAGGCAGTTTTGGGCTTCTAACTGGGTCAAATATTACCCCTACAACTTAAAATCTTAAAGATGAGCCTTCGAGCACCAATGTAGCAAAGTAGGTCAGAGACCTTTTAGCCCCAAATTCAATGAATCCCACTAAATTGCTAGACAATCATCTTGATCAAATTTAATTTACCGTATATTATTTGCAAGAGAAGTCTGTTATTATGGATTGAGCTCAAATGTAATGGTTGATAATCACAGTGAAAAGATTTGGTGTAGAAACAGTTTTCAGTCAGAAATTGCTAGTAAAACTCACAAACAGTTAAACAAAAGCAATAGAAACAGCGAGTAGTTGTGTTTTAAGCATTAAACTCTGCTATAACTTCCTCGAAACAATGTGATGACTAGTATAAGCTGGAGCACTTGAAAATATTTTAAAAGTATTTTTATATTGTGCCCACTAAATTGGTTTCACATTATAAAATCATTTTAAATCAATATTTCATGCGTGAAGTTCAAGGCTTTCTCAGCAAAATCAATATAGGGGGTTTCTTTCTGCCTTTGTGGTTTATGAGTGGTCATTGTTGGCTTTATTGCTCTGAGATTACTGGAAAGTTTGCCACTTCCTCCAACATTTTACAGCTGAGAATCCACTGAGGGTGTTTTCCTCCTAGTGAAAGTACTTTGTGTTATTCAATGCACTGTGGCTAAAACTGCACAAGTTTGTCCATTTTTGGGTTAATGTCTTAAGAATGTTTAGCAGTGCTTTCAGGGATTTCACACACCTTTTCACCTGCTATGAGAGGGGTCTCAGATTGCCTTGGTTTTGTTTGCTTGCCATACCTTTTGAGGGGAAAAGGGGGGGAGGGGATTTTTTTGTGTAAATAGTTTCTATGTAAAACCTTTTGGATTTACGGACCTTATGAACCATGCACCAAAATTGGTTCTACTTGTGTTTCATGAATGGGGTCTCTTTAACTATGTTCTAACACATGTTCTTTACAGTACTGGGGGGGGGGGTGACCTGTCAGTGCAAAGGTCACAACCTAGCTATATCAGATCCATATGTTTGCAAAAGCAATTGTACGGAAAAATGGAAAAATTGATTGTAGTACATAGAGGTTCACTCCTGAGCAAAAATGGGCCAAGTCAAAAATGGAAATTTTGTTAGTTTTTATTGGTGCACATTTGAACATTTTAACCACAAACTACTGGTCAGGAAATTATCAAGAATTGCACAAATACTGTAGATAATGTAATTTAGTACAGGATATAAGTTTTAAGCCATGTGGGTAAACTTGTAGTTTACTTTTTAAGGAAGAAGAGTCAGTGTTATCCCACTCGATGTTGATGTCTTCAAACAGTTAGTAGTTGAAAATTGTCTCCCAGTTAGTTGGAGTTTAATATGAAACCACATTTTTTTATAGAGGTTTAAATCTGGTCTCTGACCAGGCCAAAACACAAGCCTGGATGGAGTTGTTTCCAAAGCGCTTCTTAGTTATCTTTGCAGTGTGGGCAGGAGGATTTTCTGGTTGAAAAAAAATAACAACAGATCGTTCCTCTTAAGATAACAACAATTTTTCAGCTGTGGGAAGCCAGCCATTCTGCAATATTCTCTTAATGCAGTTGACTTTTCACAGTGAAGCAGCCCACCAGCATCACTGTGGTAGGTGCGTTCAGATCTTCAAAAGACTCCGCTCTGGTGCATCACCATACAGCGAGTGTTTTATTGTGATTAATCACTCCACATTATTCTGCTGAACCACTCCAAGTCAAACTTTCCATATTCTGCTGAAAACCTTATTCTGTCTTTGATGTTTTTCTTAAACCGCTATGGTGTGTTTTGCTAATTTTCTTACCAGTAACTGTAAATAAGTGTTTCAAAAGATTCTAAAGAGAAATGTAAAATATTATGATCCAGCCACATCACTTTAGTGTGATTTTAACACTGCATTCTTTTTTGGATGGTAAGAGTAAAATAACCTTTTAAACTTCATGGCAGTTATTTTGTGCATTCTGGTGTGAATATGATATGTTATTGGCATGAATAGACTATGCTGATTTTGGAAAGCTACGGTAAATCAGAGCGGTAAAAGTTAACATAGCGCCAAGTTGTGCTTTTTTAAAAACGAAACTGAGTAGTGCATTGTAGGTGGAGGACTGTTCTTTTGAAAATTAAGCAAATAGAGCACCTTTTCATTTAGCAGGTGAGTTCAGGTCAGTGTTGAAATGTAACAGCACAATTCCCCTTACAGTAGTTCGCAGTAGCGATGCTCTTGGCATTGTTGCTTCACGGAATAACACACACCCTTGGATCTTTTCCAAGCTCTGATATCAAAAGACATTCAGACTATTCATTATTAAGACAATGACATGTTTGGATCACTTTAAACATGCTTTTCTTGAAAAGGGTAAAATTTGAATTTTTTAAATTTGGGTAAATTAATTTTGCCTGTCAGTTTCTAAGTGGCTTTAAATTGAATTTTAAGAAATAAACCTTTTAAGAGTATGATAAATTGAAATACAGTGGGGTCATTGAAAATCTGAGATTAAACATTTAAAATGTGATTTAATATGAGCAGAATGTTTTGGCATGTGTGCATATGAATTATTATAGATCAGATTATGACTAGATAGATATGCAGATAATTCAATCTGTAATGCTAAGAAATTGCACATTATTTCAATTCACTCAAATTGCTAAGTGCATGAAAAATGTACATTGTATTGTAAAATAATTTCTTTTTTTTTAGTAATCTAGCAGCAGAAATCAGATAAAATCATTTTCAAAACTAAAGTTGTGAGCATCAAACCGTTATGCAACTCTGTTAAGAAAAACCCTAAACATTTCTCTGAAAGTTCAGCTGGATTCATGTGTGTCCGGTTGTTTATGAGCTGCTAAATAAATTATTCGGTCATGCACCGCTGTAGACAATTCTATGGGAACCGAGGGGAGGAAAAATGGTAAAGAATGTGTGAATGATAAATAGAAGTGAAACTGATGCATTTACAAGATAGGGTGGCGCAAGTACGGTAAGTCTTAGCTTGAAAGTGAAAGTTTACTCATTTTTTTGTGTATAAATACCTGCACCTGATACCTGCACATCACACCTGTGCATAATCGTCTGATGATCTTACAGAGACCAAACACAGACAAGAATGCAGACTGCAACCGTAACTCTCCTGGTCATAGCTGCAGTCCTCTGGAGCAACACTGAAGGTAAGAACCATTAAAACATCTTGTTTCATGGAACATATCTTGCAGTTTCTCAGAAGCACCTTGCAGAATTTCAAACTGAAACTACTAATGAATTCTGTCTGAAAGAAAGTTCCATTCTTGGTCTTTTTTATGCTGCTGGCATGCTTTTCTTAGATATTTAGTTATGGTAACTGTAGGGGCAAGATTTACAAGTTCCCGTAAGTCCAGAAGTGCTCAGAAACAGGCCAAGTTTTGTTCTTGCACAGGGTCGAATACATATAGAGTGGAGGGATTTCCTGTGTAAAGCGTTGCTAATGCCATCCTTTCATTCTCAGCTTTTTCAGACGCAGCTGTGGACTGCTGTCTAACCACCAAGGACACTCGTATTCCAATACAGATTGTTGCATCCTACTTTCACCAAACCACAGAGAGTGGTTGTGCCATTCCAGCTACTGTGTAAGTTCCAGTTCAGGTTCTTTATTGGCATTGATGCTTCCATGAAGATCCTTTAACATCAATGGAGCTACAAAAGATTCTTTAAATTAGGAAAATGCTCTAGTAAAAAAGGGGGCTTTTAAGAACTTTCCACTAAAAGGTTCTTCCCAAAATGGTTCTTTATGGCAACCCTCTTTATTTTTAAGAATTTTGACTTCGTTGATTCTAAACTAGGTTTATATTAATGCATTTTCTCTTCTTTCTGTTGCCATAGATTTATCACAAAAAAGGACAAGAAGCTGTGTGCTCCACCAGAGAAAAATGGCTGGATTTCCAAGATCATCACACACTTAGACAAGAAGAAGAAAGCTTCTCAGTAGAAACACAGAAAAAAAACCCTCTCCAAAATCTTAGTTTTGCTCTCATAAGTTCTGTGACAGCTCAGACATCTTCAAAGCTAAATAAGACATTTAGCAGACGTTGTGCAGTTCTTCTTGCTTGAAACCGTTTTCTAGCTTCTGGTATCAATAACACCTATTCTGGTTTTGCTATGCTTCAAAAATATGAGCCAAGAATGATAACCTTGTAACTGCACTGAGCAGCACTGGACAGACAGGAAGTGATTACTCTTAATCATTAACTGCCACAGTGGTTTTTAAAAGTTATGGAAAAGTTAAGTTTTGGAAATCATGTAGATTTGGGGAATCCACGGTGGTCAGATTTTGTAAATGATTAAAAGCAGATATGTTATTTGTTTATATTAGACTGTATTGTTTTACTGTAGCCATTATGAGTCTCATACATTTGCACGAATTATAAATTGTCTTGTGTTTTTAGAATGTGTTTTCTAATGTATGCAACATACTTTGTGTGACTGTAGTTTTTCTAACAATGATTTTTAAATAAATTCATTTTGTTAAATCTCCTGTGCACTGCAATTATTTCATTTAAAACCCTTCACAATTATGGACACTTACAGCAATATGCTTATTCAAAAGTCCTGTTCAAACATTTGTGACGTCAAACGCTTGAGTGATGATGATCCATGATAAGCGGCACATATAAAAAGAACGTGCGCCACCTGAAATTGCTGGGAATTTCTTGCCTTATCCAAATGCACAGTAGCACTGCTTCATATAAAGACATGTTTATACCACAACACTTTCAGGTTTGCTCAACATCTGTGTCATTATAGACATCAGACATAACTTATAAACTTCTGCTTGTACAATAAACCCAACAGAATTCACTGTGTGCTTTCCACTCAAACACATGCACAAATAATAATTAACTTTGCAACACTAAGTAAACATTAACAGTATCTTTTTTTGACCCAGTGGAATCCCCAGCTTTGTGTTTACAAGGATCAGTAACGAGAAGCTGACCAAACTGTTTGTCAGGTTTATCTGAATTGCTTCTTCAGTCATAGTGAACCATTTGAAAGTCTGTTGAGTCAATAAGAGTTTCTATTTGGATTCAAGCAGATAACAAAAAAGAAAGCAAGGAACCGATACACAGAATGTGATGCATTGTGTCATAAAATCGGCCTTCTTTCAAAAAAAATTGTTTTGTTTTGTCCAGGTCACAACCTCTTGCTCTGACATTTCTTTTTTGCAGGACAGGGGAGGGACTATGACAAACATCTTTGTAAAAATGAAACTTAAGACTGTCCTATAAAGCAGGGGAGTGATGGAGCAGTGAGAGGAGAGTGTTAGAGAAGAGCCAAAGATCCTCCAGCTGCTTCAGCAGGACAGACGAGACACTTGTTCCTCCATCTCATCTTCTGTGGCGGTTACCATGGCTTCAGCCCTTGCATCTGCGCTGAGTGTGATTCTCTGTGCGTTGGCACTCATTCTCTACAGCAGTCCGGCGGGTACGTCATGTTTTCTTTATATGTTTTATGTGCTTCATGAGTGTATGGTGTATATGATCTATTTATTACTCATTTATTTCTTCTTATCATTTATATATGATAGAAGGTGTGCAACATCTCATCAGTTCTAGTTAGTGATCTTTTAATACATTTTTAATACATTGAACTAAAATCGAATCATCTAAAAAGATTCAAACTATGCGTCATCCCAACAGAGATCAGTCAATTTATTCTATATATATTTATATATATATATATATGTATGTCATATTATTAAAAATGTAATTATTATTTTTATGACATATTGTTCATAAATTAAAAAGAAAAAAGTTAAATCTATACTATTCATATTTTAAGCAAATGTATATAATTTAATAACTAATAATAGAACACTTTTTTAACAATCAATTTGAAATAGTCTTGAGAAATCCTATATATATTTAATATTCAAAATATAAATTAGATTTAATTCAAATGCCTAAAAAAGAGCCTAAAATTTATATATATATGTATATATTATATATATATATATATATATATATATATATATATATATATATATATATATATATATATGTGTGTGTGTGTGTGTGTATATATATGTGCCGACACTTTCTTTTTTCCTTACAGATGTTTTCAGACTACTCTAGAAGCAGACCTGTATTTCCATCTCTTCTTCCCACCCTTATTGTTTTTTTTATTTCTCTTTTGTCTCGATCTTTCTCAGACGCTCAGGCAGACTGTTGCCTTACGGTTAGCCACAAACCCATCCCTAAACGTGTCCTCCTCACTCACTGGAAGCAGTTCAGAGTTGACGGCTGCCCCCTAGATGCTGTTGTGTAAGTATATTCTTCATGGGAAACTTTTGGACTGGCGCATGTGTGGGAGCCTGGGAGTGGATTAAACTATTTGCCATCCCATTTTCAAACAAAGCAGATGTGAAAGAGCCTATTTATTGGGGAATTCCATTGCGCTCAACAGAACAGTGCTTGAATTGTCTACTGTTCTAGCCAAATGATGTGCAAAACTCAACTCCCTTTCAGATTCGTAACAAGGAAAGGTTTGAATCTGTGTGCCCCACCTGCAACAGAAGAGCACTGGGTAAAAGAGACGATCACGTTTCTGGACACTAGGCTCAAGAAGTGCAAAGAAGAAAAATTTCATGTATGTAATTCACTGCAGATTCCTCACAGTTTTGTTTCCTCAGCCATCTTCTGTAGTATCTGATGACATAATGCTGGTTGCACAACAGCTCATCACTGTTATGGCACGAGCCCTGCAGCAGGCCACTTTCTCTTTTCTGGTTTTCATCTGACTCATGACATTGTTTATATATAGTAGATCACAATATGGATTTTATAGTCATACTCATACAAAACCACAAACTATTCAGCTGTGAAACCACAAGCCAAAACATCCTCCTAAGGCAAAGCTTTAAGCCGACCACCAACAATGAGGACTCAGACTTTGGTGCATGCTGCATTATACATGTGCAGCAAATCAATATTTACAATTAAATTCAAGTCAAGTAAAAGTATAACACCTCTTTATGAGCAGGCTGTAACTAATGGTTTTCTCTGTATTCTTTTATTTCAGGATAAACGCTGTGACGCCCTGAAGAAGTTGTATTCTTGAGTGAACACATACACATACACTTTTAATGGCAGCTGATAGAGTCGTTGTGACATAGCTCACTTCAGTTTCTGTAACACATTTCGGTTCTTCCTCTTTCAGCATTTTCAACCTAAATTATCAAACCATTTCAAGTTTTAGCTGCTGTTGTGTGAACATATTACTCTTTTTTTATTACTATTTTGATAATCATCTTGTTGCGTTTTTAAAGCAAATAAATTGGTTGACAAAAATATTGGTGTGATTGTTTTTTTTTTAATTTTAAGTCCTGACTTCATAGAAATGATAAATGGATGAACACATGGTAAACTGTGTATTAAAAAAGTTCTCACACATTCATCTAAGTAGGCAATTGTAATACTATTACTAACACCGTAATACTAAATAAAATGACCATAAACTCCAAAAATACAACTTTGACCGTTTAAAAAGTAATAATAATGAATAAAATTATTGTAAAAGTATTGTTTAAATAGTCTCTTTATGAACCATTTTTCATCTTTATACACAAATTTGTACCCAAATGAACATCTGGGTCAGAAACACACAAATGTGTGTTAAAGTGAACTTCTTACTGGCTCCTAAAAGTGAATTGTAGACTAATCCTAACCCTAAAATACATCTTTTGGAAGTCCATAAAGACTTAATTTAGTGTCTGCCCTCTGCATTTAGATTTTAGCTGCTTCTTTAGGGAATTTGTCTGATTTAATTTCCTCAAATCCAAAGCTTCGAGGTCATTGAAGCACACGCACCAGCGGTCAAAGCCTCTGAGTGGCGCTAATGAGGCGATCTCTTCTGTGTAGCGCCGCCGCTTCACACGAAGAAGAGCATTCACTAAACCACCGCCACATTATGGCACGGTTATTATGCTCTCACGCCGTATTTCATTTTCTGTGTATAATTATTATGCTGTTAAGTACCGGAACTATCTGTAATGTTGGTAAGTGAGCTTTGAGCGAATTAAATATCAGTAAAAACAGTCAATGTGAATCCCAAAACAAAGTTAGCTACGTTAGCTGGATAACTGTTAGCAAACATCTTGTTGCCATGGAGAGGCACAGCTTGACCGTACACTTAAGACATGTAAATTAATGATGTATTAAAAACACAATGAGTATTTAAATAAGCCATTATATTCAAAACGCAACAGTACAAATATACATACACAAATGCATATTTGTAGGCAATATGAATGTATGATTATTTCAGTGTTTCAGCCTGCGTTTATTCTGGCATCGGGTCCGAGAGTTTCATCCTTTCTGGTTGGAAACTTGTCTGGCATTTCCTTCAGCCTCAGTGCCGTTTCATCCTCGAATGCAACAGGTGGACAATTTTTCAAATCATGTCGATGCTATAATAACTGCATTTTAACTGCTATGAACAAATATATGTGTTTCAGAATCTAGTGTTTGGGCATCAAAGTTGTGTTTAAATACCCAGAAATGCTGTTATGATGTTCTATTCATAAATAATTCTCTCTTTTTTTTAGGACCCTTTAGTTTTCCATGTCTTTTTTTCATGAATCAAAAGTGACATTAGGTCTGGCTTTACTTTAGGCTTCATGTGCTATGTATGTTTATTCATTTTGCCGACACCTTTAGTAACTGTATAAAAATGTTAACTTTAATGAATGTTTTCTTTGTGAACGTCTTCAGGGAGCATCCCATTATCGTCCTGTAGGCTGGTTTCTCAAACACACTGGAATCTTTCAAATGAATTAATTGGGAAGGTGAGTTGATCCCGCCGCATCAATGGTAGGTTTATGTAGTATTTTGAGGGGCAACAATTAAATTTCTGTCTTCATTTTGATTAGGAGTTAGAATCAGCAACATGGACAATTGTGGACAACATGGAAAGAATTTACAGCAGTAAACAAGCATCAGCACAGCAAGCAATTAGCTTGTAAAATCCCCGTTGAAATATAAGGAAAATGAAATCTGTGTTATTAACCTTTATTCCAGACAACCTGTCATTAAGCAGGGTGTGATGATCACCTACGCATCACATTTTTGTGCATGACTGAAATTCACCCATTGTTTTCTTGTTTAGCCTTGTCAGGCAAATAGTTTAAACATAGTTTTATATGAGCTGCAGAACATGTCCAGGGCAAGTTTAGTGGTCTTTTAGGGGATAACTTAACCAACTAATTTCTCGTTTTGCTTTCCATTTCACCTCGGCACAGGTGTCGGCATTATTTCTACACAAGTTTAAATTACAGTACCCTAGTTCCTTTTTCTGGTAATTTCCACTGATGTGATGTGTCACTTTCTTGTAAGTTGCTGCAGTAAGAAAGCATCTTCCTAGAATAAATGTGACTGTTCCACCATCTGAAGTCAGGAAGCGCAAAGATGCATTAAGTTGATCAAAATGGATGGTTAAGAGATTTACAATGTTATAAAAAGTTTCTATTTCTCATTTCTTTTGAATTTTCAAATAATCAATGAATCGTGATTTAAAAAAAAAAGGTTACACATTTTCTACAAAAATAATATGTCGCACAACAATTTTTTTAACATTGATTATAATAAGAAATGTTCCTTGAGCAGAAAAACAGCATATTAGAGTGATTTCTGAAGGATCACGTAAGACTGAAGTGATGCTGAAAATTCAGCTTTGTGATCACAGAAATAAATTAAAATAAAAGGAAATACAATATTTCACAATATTACTGTTTTTACAGTATCGTTGTTCAAATAAATGCTGTTTTGGTGAGAAGGGACTTCTTTTAATAAACATTTTAAAAATCGTACCAACTCCAAACTTTTCAATGGTGTGAATGTACATTTTTCACAGTTCTTAGACGATACACTTAAACGGACCAGTAGTATGAATTCAATAAATATCTTGTCATGCAAGATATTTAATGAGATGGCTTTATTATAACATCCAAAAGACAGGGTAGTAAAATTATTCATAATACTTTTCCTTTTAAATGACACTTATTATACTTATTATACTGTAGTATTTGCTTCAGCTCAAATCATGGAATGGATCTGAAAAAAAAAAAAAAAGGTTTATCTATTGTTCTTATAAAATCTAGATGTCACCATAATTCATCCGGTTGATTTCTGCTGTAAACTTGATGGGAATATCCCTGACATTCTAGTTTGACAAACTGCAATGACATAACACAAAATTGTCGTAGGTGTTTTGAATCATGATTATTTAGCGAATCACCTCAAGCAGAATCCTGAGCAGTAACTGTACATTTTTACTGCTTGGTTTCCTTAATGTATAAATCAATGTTTTTTTTATCACACTAAATGACATTCATTATTGTTTTGTTGAAACCTCTGCCCTAGGCTGTGCCTGAGAACACACCTAAACCAAAAAGTCTTCAGTGTCACGTTTTTCTTCAGAAAGCATTCTAATATGCTGATTTGCTGTTCAAGAAACATTTCTGACTATTATTGCTTAATATTTCTGTTATAATATTTTTACAGTTATTTTCAGGATTCCTTTATTAATAGCATGTTCAAAAGAAAAACTTTTATATAAAATAAATACAAATATTTTGCAATATAAATGTCTCCACTGTCACTATTTTTAATTTAATGCATCTTTTCTGAAAAAAATGTATGTATTTAAAAAAATGAGACAATACACCTTCCATACTGGTGTGTTGCACTACTGAACACCATTATATTCTCTCTTTTGCTTATTAATATATCAGAATGCCATGCTGGTGCGACTGAGTCTAAACCGCAGTCTGCAGATGTGTGGGAATGAAACATCTGTCCCGGACTGCTGTCTGGAGCCGCTGTGTCTCCAGGAGACTCTCCTCGTGTCTGCATGCGTGGATGAAACTCCCAAAGCCTCACTCATTATACAGACCCAGATTTATGCCCAGATCGTACCCAACAAACCCCCGTCTGGTTAGTGTCTGATTTCATGGAACTGAATATGAAGTGCTGCAGTACATCCTAGTGGTTTTTACTACTGTGCTACTACCATTGTTGTTGTTGAAATATGTACAGTATTATTGGAGTACCATGAAATATACCTTTGAGTTCCTATCACTGAAACATTCACATCTGCATTAATTTAGCAGAAGTAAACTTACAAATAAGGAACACTACGAGCAGTAGAGCATTGCTTTAGGAACAGCAAGGTCATGGTTTCAGTTTCCATGTCATGTATTTTCCTTGAATGCAATGTAATTCACTTTAATACCATAATTTATACCATGGTGCCACTATACTATTTCATAGAGCAGTCATTATACTTTAATGCTCGTATACGATATAAAATAATGCCTTTTGTGTGTGTTTTATTTATTTGCAGAAAATAAAACCATCATTCCCAACCAAGTGTTTGAGCCTCTTGGCCGCTGCCCATGTGATGTTTCCCCAGGCCAGTGTGACATACGCTGCTGTTGTGACCAGGTAATAATTAAAGCATAGACAGCTGAATATCTGTTTTTAATATATTAGTCCTTTTCATTGGCATTCTGTGGTTTACTCTTTGCTAAGCCCCACATTAATGATCAGTCCTATATAAACATTGCATACGAACAAAATGGGCATAGAAATGTGCGTACGCCATTTTTTTCATGCACTTATCTTGGATTTATAAAAAAGAAAACTTATAAAATACTGTATGTGCACACTGTACAGATGCTTTTGACTGTGCATACACACACTTTTTCATGGAGAGAGAACATTTTTAGACTCTGTTCAACTCATTTTGATACATTTACTCTCATTAATGGAGATAAGCACTGAAATTATAGAAAGTCATTACGCAGAAGTTAAACCCAAATTCTATGAATTTAGACGCATTTATAGTGAATGCGCTTGAACACTTTTCCTGTGGCTGTTCTAATCACAGCAAAGAGTACAAAAAGTGCACAGTAATACATCTTTTAAACTAAACTGCAGATCTCATGTTATGAGAAAATATAAATATTTAGTGAGAACAATGATCAATAATGCACACTTATGGTGTGTGGACACTGCTGCATTCGCTGGTCAAACAGTCTATTGTCCGGTTTGGATATGTCCAATTATAATAGATTACAGTACAACTGCAGCTGCACGGAGGTTGCTGTCATGTGTAGGCATCTCCACAACATTATGAAAAATACCACTGAATTTGAAGAATACAACTTAATGAAAATGGTAAGATTTACGCGTTTCCTTTTTAAAATGTCAGTGACGTGCTGAGTCAATTGTATTTACACTGGCCTATCGGTTTTCACTCAAAAGAGCTAAAAGATGTTCACCTTAACTGCATAAATGTAATTTGATTTGAATTGTTTAAAACAACTGAAACATCTGATAACCATTTTTTGTTTTTATGGATATTTTTGATATAAACATAACAAGGACATTGGATGATTTTTAGCAATAAAAAATAGGCTAATGTATGGCACAAATGGCATTTATAGTCATATTTACTTGTCACTTGACAGTGTTAAAAATGGTAAATGCATGGAAATGATATGCAAATGAGGTTATGTATAGTAAAACTAGGCATTGTAAGCTCCATAAATGGTGATTTTGGGGAGGAGACGGGGTGGAGATACACGTACGCACAGTCGTACCACTGACTTTAATTTATAAAGGGATTTTTGCGTAGGTTCTGTATTTTGTGCGTACAAACACTTTAAGGATGAAATCTAAGGAGAGTTTTATAGGCCCCTGGTTTAGCAGCATTTACTGCATAGTTTAATAATCTTATTTAAAAAAATTACTTGCTGTGTCTCAATTCATTAGAATAATATCCCAAAAAAATAATTCATTTTATGTGCACATTTTACAAAAAAAGCATGCTGTTCAAGGCAATCTATGATTCATTTCAATGGGATGTTTCATTACATTTACATTTAATCATTTAGCAGACGTTTTTATCCAAAGCGACTTACAAATGAGGACAATAGAAGCAATCAGACAAACAGGAGAGCAACAGTATACAAGTGCTGTAACAAATCATAGTTACACAATAAATATTTCATAAAGCTGATCTGAGTGGCAAATATTAACATGGGGAATCTGGAAGTCTTAAGGTTTTCTATCTATGAGAGGTTGTTTTGTTTTTCAGGACTGTACTCAAGAAGTTCTGGGGTTGTTTGCGACTCAGTGTCTTCCTGGACCTTTCGGGGGAAGTTTCAGTCCTGTTCCAGAGTATCAGTGCTCAGCTCAGTCTTCTGAAAATGACCCTGATTGGTTCCCCTTCCTCTGTGTCTCCTCCCCCTCGGACAACAACCCCTTTTTGGGACTTTTCTACTATGGTGGGACAGTGTAAGGAGAGGAAGTTTTGTTTATGACTAAATTCATTTCTTATTACACTTACTGAAAAATGTACAAAAGTTTTGGGTCAGTACAGTTTCTGCTCACCAACGCTTTATTTTTTAATCAAAATACATTGATATTGTGATTTTTATTATTATTATTATTATTATTATTTGAAATAATGCTTCTCTGTTTTATATTTAAAATTGTAACTAATTCCTGTGAGGACAAAGCAGCTGAATTTACAGCAGTTATTACTCCAGTCTTCAGTGTCACATGATCCTTCAGAAATCATTTTAATATGCTGGTTTAGTGCTCCACAAACATTTCTTGTGATTCATCAGGATTCTTTGATGAACAGAATGCATATAATGCATAAAATTCATTCTTGCTAAATAAAATACCAATTTCTTAAAAAAAAAAAAAAAAAAAGACTGATCCCAAAATGTTTGGTGATTTTCTACATTTGCATGTGTTTTTACAGCTCTCCGAAGCCTAGTCCATCATTCCAAGCCCTGCAGATGACGGCTCCTGTACCTCCCATTAACTACCGCCAGGGGGATCCAATGTTCACAACGGATGACCAGTACTTCACCATCCCACAGGTCTGATGCAGCAACATTGCTAGTACATGTATTTATTTATATGAGTGTGCACATTCATGTATGTGATATGAATATTAATCCCAGTTGTCTTGTGAGCAGAACTCTGGACTGGGCCAGTGTGCGGAAAATGCTCCAGTGGCATTTTTGGAAAACTTTGAGTCTCAGTGCGTGAGGAGTCTACAGTCCTGTCAAGCACCACCTGACGACCTGAGAGTGGATATTAAAGATGGATTGGGAGGTATAGATACAGTATCACAGTTTTCTTTCCTATCCTCCTTTTATTATCACAACCAGACACAAAAACATCAACCACAGATTACAATGTGATACATTATACCATCAGTACCAACTATTCTTATTGGTACTGTAATAACTCAAGGTTCAAATGTATTTACAAAGGTTTTGCAAAAAGGTGCATGAAATTCCTGAACCTACATAATCTAAAAAGTATTGGTATATGATAAAATATTCTGAAGAGAAAAAAAAATCTAATATCACATTACGCAATTTAGCAGAGTTTTGAAATGCAACACTACGCTTTTAAGGGATAGTGTGGTTATAGCCTACCCTCAGTAATATGCTGTAGATAGGTAAATAGAGCTGAAGACTATTGATTGTATTATTGTCTTTCTGTGCATTCATGCAAATATGCATATGTGTGACTGTTCATATGCTTGCATACGTTCCAGGTATCGTCACAGTCACTGTTATGGACGAAATGGCCGATGACCTCAGATTATTTCTGGCAAATTCTCGTGAGCCTATATCTGGTCAGTTGCATGAACATTTCCAGCAGTCATTTATTTAATATTACATCTAAATATTAGAATTATATAACCGTTGTTCATTGATATCACTCTCAAGTCCATGAGTTCGCCTACCAATGGTATGAGAGGAGCAACTTTCACTCTCAACCAAACTAACTTTACTAGCCAGTCAGAATGTTTTGCTCTTATAAACAGGATACACACATAATAGTATCCAATTGCAGAGTCATAGCCCTGATGAATGGAGAAGCGCGACAAAAAGCTGCAAGGCGCAATGGTCAAAGATATGATATTAAAATATTAAAATGTAATGGATTTAAACATTGTTTAATCATGCTGTAAAGTGTGCCGTTGGCGCCCTCTGCAGGTATTTGTTTTAATACGTAATGGACTTTAGTTGTTAATGTTCATATTATGTATAGGCATATTATATTATGCATTTTAACGGTGTTGTTCAATACAATCATGTAATTTCTTGATTTTGATATTTTATTTGAACCAGTTATTTTTGCCCCATCGTTAGTTTATATATAAAGTCATACTAAAGCCTGGTTTTCACTTAGGTCTGTTTGTGTTACTAAAACATATCAGATTACTCAGTTGTCAAAATAATCAGAAGTTACAACCCTAGATTAGTTTAAATATTTTATAATTGTAACTGCATTGTTTTACTTTTTGTAATTAAAACACAAACATTTTGTCATTGAAAATTTCGGAAAAATAGTATTAAAATATATCAGTCATGTTCTAGTGAACCAAGTATCTGTATTTTGTCTCATCTTGTGAGCTAAGTGTATTGTCACACCCCTAGTGTCGATAAGTGGTGATATAGCTCATCATTTAGCTTATAATTTTCCAAGAATATGACACAGCTTTCATACTTCAGGTCAACCATATATTCATGAAAAGGAAAATCAGTTTGATTAAAGAAAGCAATAACTGTGCCATAGTATCCTTTCTAATGTGAAAGTTGCCTGCCACAGTCATTGCATTGCATTGCTACCCCGCCCCCCGAAAAAAAGTTCAGGCTCAGGATTTTTTTTTTTTTTGCTTTAACCCCCAAACTATTTTTTTTTTACTGGAGTAAAAAACGTGTGGAATGTTTTATAAAAAAACAAAAAAAACAAACAATGGATCACGTGACACTGAAGACTGGAGTAATGATGCTGAAAATTCAGCCTTGCATTACATAGTAAATTATACTTTAAATGTAGTTAAATAGAAAACAATTATTTTAAATAATACTATTTTACTATTTTACTCTATGTGATGAAATAAATCCAGTCTTGGTGATCTTTAAAAGATCCCAAACCTTTGAATGGTTATAATAATACAGAAAGTATTACTATCATTTCTCTTTTAGAACCATTGTTGTCAAGACTGACATGAAGTGTAAAGTTGGAAAACTTTTCATTGTGTAATTATTATTGTTATTGTTTTTTAAGCACCACAACAGTGTGGTAATGTTGTTGTGGCCTTGCGTTACACTCTTTACTGGAGAGAGAACGGCCTCACTGAAATTACTGTGACACGGACGTCTGTGAACATCACTGTACCTGGTGAGTCTCACAATATGACACACCTCTGCACTGCACTGCACTGTTTTCTTATGCACTTCCTAACATTTTTCTCTCTTTCTCTTTTGCATCCTGTCTAGTATCTTTGACCAGAAGATACTCCGCAGTGTTTGTGAATGCAAATGAAACATCTCAGTCGATTTCTGGCAGTCCAGGTTAAAGGAACTCCCATGATTCATCAGTGCTAAGGAACAATGATTTATCATGCATTACACTTTTTCCCCTAATGTTTGGACAGGTTACCAGGTGAAGACGCCAGTGATTGGTGGTATTTTGGTCTCTAATACAGAAGATATACTGAGAGCCCAGATCAATCTCTGGCAACCAGGTAGTGCAGCTAATGCATATTCATCTATATTAAACGACTACCCAAAAAGACCTTAGTTTGATCCTGTGCTGTGTCCTCCACAGGTGGAGATGGCCTGTGCTCCTCTGCTGAACTGAGACCAGCTCTGTTTGGGATCAACTCCACATCAGGCTGTATGATTCCTGCGAGTTTGCTGAATATGAAGCAGTGCAGTCAGTTGAGGTGAGTAACACTGCTGAAGAGTTTTGAGCACAATACAGTAGGTTCCTGTAGACCAGTTTCATCCGAAAAGGCTTTTTTTTTGTGTGTGGTTTCACAGAGAAACAGTGCGTGGTATCCTTGCTGGATTAGTGCCTGCTACACTCGTCTCCACAACAGGAAAACCAAACTTTTCCAACCTATCAGACTGGGTCAATATTACTAGTGAGCACTGCATCGTACAGTTATCTGTGATATGTATAATATATCAAACTGTTTTAGAGTCTAGTTATACTTTGCCTTATAAAATGTGTAGTTGCAGCTTTCATTTTTGGTCTGGCTGAACATTGCCGGTCAAATTTTTTGGAATAATTTTTTAAAAAGCATTTTCATTTACATACACACCAAATCTGCATTTATTTGATCAAACCTATGTAAAGTATTTTTTTTTTCATATAATTTGAAGCATAATTTAATCCTGTGTTACAAAGCTGACTCCGGTCTTTAGTGTCACAATATCTTTGAGAAATGCTGATTTGGTGTTCATTTGTTACAAGTTATTATAGGTGTTCACTGTTCAATTATTATTGTTTTTTATTATTATTATTATTATTATTATCAGTGTAGAAAACTGTTTTTGTGACATAGTATTTTTGCAGAAACTGTGATGGATTTTTTTTAGGAGGAATAGAAATTTCAGAAGATAAGAGCCTTTATTGTCATCTTTGATCAAATTAATGTGTTTTTGCTGTATGAAAGAATTCATTTCTTTAAAACAAAAATCTTACCCCAAAATTTTAAAACAATTCTTGCTCTTATATTTCAGCTTCAGTGCAGAACTCCAGTCAGCCAGCAGAGAACAGCACTGGAGAGTGCTCAGCTGTTCCCACACACCTCCACATCCACGTGTGGAGCGGCATCATGGGAAGTGTGCAGGGTGTGCCACAGTCGTTCATCCAGGCAGTGGAGATTAGGTACAGGACTGCTTCCTGATAGCTTTTCATTCATGTTCGAGCGTGATGTCTGGATGCATATACAGACTTTTGATAGTTTAAGAATGTTCTGTTTTGCATTCACTCTTTTTCCAATTTTCAGTTTTATAGAAACAACATGGAGGATAGATTGTGGTATGGGCAGGGTGAACCCGTGTTTAAACCCAGAGCTAATGCAAAATTTCCCTGTGACCTCGTTTGTGACCTTTACTGATAATCCTCTTATTAAACAACCCCCTAGATCCAGGTGGGTCCTACACACACACACACACACACATATAAGTCAGAATACTGTATAGATGCAGTTCCATTTTAATTTCTAAATGTATTTATGTTTACAGTTTGAATTTAACTCTGAAGGTTTATTGGGGTATCTTCTCTTCTCTGCTGCAGGTTCAGTATTAACTTCACCGAGTTTGACTGTGACAGGAACGATGTTTGCTGGCCCGAGCTGGCTTTTCCTCTCACAAGATACTATACTGGTGAGGGCTTGGGCTTCTCATGGTTACTAATAGAATGAGACAGAAATAACCTTAAAAACTCTGTTCTGTTGAAAGAGTCAGCAATACTTAATGTACTATATATATTTTTTTTCTATGTATTGGAGTCTGTGCTGAAGTTATAGCACATTTTTAAAATAAGTTATCGCTCACGTTTTGGTATAGTTTTGTGAAATATGAAGCACTAACAGTAGTCTCCTGCAGTGGGACATGCTAGACCTCATCTACAACTACTTTAAACATAATTTTTGTGTAGGCAGTTGTTATGAGCTCATATTTGGGGACAACAAAATATTTATGCTTTCAAAATGTAATTATTCACACTGCAGAAGTGTTTAGGTGAGCTGCACAGCACCTAATCATACAGTTTCCCTTTCACAAAAAAATAATAATAATAATACATTTTAACCTTTAACCTTTATTCGGTCTTAAATTATGAATTTGACATTTTTTCTTTTCCTGCAGGTGAGCCATATTCCCAGGCTCTGGCTAAAGGTCTCATTCTAGTGTTCTTCTTCATTGCTGCGTCTGTTTTAGGAACTCCATGGAGACAAATCAGACAGGCATGGAATAGTGCTCCATTGTGAAAGAAATCAATGATCTATCAAATAGAATTTGAAATGCAGTTGTAAATAGGTGTAAAGATACTATTTATTTTCCTTTTCTGGTTCGTACATTTTTTTTAAAAATTATTTATTATGTTTTGAAAGCTTTTGTAGGTCACATTTATTATGTACAAAGAACTTTTGGATTTGTTTTTTTTTTGCAAAATAAAAAAAATGTATACATTTCATATGTAAACACAATGTTTTGTTTCTTACTCTCCTATATATGTAACAAACTATCATATATAATAATAGTAACTAATGATGATAATAATAATAATAGCAACAAAAACATTTTTATAATATCATTATTTGTATAAGAAAAACACTATTTAGTTTCATACATTATGATATATGTAACAAACTATCACATAATGATAATTGTTATTATTATTATATTGTTTTCTCCACTAATATATTTAACAAACTATCACTATATTGTAACTAATAATAAAAATAAGCAACAAAAATCATATTATTGTTGTTATTGTTTGTAAAAACAATGTTTTGTTACTCCCACTACTATACATGTAACAATCTATTATATATATAATAATAATAGTAACTAATAATAATTGCAGAAATAATACTAATAATTATAAAACAATTACATGTATCCTACTATATATGTAACAAACTATTGCATATATTATCATTTTTATTTGGTTTCTTCAACTAAATTGTAACAAGCAATCACTATATAGAACTAATAATAATAACGGCAACAGTATAATAATTTTTTTTAATATTATTCTTTGTATTGTATTATATGTAAAAGCATTGTCTTGTTTTTTTCACTAGAGTAATTATAACAAATAATAATAATAATAGCTAATAATAATAATCCACTAAAATATATGTAGCAAACAATCACATATAATACGAATTCTAATGATAACAATAATAGTAACTAATAATAATTGCAGCAATAAATATTAACAATTGTAATAAAACAATTACATGTATTATACTATATATGTAACAAACTGAAAATATTATTATTATTATTTTTATACACTTATGTAAAAAACAATCACTATATAGAACTTATAATAAAAGCAACAATAATATTTTTAAATCTTTTTTTTTTGTATTGATCATATGTAAAAGCATTGTTTCTTCCACTACTGTATTTCCCATCACTATTAGCGGCACTCGTGTGTTCTTTAGATAAACATGTAAACTAAATAAAGAGTATTACAGTAATTTCCATTACTGTATCATAACAAAATAAAATAGTAGCTAATAATAATAATCCACTAAAATAATATATGTAGCAAACTATCAAATATACAAATACTACAAATACTACTACTTATAATAATGATAATAATTACATAACACACATATGTGATAGATTATGCATTAATTTCATAAACCGTGTAATATGAATGATTGGTCCCACAGCGCCCCCAGCGGTAGAGAGACGCAGCGCAGTTAATGGGAGGGACATGAAACATCACCGAGTTCGCACTCTCTCTCTGAGTCCAGCTAATTCTTTAGACAGTTATTCCTGAAGTACTTGAGGCGACATGAGCGGAAGAGTTGGAGATCTGAGCGCGAAACAAGCCGAAGCTTTGGCCCAGGTGAATTATTATTATTTTATTTCTCTCATGTAGAGTATGTCGTGGATTGAATTGCTCCGGGTTTTTGGACTGAAACATTCTCCCGGTCAGAGAGGCCACACACTCACCCACCGCAGATGAAAACAGATGAATAACTCTCGTTCTGAATGCAGAATCAATAAACTACTCATAAGAGTACAAAAGTGTTAGTTAATCGCTCTTTTGCTGAGTTGTGTAAATTGTGTAACTGCTCAATTTTGCAGTGTTACCAGCACGTGAGTAGATGTTCCTCACGGATGTGCGCAACTTCTCACTGTGACGCTGCGTAATTATTCATCTGTTTTTTTTTTTTAAGTTTCGAGAGAATGTTAAGGATATTCTACCCCAGTGCCCATCCCAGAGTGACCACTTCCTGCTCCGATGGCTGAGAGGTGAGCTACTTCACTCACATTCGTAACGCACTATGAACAATTAGTAGGTTAAATATACATTTTCTGCTTAAGAGAGAAACTCCCTCTTTTCTTTACTAATATATACATTATATATATATATATATATATATATATATATATAAATATGTATATATATATATATATTTTTTTTTTTTGAGAACAGTCTTAAGTCTCTGTTGCATAGATATCAATATTATGACAGGCAATGATAAGCTTAATTAATGTAAAAGAATGTGATTGTGGAAGGACTCTATTAATCTATAATAACAACTATTAAATCAAATCTTCTAAACCGATACTGCCTAAAGAAAAGAATGATAAAATTCATAGAAAAACTAAATACAATTCATTAAATAGAACCATATAGAATTATATTATATATAGAGTCGAATCTTACAGAACGATTTGGCATATATAATATATAATGACATAGATTCTAGAAAGAGATGACATGTCCTGTCCTGACTCAGTATTAATCAGTCTAATCGGATTAATGCTGCGTGTATCTCTGTAGTCAGGAACGGCGAGGACGATTTCTGAGAGTCCTGGAACTCCCGATACACGATAGATTAGGCCTTCACACGTTGTTATGGTTTGAAATGTTCTAAATTGTAAGTTATTTGAATCTTTATAGCTATTTTATTTAGAGGTAGGAAGTGCACACTGAAAAAGAAGGTTTAGGGATTTTAGTTAAGTTTAATATTTAAGTTCCTCTAAGTTTATCTTTTTATCTTTAATTGTTTGCAAAATGTATATCCACTGTAAAAAATAATCCGTAAAATATACGGTGAAAGATTGGCAGCTGTGGTTGCCAGAATTATACTGTAAAAAATATGGTAACACCGTTTTAGGTTTAACAGTTTTACCTTAAATGTACAGTTTAATACCGTAATTTAACTGATATAATATTAATATACCAACTTATTGAAGTACTGAAATCTGTTTTGTACCTTTGTAATACACTGGTAACCACCAAAAGCAGGTGGTGAAAGTCACATGATGAAACAAAGCCCATCACAAGCAGCTTTTAAATAATAAGATGCATAGAAGGTGCAGTGTCATTCACACAAGCGCTAAACACCATCATGGTGAGACTCATTAAACTGAAATATGCAATAAACATTCATTTAACAACATTATATGTAACATACAACCCTAATAAACATAACAGATAAGAAAAAATAAGAAGAAACATAGTTATTTCAAAGAAAAAACATCAAATTCAAACAAAATTTGAAATGCAACGCAGAGAATTCTGGAATTTTACAGGAAATTACCGTTAACCATTTAACAGGATTGTACTGTTGCATTTTCACAGTTTTTTTACAGTGTACTATAAAATTACATGTAAAGTAACCGTATATACACCGTATATAGTAAGGGGATTTACCGTAAACCATTTAACAGGTTTTTACTGTAGCATTTTTAAAGTGTTTTACCGTTAAAATTTTTTTACAGTGTGGTCTCTAAACTTTTAGCTGACCCTCTAGAGTGGCGTTTGGATACCTTGTTGGCAGCTTTACAGAGGCTTACAAAGGCTGTTTTGTGTTTCTGAATGCAGCCAGTCTTCTAGGCACCAGACAGTGACTTGCAGCACTGATTCTATGCAGGGCTACTGATGGAATGGTTTAATTAATTAGTATATTCATGTAAACAGTGATGCCATCTAGCATGCATGAAGGAAGCTCCAGAATGTCATTAATCGTAACTCTGAATGTTTTTCTTTAAGTGATCTGGGTCACATGTACTTCTGCATTCCAGTATTATAATTTTGTGCTGCGTTCGAGACTGTTGACACATGCACATTTCGTTAATAAAGGCTGTAGCACCTCACAAAAGTGTTGATAAGATAAACACCCGATTGTGAAACACGTCATTGAGGTCTGCAGTGATGTGATATGAGTTCCCTGAATGCACGGGTAATGTTACTGTAGTTCATGCGTTTACATTCATGCATACATACTGTTCAAAGGTTTAGGATCAGTAAGTTTTATTTATTTATCTTTTTTGTAGGAAATTAACACTTTTTGTTAAGCATGGATGCTTAAATTGAGACTTTATTTTATAGCTAAAACAAATTTCTATTTCATGTAAGAATGCTGAAAAAAGGACTGTATGCCCGTTTCCACAAAAAAATTATTAAGCAGCAATAATAAGACATGTTTCTTGAGCAGCATATCAGCATATTAGAATGATTCCTGAAGGATCATGTGACACTGAAGACTGGTGTAATGATGCTGAAAATTCAGCTGCGCATCACAATAATTACAGTTGAAAACAGTTATTTTAATTTGTAATGATATTTCACAATATTACAGTTTATAGTACTGTATTTTTGATCAAATAAACAGCCTTTTTGACTTCTTTTAAAAACCATGTGAAATGCTGACTACTTCTTTAAATGAATGAATGAACTGGCTTTTGAGTGGTAGTGTATGTAACCTGCTAAATAAGTCAAATGTCACTTTTATTTTTGCATATACTAATAGGAAGTTATGCAAAGCATTAACCTCGATGTGCGTAACTCGTCCTGCGCTATTTGTGCAACAAACACAAGCATTATCTGTTACCTTTTCCAAGCGATTAGACACATTGGCTTAATTGTGGACAATAAAATAGGTGAAAAAAAGCTCACGGACTCACTGAAGCCTTATCTAGTGACCAGAATCTCATAGAGATATCAAGAAACTTGGGGTTGAGCCAGTAAGCAAACACCTAGCAACCATCCAGAACACACTGGCAACCGCATTAGAGACATTCTAGAAAAAACAACACCAACACGTCCGGGCAACAACCGAAATCATTGTGATAACATAATGGCGGTGATTTCTGCAAAGACAAATTCACATTTTCTTCAGATATAAACATACTATGAATACAAAAAATAGACTTTGTTTGATCTATTTTTACATGGAATTAGTTTTTTAAGTTTGTCTTTGTTGCTGCTGATAAATAACTAAAGTACTAACTAAATCTGGTTAGTTTGATTAATGATGTATTTAAGAAGAGAAGGCACTGTATCCGCTGTTAAAAGTCTTCATTATAAAGCGGTTGACATATCTGTTCCACTAACCACTGAACGCTTATGTCGGCTGTGTCACATAATCTGCTTTATGAGTATTATATACTTACGTATGACTCCATGTCTGACTAATTCTGAGTCAGTTGTGTCTCTAGGCCAGTCAAGTACAGACAAGTGTGATTTAGATGACAATAAAACTCATCCACTGACTTTTCAAGACTGTGGAACTGAAATTGGGTTGGGTTGAAGTTGTAATGAATGTAATATTTGTTTGAGGATAGGCTTTTCCCTCCAAAATATGCCTATCTACATGGGAATATGCTGAAGGTCAGCACACTGTGACCTTACTAGTCTACTCCAGGGTCTGCAAACTTTCCTTCTTTTCAACTGAACAGTTAATCTGTTACCAAGTAGTGACTTTCAGTGACTCGAGGTGTCCATGTGCAGGTTATCTTGACTGAGTTAAGAAAGATGCATGAAAGCTTGTCTTGCAGGCTAAGGATATTAAGGAAAGTCATGTGCACAGCATGTTTGCTCTTTATACTGTGAGTGTGCCAGTTTATCAATTTTGTATTTGATTTTGTCTGTGTACTAGTCTTGTGGTTAAAGATAAGGCTGGAAACTAATGGTTTGTAGGTTCGAACCCTGCAAGACACTTAAATCTTCCTGTAACAAATTAGTTGTAATAGATGGAAAACTGTTACATTTAGTCTTTGTTCTCTCCATTTTTTTTATACTTATCTTTTTTTTTGCAACTTGTCTTTCTTGTTTTACAGCAAGAAATTTCAATCTTCAGAAAGCGGAGGCCATGCTGCGCAAGGTATCATACAAACTTACTATTTGATTGAGTTTTTCAATATTCACACAATATTCACAAAGTTTCAAAGGGATCAGTAAGATTCTGTTTTTAAAGAAGGTTATGTTCACCAAGGTGGAAAAATAATGAATGTATATATAAGAACATTTCTGTCAATCTCTGCATTCATTAATTGTGATGAATTTGGGTGTGACTGACCTTCACAAAGCCATGCTTCATGTCAGCATTGGTGTACATTACCTAAAGGCTTTAAATGAGATGTTGAATAACTGTATGTAATATGATCTCACTAATATTAGGCCCCGGTTACACCTGGTGAAACACTTGTGATCAGTTTATAGCTGTGTGTTGATAAAGCTCAAATCAATGTTTTATATAGAAGTCTCGTATGTTCACCAAGGCTGCATTTATTTGATCAAAATACGGTAAAAAGAGCAGTATTGTGAAATAGAATTAAAATTGAACTAATTGTAATTAAAAAAATAATTTATTACTGTGATGCAAAGCTGAAGTTTACATTGCGATTACAGCGTGATCATTCTGTGCTATTGGGTGTGCAAAGTGCTGTTTGCTTTCCCACTGTGTGAGTGATGCTTCTGTAGTCCATGGGTTTTTTATTACAGACCTTTTGCTCACCATCTCGTTGTATCTCTGAACTCTGTTACCAGTATCCACTGAACCTCGGGTCAAAGCACAGCAGTATCTAACTAACACACGGAGACTCATGGCGGCAAATTATGTTGATAATGTTGAACATTTGCTCAATCCTGATCATGTAAAAACACCTTTAGGGCAAAAACACAAGCATGTTTTTAATCATGTGTTGTTTTTCATGTACAGCACATGGAATTTCGGAAACACATGAAAGTTGACACCATCCTTACAGAGTGGCAGCTGCCAGAGGTATGATGCATTTGTTTTGGTATGAAAGAACACATGTATTTCATATATAACATTATATATATATTTGTTGTTCAAATTTTGGATCAGTTACAATGTATTATTTAAAAATACTGTCATTAGAATTCTGTCAACTGTCAATAAAAATACTGAAATACTGTCAAAACAGTATTTTTAGTGAATAGCATTTTTTAAAGTTATTATATATAAACTTTTAATAATAATAATAATACATTATTATCTATTTACTGTTTTAATATAGTTTATAGTTATAATAGTTGTAATATAGTTTTTTCTTTATTGGTACAGCTTTTCAGTGTCACATGATCCTTCCGAAATCATTCTAAAATGCTGATTTGCTGCTACAAAAACTGGTATCATTATTAATATCAAAAATGTAAATGTTAGATATTTTTATTCTTTTCAATATAAGCGTTTGCAATTGATTAAAAGATGCAATTTGAATTGACGTTTAAGTACATTAATCCATAAAACAGGCATGTTTTGTTTTTGACCTCAAGAATAGAACCGGTGGTTTTTGCCACTGTACCTTTAAAGGGATAGTTCACTCAAAAAAAGCAATTTTCATCATTTACTCACCCTCATGTTGTTTCAAACCTGTATGAGTTTCTTTCTTCTGTTGAACACAAAATAAGATATTTTAAAGGATTTGATGGTGGCCATTGACTTCCATAGCATTAAAAAAAACACTAGAAGTCAATGGTTAGGTTTGGTTTCCAATATTGAATCTCATACAGGTTTGGAACAACATGCCAGTGTCATTTTTGGGTGAACTCTCCCAAGACTTCTGTGCATAAGATCTCTATTATGATGAAATGACTTACCTGCCCACTCTCATTATATAATTGGTTATTTCTTAATGAACCATTTTTGTAGGTTAATAGATTTCAGTAAGTATATTATGTACACAGAGTGGGAAATGATTTTTTTAATGTTTATGTTGAGTATATACAACCTCTCCCCATTTAAGAGATTAGTTTTGTGATTTACTCTTGATGCTTATTTTTGTGCTCAGGTGATAGAGAAGTATCTGTCTGGAGGGATGTGTGGCCATGACCGTGAAGGGTGCCCGGTCTGGTATGATGTCGTCGGACCTTTGGACCCTAAGGGTATGATGCATTCGGCGTCCAAGCAGGACTTAATCAAGTCTAAAGTCAGAGACTGTGAGATGCTGCAGAAAGAGTGCGACCTACAGAGTGAACGGGTAAGTGTGCAGCTGGGAAAAAGCCGTGAGGAATAGATTTGGGAGAAAACTTAGCAAGTGATTGTAAAAGCATCCAAATCTATTTTTTCCTCCTTATAAAATGCTTAAACCATCACCATGTCCCTTTAGGGGCTTTGTACAATTGCAAAATATGACAAAATATTTACATTATAATTTGTCATGCAGCTCTATACTGTATATAAAGAATATTGAAATGAAAACGGTCAAAATAAAACAAACAATGAAATATTTGATCTTTAACTGCATGCCATGTGAGCATTAACCAACATCAAAATATGCCATCAAAATAACCAGCTGTAAATATGCAAATATGTAGTTAAATTATTGAAACGCTATCATAAATTCTCAGAGTGTACTATGTAGTGTACTACATCCAGTGAGAAACCCTAAACATCCTTCAGACTGAAGGTCTGGAATACATGGCTGCTTTCATTGGCCAAGGCCTGCCCATCAGGCCGTTTGACTGACATGTCAAAACAACCAATCACAGTTCGTTTTGTTCATCGTCACGTTTTGAGGCGTGGAAATGTCGCCACAATAACAGAACGGGGTGTAAAACTCTCGAACATATTTTAAAGATTCTATGCCATGAACTATAATTATTTCACATACTTTTGAAAATCCAGCGTTTAGTTGATCTCGATAAGCACTCGTCGTCACAGTTGTAAACATGACGGATTTCTTATTTCGTGAGGGAGTTTGGCATCACTGTATCTTTGTTTCCAGGCAAAACATTAAAGAACGAGACACACACGTCTTGTGGAAATCCTGTAGTTCAACCAATTTAACTTTGACACTCCTAAAGTGTTTCCACTTTTGTGTCTCATATGCATCCGACATTGGTTTACCCAACGGTCCGTGGAGACTATTCTGAACAAAACGAACTGACACAAATCATGTAGTTTATTCTAGACTTATGAATTTTTACTTTCACCAAAGAATAAGGTTAAAATGAATCATATCATGGTTTTATGCATATTTAATAGTTTATGTCTGTCTGTTTTCTCTTTCTTCTCTCCCAGTTGGGTAGAAACATTGAGTCCATTACTATGGTGTATGACTGTGAAGGTCTGGGAATGAAGCACTTGTATAAGCCTGCTATAGAGACTTATGGAGAGGTGTGTGATTTTTATTATTATATTAATAGTATATTGTTTGGTTCTTTCAGTTGCATTAGACTCATATTTATGTCTTTAATGTTTTTTCATAGATTCTCACAATGTTTGAAGATAACTATCCAGAGGGACTCAAGAGGTTACTTGTCATTAAAGGTCAGTAGTATTTTCTAAACTCATTCCAAAGTTAGTAATTTGGAATATTTTCACAGTTAGGAGTTATTTAATAATCAAAACATATTTTGTAGTCACTGTGATACACTGGTTTTGAAATATCTGAATCTCAAGACTGTTTCTGTTGCAGCACCCAAACTGTTTCCTGTGGCGTACAATCTGGTGAAACATTTTTTGAGTGAGGACACTCGCCGGAAGGTCGTCGTACTGGGATGTAAGCAAACACACATTTCTTACTGCACTAATGTCTTTTCAGGGACCCTACGCAGTATGGAATTTGATTTTAGTCATTTCTAGGTCCGGAGAAGATTGGAAAAAAGAAAATAGAAGAATACCAAAAAATTTGTGTTTCTAGACCGTTGCCCCCATTCTGTGTTATAAAATTGGAAATTTCTAAAAATAAATGTATCATACAAGCAGTGTGTTTTTCATGTTGCTTTAATTTCCTAAAGGAATATTCTTGGTGTACATATTGATTGTGTGCATACAGTATGTTTGAGGTTCTGTCGGTTACTTTTTTACACAATATTTGCTCCGAATTCTTAAACAATAGAAACAGAAAGGCTGTGTGTAGTTTTTAGAATTGATGCTTGCAGGAACAGACCAAACCAGTCAGATTATTGTACAATGCTTATGCCATTCAGACAAACTGTCATTGTCAGTTTTCTGTCGTCTTAGCAAACTGGCAGGAGGTTTTACAGAAATACATCGACCCTGAGGAGCTCCCAGCGTACTATGGAGGCAAACTGACCGACCCTGATGGTGACCCCAGATGTAGAACTTGGGTGAGTAAAAAACAAAGGGCACACATCTTTCTGATTGACATTGACTTGCTAACGAGCTCATGTTCAGGTGTAACCAAAAGTACCCTTGATCTTTTGACATATGAAAAATAATAAGAGGTCATTGTACTATAAAAACATCCTGTAAGTTTCAGAACTCAAACCTTTCTCGTCTAAAAACAACTTAAATTGAATGTACGACTCTATGATGTAATAGTGTGAATAAGCACCGCCTCCTCAGAAAAAGATCAATGCCTGCTTCGACCTCACTGCCGGTTTAGCCCCGCCCACCGATTTGCACACATAGTGTGAATAATGAGAAAGGCAAATGCAGGTCTGCACAGAAACCAAACGTGGATTTGTTTACAAACAAGGCACAATTTGATGTTGGATTTTCAGAAAGATTGAAACTGAAAGATGGTGCTATGCCGACTATTTTGGATCCGAGATAACATTATTAGTGGCCCTCAAAGAACGGTACAAAATAAAAGCAGTTCATGGCCCCTTTTTAGAAGTTTTTTCTTGTAATCGCAACTCTGGATCTTCATATGGGGATACAGTCTTGCTGTTAAACCACTGAAATGTAAATGTGAGAGACAAGATCACAGTTTCATGACAACTGGCATCACAAAGTTTCACTTGCTTGTAGGGCTGCACGATTATGACAAAAAAATTTGAATTATTGATTATTCCCTTAAAACTCTAATTGCGATTATTAATTATGATTATCACAATTTACATTGAATGATGTTTATACCATTGTTTGATTCAACTGCATGCCATATTTTTATACGAAAATAAGCTGAAAACACTGTAACTGAAAAACTTTTAGTGCTTTTCTATAAGTATTAAGCTTCAAATGTCAACTATACATCAGATTGGTTTCTTCTTTAAATTATAAAAAAGTAAATATATGAATGTTATTATAATGTTATACTAAAACTAAAATTAAAATAATTAGAAAAGCCATTAAGATAACACATAGAAAGAAAAAACGCATCTTAAGTATGCAGAATAAAATAAGTGAACTTTGAACAATTATCATTCAGATTTTATTATTGTTTTTGTATTATTTAATAATATATTGACATCAGCGTTTGTCTTGACATGCTTTCCACTTCAGTTTATGAAACAATGACATGAAGTTTTTCAGTCATGTTTTTCACACTCTGTGATGCTTAGTTTAACATCTTCAATTTTGCATATTTGCCTAATTAGTTCAAACCTATAGGAGCTTGCCATTATACCAACATAATTTAGCCATACCAGGAAATATAGTATAAGAACATAGTCAACCTGTTGCCTCTGAGAGCCTGCTTATAGATATATTTTTAGTGTCCCAAAGCAACAGATGAGTGAAATAGTTATTTTTTTTTATTTTTATCTATATCGGTTTATGCTTGCACAACATTTCAAACTTCATTATGATACGCTTGATGTCGTGTGGTGTAATCTGGACAAGAGCCCTTTGGATTGCTCCACTGGTTATTGCATAGGCTGATTACTCAGTTGATCAGCTGGCAAGGTTGCAGATTTGGAGTACATGCCATGACTAATCTTCCCCTCCAATCTGTCTAAGCATTGTGGATATGATTGGTTATGATGTGAAGAGCAAAGGGCTGTTATGACAGCAGCACTGGCACTTAAAAAGCACCCTGTCGAACTGACATAAAGTACATATTTTACCCTCTGGTATTCCTCACTTAGTGGTCACACTTGTGCCACTTATAAGTCAAAACATTATAATTGTATCTTTTTTAATTGTACTTGTACTTGTTCTTTTTGTGTGTTCATATGACAAGTGCCACACAAATCACCAAGTTCTGTAGCATTCCGATAACTTATTTTTTTTTTTTAATGTATACATGACCAATGACCACTAGGTGGTTACATTTCTATTTCCAAAAATAATTCTGTGCCAGTGCATACTAGTGATGTGCGGGTCGGAGTCTTTTTCAACCCGCGGGTCCCGCTTTTATGAAATTATTTGGCCTGCCCCAGCCCATCCCGCAAATAAAGTAAAATTTCTGAGACTACCTGCGCATCGGGGACATCACGCAAGTTACGTTGCTATGTAGACCTTCGTATTGTAACCTCATCAAAGAACCTAATAAATTATGAAATTAGATATTCCAAATATTTATTATAGGTTATAGGGAATTGCATGCAACATACATGGATTTAAAAAAAAAAAATTTAATGACCCGCCCCACAAATAAAGTGCCAATTTATATACCCTCCCTGACCCGCGGGTTACCCGCAGGGTCCGCAGGTTATGAGATGATCCGCGCATCACTAGTGTACGCGTAGGGTTTAAAACTTAAATCACATTCATAGTTCTGAACTGAGGCGTTTTGTGTCTGTATGTAGATACACAGGTAAAGCTGCTGCCCCCTTCAGGAGTGGATGTGCTAAAAAGACCTCAGAAGACCTTTGGGAACATTCAAAGTGGAAGGATATTTAGTTACAAATATTTGCAAAACTGTAATCCTTGGAATCTTTGTTGGACTGTGATATAGCACAAGTCAAATAAATGTTTTTTTTTTTTCTTTTTTTGTCGGTGTTTAAGGCTAGAGAGCTGAAGATAGAATTGATTTTTTTAGTTTTAAAGACCGTTAGAGTGCTTGTTTTCCCTCTGGTGTGACACATGGACGCCAATTTCCTTAGCTATTAAAACTGTAATTAAGTCTAAAGAAAACCAGAGCACTTCCTTCATGGGAAAATCACTAAAGGGGAATGGATGCAAGTCCACAAGAAAGATCGGTTTGTACTAATGAGCACAGATGGAGTCATTAAATGTTTGAATGACATGTTGACATGTCTTTACACAAGGATGTTTTATGGAATGAGTAATAAGATTGTGTCTAAATCCCAATTCACATCCAAACAAAAATATGTGCTTTTGAGTATTTAAAGAGAATCTATGTGAGTGTTAGCATCTAAATTTATTCCTATAATGTTTTTAGCAGCCATTTCTCAAGTCTTCAGTATTTGATGTTCAAGAAACATGTCTTATTATTATAAAAGTTGAAAACAGTTGTGCTGCTTAATATTTTTGTGGAAACCGATGCATTTTAGCATTCTTTGATGAATTGAAAGATTTTTTTTTTTTTTTCGTTTAATTGAAATAGAAACTATTTTACTGTTTCGGAAATCATAACATACTTTATTACTGTCGATTTTGATTAGTTTAATGTTAAATCAAAGTCATCTAGGCTAACATAGAACGTATAGTATGTGAATTGGGATGTTGAGTCATTTAATATGCACAACAATTTTTAAAGTGTCTACATTTGTTTCTGTGTATGAAGATAATAACGTGCATGAAAGTGCATCATTTTGAGTGACGCACCCTTTCTCAAACATCATCTTTATATTTGAGTCTGTGACTCCAGACGACGTAACCTTAACTCTTTATAAAGTGTCTGATGTTAATGTCGTCAAGATGTTTGTTTTCTTATTGTATTTAATAACAATTTAACCTCCTATTTCAGTATGTTATTTGATTTTGAGCTTTTGAAAATAAATGAACATGAACACATCAGCAGGCTGTGATCTTCCAGTCTCTTAAATGTTACATGTAAAGGCAGTTTGTCTTCCTAATTAAAAGCCACTTTAATTTGGGCTCCTTTCCTGTCTGTTTTTTTTTTTTTTCATAAAATGCTTTACTAACCTTAAAATGTCAGGCTTTTTTTCTTTTGCACTCACGATGCTTCTGTAAGTTTCATCCTCCTTTGTCTTTTTTTCTTCTTCTTCAATTCTGATTATTACCAACTTTTCTCAGCCAAGCGTGTTTTTTTTCTTCTTTTCAGATTACTTTCGGATCAGAGATTCCCAAGACCTACTATGTTCGAGACTCCATTAAAGTGGACTATGAACAGTCTGTGACTATTGGCCGTGGCTCATCTCATCAGGTGGAATATGAGCTACTTGCACCAAACTGTGCGCTAAGGTTAGCAATCAGAGGAAACACAATACATGTTATTTCTAATATTTTCTAATACAACACAAAAACACTTTCTGAAACTGGTAATAGACATGGGGGTTTGCTATGAAGCAGTCACGACCGTGTTACGACCGCTAGGGGTCAGCCGTAACAGGAAAAGGAAGAACGTCTCTAAACCAGAGAGATGTTGAATAAAAAATTATTTATTTACAAGTTGGGGCTTAGCATCAGGGGCAATCCAGGCCAAAATAACAAACAAAAATCCTCTTTTTTAACCCTCTACACTTCCTAAATCAAAATTAAAGAAACCAAAAGAAATAAAATATTCAACTTACCTGACTCCCTAAACCCAAAACAATGTGAAAAGTGACATCAAAATAAAATGGCGTCTAACCCCCTATGTCCCTCAACTTAACAAAAACTAAGATTAACAAAATGTTTACAAGATATATATACACGAGTTAACAGCAAACAATTTACAATCAGAATCCAAAATCGTGGTCAATCAGGCTTAGGTCAAGTTAACCGGGAATATCACAGAATTTAGGCAAAGAAAAAAAAAACAATACAATATAATTATCACAGAACTCCATCGCAATCTTATACACCAACACACTATCTCTCTGGTAAGACACTCAAAAATTCTAACAAACAACAATAACAAGGCAAACGGCAAATTATCAAATCATACACAATGGCACAATCATGGCCCCGATTGAGTGTTTGGGGCAGTTCTTATATCTGGATCAGGTGAAGAGGAGAACCAATCACAGCCTCCAATAAATGATCTCCAGGAACCGCCCATCTGAAACAAACATACACATAGAGAACACAAGAGGGCAGAATGGAAACAACCAACAAATGACTTTGGCTCATAACAGTGATCGTGACATCAAAGGTGCTGTAAACAGTTTCTTTTTGAAAAACTATGCATAAAACTTATGTGTCAAACTAGCTAACCAGCAACACTCTCTGTATGGGACGTGCATTTGGGTTTGCTAACATTGGTTTGGAAAGGCCTGGGTTTGGAGATGATTTTACAGTTTAATTGGATTTAGATTGACAAAACATTAAAAAGCAACTTTCAGGATTGAACATGAGCATTAAAGGGGACATAAACTGAGAAACCAAAATTCCATTGATCTTAACGTCTCAAGTTTCAGAACTCAAAACTTTGTCATTAGTCTAAAAACAGGTTATATTGAAGGCAGTCTGCCAAAACGCTCTACTCTATGATGTAATAGTGTGGATAAGCACCGCCTCCGCAGAAGATCAACACCTGCTTCTACATCACGGCCTGTTAAGCCCCACCCACTGATTCATGTATGCAGTGTTTATGAGCGAGTGGTTTATTCGTTTTTGACCTAAATCACAGCTGCGTCCATCTATGAGGAATGTCGTTTAGTTTAGTTTATTAATTTATAATAACGTGAACAGTCTCCTTTCATGAAAAGAGCAGCTTTAGCCTCTATGGCTAATTTGCAGCTGTAGTCCCCGCCCAGTTGCTAATAGGCACACAGCAAATAAATACATTACAATTATATTCATATTTACAGCATAGCTAGACAAGAAGGAGTTAGATATACAAGCAAAGTGGCACAAGCATAGACAAGCAAGCACAGATTGCAAAAGCATAAAAGCAGTTCAAGCAATAAAACAGTACAAATCGACACAAAGAATTATCACACAGAGGCCACATTGTAGCACATACAGGACATAACATTGAGGCAGGCAGCAGATATCGATCGCTCTATTAGCTTCACATCGCAAGAACTCAGTTTATGTGTGACTCTCTACTCTCTTCTTCAGATGGCAGTTCACCTGTGATGGTGCTGATGTAGGTTTCGGTGTCTATAGGAAGAAGAAGATGGGAGAGTGGATGAAGGCCAGTGAAATGGAGGAAATTGTGCCAAATGAGCGTTACAACGCCCACCTGGTACCCGAGGACGGATCCCTCACCTGCCCAGAACCAGGAGTGTGTAAGTACAGACTCAACAGGCTTTATTTCTCATCACCACTTCAGCATTAAACGTGCATCTGGATTTACTGAATTTTGTTTTATTCAGACGTTCTGCGATTTGACAACACGTACAGTATCTTCCAGTCCAAAACGGTCAGCTTCACAGTGGACGTTCTCCTACCAAGTCAAGTCAACCAATCAGAACGTTAGAAATTGTGGCAATAAGTTGAGATTATGAAACAGTTTGGAAACTCTTGCTCTGAAGCATAACAAACTTATATCTTCTACAGTATCTCTTCTGTAGTATAAAAGGAAAATATTATAATAATGCTGTTCTCGAAAAGGAGAGTATGTACTTTAATTGAACTGACTAATCACTGCATTAAAATGGTGGGATGAAATTTAGTCTTCAGTGATCGATGTGCAATGACAGACTGTTTCATCCACCGATAATTTGGATCCTGACTTCAATCCCAGTGTGATTCTTTAAGATGATTTATCATATATGAATGAAGTGTTGATATTATTAGTGAGCTATCACTAGTAGTCTATCAAGTGTAACAACTGTTGCAGATGACTAGACTGAAACTGTCTTGGTATGTATTCTTTGAGCTTACCCTTATGTAACCTCTTTATGAATGCCTTAACTCGTGTTCTTTATCTGTTTAGTTCATTTTGATCATGAATTCATCTGATAATAAGTCTGCAGTTTTCTCTCAGAATGTGGTTAGAGGTTCAGTTATTACCTACTTTTATGTTGTTGACGCACACAAATCTGTGAACCTTTAGAAATAATTTGTTTACAAAGAATATTTAACTTGATACAGAGTATGATGTCGACATGTCATGGTTGGGTTGCGGTGTTTTAATCCTTTTTTTTTTTTACTAATCGATGTCAATTTTTCATAGTAGGATTTTATACCTCAGGTCCTTGTGTTTACGGTACCAGTGCCTGTATTTGATTCCACCAACATACATCTGTTCTGGAAGTGACCACATTGTATTTTGTCACTATTGATTTTGTAATACTAATGTAATTTATACGTGATATTGTATTGATTTTGATTAATTAGCTAATTAAATATATATATATATATTACAATAGCAAAAAAAATCTGTTTTCATCTCTTTCTGACCTATATGTATGCATACTTTTTAACGAGTGTTTAACAGTCAGTTCTAATGCAGAGACCAAATCTACTCTAAAATGATTTTTAAAAAGTTTTTTATTTTAATCAATGTGTGATTGCCCATTAGAAGGTGTCATTAAAATGGAAATCTGTCGTATAATAAACTAACACATACAAGCACATTCACGCACATACACACTCAATTTAAATTGTAATAATATTTCACAATATTAGTGTGAATAGTTATTAGTTTGTACTTTAATTTGTGAAAAGCCTTGGTGAGCATACAAGACTTAATCTTCTTCCGTCCTTGTGGTGCTTAAACAGTAATCTATTATATTAATTAAAAAAATTATAAGAAAAGAAGATAGGCTCTTAAGCCCACCAAGGCTGTTTTTCAAAAATACAATAAAACATTACTATTGTGAACTTCACATTTTACATAAAAAGGTAGATTAGTCTAATCTGAATATGAAAAGTAAGATTGATCACCACAAAGTGCCAAAGCTATAGTTGGTGAAAGTGTATTTTATAGGTTGGTTCATGGTTCATGGTCTTAACAAATGTCAATGTTTATGAAACAAGCACCTGTGCTGAATTTTCTGTCTAATCAGTGCCGATAAACGATTATTCGTGATTAATCACTCTCCGAAATGCAAGTTTTTGTTTACGTATGTGTGAGTACTGTGTATATTATGTAAATATATTATGTACACATGTATCAAAACCTACTGTAGCGTGTATAGTTATAAATAATAAATATACATAGTGCACACACATATATGATGTAAATAAATGTTTTGGATGCGATTAATCACTATTAATCGTTTGACAGGACTAAATCTAATCTAATATGGTGTTCACAAAATTATTCTTTTTATTAGGCTATCAATGTTAAAAAGAATGTTGTACTGCTTAATATTTTGTGGAAACCGAGATACATTTTTAAAGAAATTTCTGATCAATGTAAAGTTCAAACGAACAGCATTGATTTGAAGTAGACATTTTTGTAACAACATAAATGTCTTTACTGTCACTTTTGACCAATTTAATGCGTTCTCCGTGATTACCATGGACAGTAAAAGAAATACAAACATTGGTTTCTTAAAAAAAAAAAGGTATCTATTTTAAGTACTTTCACCTAACAAGCGCTTGGGACAGCTAAACAGATGGCTCCATAGATATACATATTATGCATATCTATGGATGGCTCCACCAGTACAGGAGAACAACTGACCCTCGGTCGCGTTTTTCAGACAGGCGTCGCGACGGCTTCCCTCTTAGGGGTCCTCTGGGTGAAGACTGGATATTTCAAGCATTTATTCTTACTTTCTGTGCCACGTGATGGCACGTGTACACGTTGATTGAGTATTTAATCAACTGAAAGTGTTTATTGTACAAAATATGGTCAAATTATTAAATACATTCATACGAAAATACCTAAAAAGAGTATTTTAATAGTTATAACGGAGCATGGGTGACACCCAGTGGATCTTTTTGATATTACACCTCATGCATCTTCGGTAGGTGGGCACCTTATTCTTTTCTCTCTTTTCTCTTTTATTTAATGTAATAAACACTATAGATTATCGTTAATAGTAAATCAATGCACAATAAATTGAGATAGGGAAAAATATAAATATACAAAAGTATAAAGAAGAATCCTAGCGGTTTTGCATGCTTGTTTGCTTATTTATTTTTAATCTGGAAAATAACTACAAACTAGATTTAAATCAATGATGAATATGCATTTTGCCCACTTTACAGTAGATTACGAGAGCTCTCGAGTTATAGAGAAAACTATTTTACTGACTACATTTAGCACACTTAACCTTTAAATAACGAGTGTTTTGACTTTAGTGTAAGCTGTTGTGATATTTTATCTACTGTTATATAACAGTTATACAATTAAAATTGCTGTGATCACACTGTCATTTTACTGTGATAATTACTGTATCACATAAGTAATAAGTAATCATTTTTAAATAACATGAAATCAATATTTGCAGAACATTCACTACAAAACAAACTATACATAGCACATTATAATTAATTACACAATCATTTGTTACATTAATTAAATGGTTTGATGAAACTACCAGGGTTGCAATGATTCAAAAACCATGGGTGCTGATGAAAAACCTATTAAGTCAAAATAAATAAAAAACAACTGGTGTGTGTGGTGTCTTACTGAAAAAAAATATATATATCCAAAAAGCTGTGTTGAGGGTTTCCAGCAACTGAAAACTATTTTAAAATGTTTTACTGGTGCATTACTAATGACACGTTTCTAGTTTGTATTTTTACTTGTAAACACTGTAATACACTATATTGTTATTATACATGTGCATACGTCTAAATGATTGTGTTGATTACATTCTGTTGCTTTTACAAAAATAACACATTGTGTGATCTTTCGCTGCAGCATGAAGCTACTGAATGCTGCTTTTGGGCTTTTGTTATGCTTTTATTTTGTACAGAGAATTTAGCTTGATTACAACAAGCTAACACAAGTTTTGATCAGGCATTTAAAGCAGCTACCGCCTGGGTCCTAAAGGAGACCCGATCGCGGGTGGAGACTCGATTTGTCGCGACGACGGCAGCTTCACTCTCGGGTCGGGACGCTGACAACAAGCGAACAGAGATAAACAGAGAAATCCGCATCCATCCTGCCGAGTTTCTCTATCCATTGGAAATATATCGCTATATGTGAACTGAAGAGAATTTCGTAAGTTCATTCGGTGAGTTATTAGCGCGCTCTGTGTAGCTTATTCGCGGGTTTTGGGCCGATTTGTCGCAGGATGTCTCAGTGTGTGTGTCGCTTTGTTCTGAGCAGTAGCCATTTTTAATCGGTTCCCACATCAACAAGTCCCCAGAAACCCTTCATTAACGCATTGATTACTCATTATACCAGCAGATGTTAATGAAACACCCGCGTTGCTGCGGTTTGAAGCTCGTTTGACGGATCTGGTGGAGTTTATACAACAGAAGAGGCTCTAGGCTAATGTCACTAGCATTGCTAAACATCTCATGAAGTCTTTGTGAAAATCGCTCACGTTATATTAAATGTCGTTATTGATCAGCTCTTACGTTCGTGTTTACAACTTGTAGTGTGTGATTGTGTTGATTTCGTGTGTGTGGAATGAGCGGGTTGTTTAATAATCAGGCTGAAGAGCCTCTGTTTACATCTCATGCTAACTGTTCGTTCATAGATGTGTTAGCTTCGTTTAGCCTGTCATCAAAATGTTTCGTTCTGTATTATTACATCACACTGATTTCATAATCCACAATGTTTAACGTGTCCCTATTTCTCGGGGTTTCTCGTGAAGTCTTACTGATGTGTATTTCTCACGAAAGCAGGTTTTAAATCTCTGTCATGATTAATCTGACTTTGGCACTGATGATGGTGGTCGTTTATAAGTGTGTTAGCAGTGCATCAGCCATTTTTGCAATTATACAAGCAAGTACTAGGTAATATTAACAACATGCACATACTGTATGGTAAGGATTTGGTTCAGGTTTAGCTGCTTGTAATTATGTATAATTTTTTTCCTTATCAGTATATTAAAGATTCATAGCCTGAAACAGACACTGTAACTTTTAAAGTGTTACCTTTACTTTGAGTTGAACAGCTGACACACAAATAAAAATCGGCAAAAAGTGTCCTCATCCTCAGGCCTTCCAAGATGAAGTTTGTTTTTTCTTAGGAAGAGATGTGGAGACATTTAGCACTTGCTCCGCAATGCATCCTCTTCAGTGAATGGGTGCCGTCAGAGTGAGAGTCCAAACAGTTGAAAAAAACATCACTATAATACACAAGTAATCCACACCACTCCAGTCCATCAGTTAATCATCTTGTGAATGTGAAGCCAAAAGTTGGGTTTTTCTAAGAAATGAATCCATCATAAGGCGTTTTTAACTTCAAACCATTGCTTCTGGCTAAAAACACGAGTCTCCAGTCATAAAGTGGTCTGAATCAGGAGAAAAATCTCCACCGTGCAAACACCGTTTACAGACCAAAACAGCTCTAGACAAATATATGGATGGATTTTGATGTGAGAGACAACAGGGGATGGATTTCTTCATTGGAGGAAGCTATGGTCATGTTAAAGATTTGATAAATTTTAGCCAGAAGCAATGGTTTGAAGTTAAAAACATCTTGATGATGAATTAGTTTTTTTTTATAAACGCTGCTTTTGGCTTCACAAGACGTTAATTGATGGACTGGAGTGGTGTGGATTGTTTGGACTCCTTTAGGGCTGCAACTAACGATTATTTTGATAATCGATTAATATATTGATAATTTTTTCGATTAATCGGTTTATGTACTTATATTTTTAGTTTTTCCCATTTTTTCCCCCAAGTAAATTATTAATAAAGGATCTTTATCATTCAGCATAGATTAAGAGATTTGAACCATTTTGCATTGTCATATCCTCATCAAAAATATACCTGGAGTTGTTTTATTATGTGTTAGTAATCCTTTGTCGAACTCTTCTGCAATCAGAACACTGACCCATACTCTAGCAAATTTCACAAGGAGATTTCAAATAATGTTTTCACCATGTCAGTCCTTAGGGCTCCTAAAGTAGTTTAACATCCCGAACAAAGCTTAAGGAATCTTTCAGAACATATTTTCACGAAGAATAAGGATAAAACAGAATAAGATTGCAGTGCGTTGTATTTTATTATTTACTGGGAAACGGCTTTATAGCTTATGCTGTGAAATTGTAAACAATCCTTCGAATAAAGTGCCAATGGCATGAAACCTGAATGGAACTCACAATTTAAAGTAAAATCCATCAGAAGGTTGTCCAGAAAAAAAAATTGGACACAGACAAAAAACCTGCTGTGTGAAAAAGAGCAGTGAATACTTAGAAAAAAAAAAGTGCATTTCAAATATCTTTAAACATTTACCTCTCTCATTCAGTCATAATTAGGCTGCACGACTGAATTATGAACTGGTAAACGACAAACTGATCACAGAACATGTTTCTAAAGCTTTAAATGTTAACTGTTAAAAAGCAATGTTATCAGCTTTTACGACTAAACATTTGCAAACAACATTGTACTGGAGAATCTGCACAAATAAAAGGCTTAGGGGCCGTTCACATATCGCGCCTAAAAACGCGTGGAAAACGCTAGGCGCACTGCTTTCTCCTCCTTTCCAAAGCGCTCGTGCAGTTGCGCCCCTGGGGCGTCTGCCTTTGCTAAGCAACCATGACGTGCTCTCTCCTTGAAGACGCGGAAATTTCAGCAAAGGATAAATGGATTTGCAGCTCAAAAAATCGCTTGCAGTAGCTCTGCTACTAAATTTATTTCAAAATGGAAATCCATATACAGCTATGATCAGCTGTTCCTTCATCTTGGCTGAGCTTTTAACGTTGTTACGGGAAAGGATGAAGCTGATTTAGTTCTTGTCACATGACCCGCGGCGCACTTGCCGCATTCTGAAAAGTTGAAATGTTTTTAACTCGATGCGGTGCGGACGCGCCCAATAGTATCGGAAAAACGGACGCGTCGCGACCGCGTCGCTTCCATTATGAGCCTACATTGGAAATAACGAACATGAGCGCGCAAAAGACGCGATATGTGAACGGCCCCTTAAACAGTTCAGTAGTGCAGAGTTTACAGGTTAATCTTCTCTTTTGATGGCTCAAAGTAAAGTACTCCCACACATCCCGCTAAATGCTGCAGAGACGCTGTTCGGGAAGCACGTGACATAAAACGAGGCCAGCAATTGGCTATTCGCTACTTCTCCTGTTGTACTGGCTGAGTAAAACCTCCGGTGGCTCATTACTGCCACACTTTGGTCACCGCAGATTTGAAATATGCACGAAATGAGCCACTTACGGCAAATAAGTCATTTAGCAACGAATCGATGACTAAATTAGTTGACAACTATTTTAATAATCGATTAAATCGATTCATTGTTTCAGCTCTGGACTCCTTCTGATGGCACCCGTAGGTTTCTTTTTAAGCATATATTAATTATTGGATGAACCATTCCTTTAAAATCCTTTTGTGTGTGTAGGGGACACGCATAGCATCGTCATTGTTTGTTAGTCATCCAAAATAATTGACAATGAACTTCTGTTTGTCGTCTTCTGTTATCTTTTTTTTTTTTTTTTTTTTTTTTTTTTTGGGAGACTATCAAACATGTATTTAATCTGGAACACTTTGAGAGTGATTATACAGGAGTCTGTTGTTGTCTTTTCTCCCATAAATATTTACTTAAAATGTTCCGTATACTGTATTTTTACTTTTAAACTGAAGATGTGCACTTGAAGTTAAAGCCAAAGATGTAAATGATTAACTTGGTCTCATGTAAGTCTAGTGTTTTGGTTTTCTTCTGTGGAACACAAAGGTAGATGTTATGTAGATGTCCATGTTGCTCACAGTGAAAGCATTTTATTGCAGTTACAGAAACGGGATACTCCAGGATGTCTTGTTGAACATGAATATTTCCCTTCTGGAGAGCTCATGCATTTCATTCTAGGTCCCTGTCGCTATCGTGCATCTAGCAGCGAGTCGTAGTGTTTCCATGTTCTCACTTAGACAGCGGGACACTTTTGTTATGAAAGTGTTGATTTCAGCTTCATCTCCTTTCCAAGATGTCTGAATGATCCCCATGTAGCGCTTAAAAAAAAAAAAAATATATATATATCTATATCATTCTGTCCAAGATTGTGTTTTGTTGTTTGAAATGTGTCTGAGCCGCATCCTCTAGTGTCCAGATGGAAAGCTGATGTTTTTGTGGCATAGAAATTATTCTTCATCAAAGTTCATAGGGTGTGTTGGAGAGACGTTGGTTCTTCTGCTAAAAGTCATGTCATTTTGTGCGTTTCTCCACAGAAACAGACGGTACTGAAGAAGAGGTGCAAAGAAAAATTTCCATACTCGATGACATTACATCGCAATGTCAGATCGTTTGGGGCAAATAACCAAGTCCAAGGATGGGAAAAGCAAGTATTCATCACTCAGCCTATTTGACAAGTACAAAGGGAAATCAATAGAAACTCAGAAAACCACAGGTGAGTTACTCACATCCGTATTCTAGTGTTTGTTGCTATTGCCTTTTATGTAAATCTGATTTCATAGAGCCGTGCTTTAAATCTCAGATCGCTTTTGCATGTTTAGATGTGTCACACCGTGTGTAGTAACACCAGAGCAGCAGCAGATCTCGTATATGTGTGTGTTAACCGTAATGTGCCAGTATTTGTGACGCATGTGATGTTTTCCCGATTTCACACATCTCTCTTTCTCTCTCTGTAAACCTGCAGTTGTTGCACGACATGGCTTACAGAGTCTTGGCAAAGTGGCCGCTGCCCGGCGCATGCCCCCTCCCGCTCACCTGCCGAGTCTGAAGTCTGAGAGTAAAGGAAACGATCCCAACGTGATTATCGTGCCCAAAGACGGTACAGGATGGGCAAACAAGCAGGATCAACACGATCCAAAGAGGTCAGAGAAAATGCTGCTGCAGCATCAGCACTGCTGTCCATCACTCTCACGAAAACCTCTCTGTTTGTGAAGTGAACTGACGGACAGACTGTGAACCGTAGTGTGTTTTTTGTGTCTATGTGTGTCATTGTACAGCAGACACTGATTGTGTCATGCAGAGCTGCTTATATTAAGAAAGGCATGTGTGTAGAGGGAAAAAGAGATGCTCATGTTAATGAGTTAATGAGGACGTTACAGTCACTCTGTGCTGCTGTGAGTGTCTCACCCAGACTAAAGCAACTCAATTAAAATGTTTTAAATGCTGTAGTCCAGCTAAAATTGTACCAGCAGTAATTTTTTTTAATGTTCAGTAACACATCATGCTGCATATATGCAAAAACGTGATGCAGGGCTCAATAGTCTGACTGTTTCACTCACATTTGTGGCTAAAAATAGAGGTTTGTGAATGAAGTCAAGTCTTAATGGGTCAAAATTCAGTTTGTAATGTGAATTTTGGTCATAAAGTCTTAATCTCAAGGGGTATAACAAATGTTTAATTTCAGTAGATCTTAAATTTGTGGATGGAAAAAATAGTAGTTGTGATAGTGTAATGTGATTTCAATTTCAAAGAGCCGATTCATTTAGTGTTCAGAACGGGTTGTAATCAATGAATACCTTTTGTATGGGTGCTTGAATTCCTTGAAAAATGCTTTATTTTAATGTATTGTCTTCAAGGTTTGAAAAACACTTGGATTTTGGATTGGTTTCATAATAATTTGCCTTCTTACTGAATAGTTTTTTTTTTTTTTTTTTTTTACATAAAATAAGCCAAACAGCTATGCTCGAGTCTGTGCATGTGGCTGTAGTGGGATCTTTATTAACAAGATAAAAGCATGCCAGGACGTTGTGAGAACTAGTGTCATTTTTCAAATCGTCATATCGTCAGCCTGTGAGATCGACGATAGACTCTTTGTTCTTGTCATAGAATAACTATTTGGCGTTTTAAAACATGCAGGTGCGCGAGAGAGAGCCTATGGAATCACCAGTAATAGAAAAAATTAACTTTCAAACATACTGATAAACTAACGTTAAACAGCTAGTTCATATTTAGTCTGACGCAAGTGTCATATCGCGTGTCCTGTGACAAATTTGCCGCATCTGCACATCGAAGTTATCATTCTAAATGTTCAGCAAAATCAGTCAAAGGTGAAAATCAGTAGTATATTTAATTTAAAGTCCAACAGTTTAACACTAATGTCATCTTGACTATCGACAGAGACATCTGTTTACGTCTGTCTCTGACTATCGTTGATACACAATACTATCGTCTATCGGCACAACCCTAGCGAGAACTAAATAATTTAGTAGCCTCCCATTAAATCAGGTTTTTTCATTGAAGAGTATGCCCTTTCAAGCCATATAAAAGGAAAAAAAAATATAAAAAAAAAATTGCCCCCCCCCCCCCTCATTTAAACTAAATCCTTTAAAACGATCGAGATTTAAGTAAAAAAGGAAAATTAATGAAGTGTATATTGCGGCATATGTTTAGAAATGCTGACAATGCATAAGATTTCTTTATGCATATTTTTCCCCAGCATTGAGCATTATAACATCACACACGTTTGTGTTGAGCGCATATTGTTAAATTGTTACATTTCTATATGGCAGCGCCTGCAAATCATTCATCTATTTTAATACTGATCTTACGAAAGGTAAATTTGTGTAGTTAAACTCTGACAATGCAAATGGAAATCAGTACGTGGAAAAAAAAAATAAAACCGGTTTACTACATATTTACTAAAGTAAATCCATGGTAAATTTATTTTGTTCAGTCATATATTTTTAAAAAAAAGGAAACGGGTATGAAATATGATTAGTAACAAAAAATCATTAATGAGAAGACTAAGTTGACTGTGGCAGGTTGGTTGGGAAATACATTTATTTATTCAGATTGCACATTTGGAAGGGAAATGTATTAATAGGAACATTTCAGCAGGTGATATGAGATCCTTAGTTTTGTAATGCAAACTCCATGTGAACGTGCTCCCACGTAATATTTTAGAAGGACCTTAAACGGATACTCCACCCCAAAATGAAAATGTTGTCACAAATCACTTACCCCCATGTCGTTCCAAACCCGTAAAAGCTTTGTTCATATTCAGAACACAATTTAAGATATTTTGGATGAAACCCGGGAGGTTGGTTGTGACTGTCCCATTGACTGCAAAATAAATGACACTGTCAAGGTCCAGAAAAGTATGAAAGACATACTGTCAGAAAAAAGTCCATCTGCCATCAGTTGTTCAACCGTAACATTATGAAGTGACAAAAATACTTTTCGTACACGAAGAAAAGAAAATGTTTTGTTCAACAATTTGTCTCCTCTGTACCGGTTTGCGCCATTTTAGAGAATATCTACTGAACGCAGGCAGCTTATGCTCTTCTGTGTCAGCTGCAACACAAGGATATGTTTTCTGTGTATTTACACTTTGATTTGAACGAAAACGGCACATCTGTGCAGCGTGGCTGACACAGAAGAGTATAAGCTGCTTGTGTTCAGTGGATGTTCTCCAAAATGGTGCTACGGTGATGCATAGAATGACATTTTAAAAAAAATAAAGGCTGGAATGTGAGGTTTATTAATATATTAAACTTATTTATTTGTGAAAAACCTGTGATTGGCAAATCATGTTTGTAGTATGCTTATTAATAAGCAACTAGTTAATATTGAGAGTATACAGTACCCTCAGTAAGCATTAGGACAAAGTTGCTCTGTTAGCTGTGGAGTCAAGAAATCTAAATATGATTAAAAGATGAATATCAGACGCAACTACAGCATTTTATTATTGGATGATTCAACACAAAGATGTTTTACCATTTAAGAGGATCAGTACTTTTATAGTTTCATCCCCCAGTCTCATGTGAGTATAAGTATTGGGACTGTTAGCTCACAGGTCTTACTGAGTGATCAGCTGGTGTCCTGTTGCATTAATTCAGATGTTAAAAGCAGGAAAAGTGTCAGTATCAGTTATATCCATTGCTTCTGCATTCAGAGTCCTGCATTTGATAACACACACAAGCCAGGATGAAGATGTGGGAGCTGACTTTGAGAGAAAAGAAAAAGAATGGTAAAATAAGTGTATGTAGAATCAACAACAACCTCTAGAAAGCTGGGGTGATGGTTTTACAATCTAATGTCCAAAGGAGACAGACACAGAATTACAGAAACTACACCGCAAGATGCAAACCTCTAATCAGCATCAAAAATATAAAGGCAAGATTAGAGTTTGAAAAGCAAAAAGGTGAGCCAGTAGAGTTTTAGAACGGAGTTTTATGGGCAAATGAGACCAAGATTAACCTATATCTGTGTGATGGGAAATGTGGAGAGGGAGAAAAACGTAAATGCTAATGATCCTAAGCACACAACCTCACCTGTAAAGCATGGTGGAGGTTGTGTCAGAACAGTGACCCAAAACACCCTGCCAGTTCAGTCAAGAGGTTTAAAGAAATGAAATGTCTTCGATGGACTGAGTCAATCTCCAGATTGAAGTCTTTTTGATCATTTGGCATGGGCTGTATTAAAGGCTGGGAAAAGCTTTTCAAAAGATGAGTCTGGTGATGTCTGTGGGTTGCAGACTCACTGCCTTGTTTGAAACTAAATATTAGCTTTTAAACGTCTACATTTGCTTTGTTCAGTTGTCCCAGTACTTTTGCTCACATCAGATAGGGGGATCAAACACTAAAATATAAAATAAGGTTCTGTAGTTTTAACTCGTATTCATTAAATGTCTCGACTCCACAGCACACTAAGCATTTTTGTCATTACTGTCCCAATACTTTTGGAGGGCACTGTTAATACATAGTTCAAAATAGGCCTATAAATAATTACAAAATTATTCCAGAGTATTTAAAAAAAAATAGTTTACTTTTTGTTTTAAGAAATGTGCTTGAGAATTGTGCTTGTAAATGTGTCTTTGTATCCACTAAGGAATTATTTGACACATTATTTGATAAATTTTAACCATGCCCCTAAAATCTTTTTTTAATGCGTTCTTGAATTGTTCAACTTGGGAACACACAGGCCTGTTTTTTAAAGAAAAAAGCACTAAGTTATGTTGCATATTTATTAGAACTACATAAGACAAGTAAAATGAGTTGCAAGACTTAATTGGATCTTTAGTGTGTGTGTGTGTGTGTGTGTGTTATCTGTGCCACATTTTGAAGGTCCATTCATATGGCTGAAATGACCATGGACATCATGCTCAAAAGCTTAGATTTGCAGTGAGGTGAACACTTTCTTTGCGACAGTTCTATTTTTTTTTCTCTTCTTTTTATCCACATGCTGTAACTAAGTGATGTATGCAGTAATTTGAAATCTTTTTCTGGTTATTTAAATACGTACTTTGTTCTCAAAATACTCCGCTCTATTTCTGGATGCAAATGGCCATCACACGTTGTCTGATTGGTGTCTGTTTCCTTCTGTAGTTCCATTGCATCATCAGCACAGCTGCCGGAGTCGCAGCCACCGCCGGCTTTACAGAAATCTGTCTCCAATCTTCAGAAGCCCATGCCAATAACCAGCCAGGAGGTACAGATGGCATGCTCTTCATCTCTTCATGGTGCTCACCTGATGTTAATGTCATGGTGTCTGATGTCTGCTGAATGTGTTTCTGTCCCTCTAGAGCACAAGTACAGGTGGACAAAAGCAATGGGCACAGCTCAATGGAAAGGCAGTAGATCAAGATGGTAATCATCCGTTTATTCTGATCAAAGGTGTTTGTTGTTATGTCATGTTTTATATTTGTTTGACTCTGTTGTCCAGGTTTAAAGGTCTCAAGCCGACTGCAGCCCTTCTCTCACGAGGAATTTCCGACGCTGAAAGCAGCAGGCGAACAGGACAAGGCTGGCAAGGAAAGAAGCGTCTTCGATCCGTCGTATGGGCCCGGACCAAGCCTCCGCCCACAGAGTGAGTCCAGCTTTGTTCAGAGCGGTCAGGTTTGATGCTGGGAAATGTCAGGCATCTGTGATTTGTCATTGCATGTTTGCATCATGTAGTGCTGGGCAATATACTGGTTCAAATCGTAAACCAGTTTGAATTAAGGACATGGTATGAATTAAAAAAAACTAAATGGCATAATGGTACAACGAAGACAATATTGTAAATTGAGAGTAGTTCAATGTTAACTGCATATACTTTTTTTGACTAGCTCTTTAACTGGGCAAATAAACAAACCGTAAACAGTTGACAACAGAACTCAAAGACCGAAGATAAAATGCAAAGAGGTGAAAATACTGCAGCAGGCTGAGCAAACTGGCTTCACCATGTGTGAAATATTGAAAGAAAAACCTAAATGCTGAATTGGCGGTGAGGGTTTATATGAATGTATCTCTGAGACCTTTCCCAATTCCGCTTCCCCTCTGACTCCCACTAAGCTTCCTGACAATTCTGATATATCCTGACACAAAGGCAAAAAGTTATCACCCCACCACCCACTCCCAATTCAGTGTTTTTGCAGCTGTGTTATTTCTAAGGTCATGCTTTTATAGTGGATGGATGCAGTTTTTTGGGCTTCCAAATCTTGACCACCATTCACTGCCATTATAAATCAAGGAATAATAAAAAAAACAGCTCTGATTGTATTTGTCTGACAGAATAAAGTCATATGCACCTAGGATAGCCTGAGGGAGAATTAGTCATGGGGTAATTTTCATTTTTGGGTGGACTATCCCTAATCTCTTTTTTTTTCATTCGTAAACCAAAACACTTTTCACAAAGTAAAAAAGAAAAAAAAAAAAAGTTGAAACAATATTTGAAAATGTAGTACAGTAATATTTCTGTTGTATTATAGATGTTGAAATATCTGGTTACACTTTGTTTTAAGGTGTCCTTATTACAGTGTAATTGTACATTTAAGTAATGATTGAGTAATATTAATTGACTACAAGTACTTACTATATGATTTGTATTAAGATTAGGGTCTGGTTTAGGGTTACTTGTATAATTTTTTTGTTATAATAGTAAGTACATATAGCATGTGTAACAAGGACACCTTAAAATAAATTGTTACCAAATATCTATAAGCCTATCCCTTAACTTTGGCCCAGTTTCCTAACCGGGCATGAAAACAGGGTCACAAAACACTGTCAGTGTCTTGTAGATTTAAAATGAAAGGGAAAATAAGCCAAAAGGTCTGAACAGAAATGCAACTCTGACAGATCAGGAAAACCTCATGGTTTTAGTTGGCTTGTAAAACCACTGGCATGAATGAGTCTCGATGTGATGTGCTGATGTTGTGTGTCGTTGTCAGACGTGTCGAGCTGGAGGGAGGGTGGTGGGAGGAACCTGCAGCCCCCAGTGCTGTCTGCCTCCCCGCCCTGCACAGACACGGACACCAAGAGCAGCGGCTCGGCTGAGACCACCACTCCTCTTCCTCCCCCCTCCTCATCCACCTTATCCTCCTCATCATCCTCCGCTGCCGCTGCCCAGTCCTCTGATGTGAAGGAGCCGTCGCTGCGGCCCGCTCAGCCCGTGCAGCGCAGAGCCGCCCCATCAGCCCTCCAATACCAGCACCACACCACCACCACATACCACGACATGCTCCCTGCCTTTGTAAGTCTCTGCCCATCATATCCGTTATCCAGTGAGCTGTGCTTTCTCTGATGAAATGCTTATTGGCACTTTGTTTGTCAGATGTGCCCTAAAGAGACTCGTGACGCTCCAGGTTCCTCGGATCACGGCCCAACCACTGTGGTTGCCCCCGTGCGCTTTGAATCCAGGTTGATGTTCAGACCAGCGTTCCCTGCACCGGAGCCCGCCAAGTGAGTGTTGTGTGAATTACTGCAGTGGGGAATGCCTCTTTATGTCCTCTTTATAAATGGCTGTTTTTCATTTCCCAGTGGTGATTTAAGAAGAGAGGCCCGTTTCGCCCGTATCCCTCCACGCCCCTCCACTCGCCCGATCCGCCGCCCAGGAGATCGAGCTCCCCGTCCTGCCATAATCAACCCTGAGGACCTGAAGGACCTCGATGAACTGGACAATGACTGTGAAGATGGCTGGGCAGGTGAGCGCCAGTGTTTTTTATTAACAACAAATTTGTATATATATATATATATATATATATATATATATATATATATATATATATATATATATATATATATATATATATATATATATATATATATATATATATATATATATATATATATATATATATATATATATATATATATATATATATATATATTTTCATTGTGACCGGTGTCTGTTCTTCAGGTCTCCATGAGGAAGTGGATTACAGCGAGAAGCTTAAGTTCAGTGACGATGAGGAAGATCACTCCCACTGTGAGAAGAATAAGATCTGGTAAGCTTTTCTTTTTTAATTCAGTGCGTGTGGTGTGAACGACGCTTTTGTTGGAATTGAAGCTCATTCTAGTGCTTGTGTCTTGCAGGGATGGTTGGGACAACCATCAAGACCAGCATTCATCTCAGAGCTCTGGTGACTGTTTGTTTCCACGAGACGCTGAGGAGGAGTCATACTCGCGCCAGCCAGAGCCCGTACCCTCCAGGAAGACCAATGGACGATTGTCCTCTGCTGAATCTCAGGTAACAATTTACAGCCTTATGCATTTGTTTTTTTTATCTGCAGCAAGTAAGGCCAGCATTAGGATTGCATACAGACCAGAGATTAGGGGGAAAAAAGTATAAACAGACAATAAAATAAAAAGTGACATGCATTCAGCACAGTTTTTATTATATATATATATATATATATATATGTATGTATGTATGTATGTGTGTGTATATATATATATATATATATATATATATATATAATATATATATATATATATATATATATATACGTGTATATATGTGCGTATTTGAGTTTTTATTAATATATTGAATCATTTTTATTTTTGTATTTTATTTAAATTAATTTCAAAGGTTTAGTAATTTTGTTTATCATTTTTAGTATTTTGTCAAAATATTTTTTAGAATGTATTTCAGAATTAGTTTCTTTTGTACATAAGGTTAAGCTAAATGAAAAATTAAACAAGCTGAAAAACTTGTGATATTTTATTTAATGTTTTTATTTCCATAAATTTGTTTTCCATTGTTTTAACAGTTTTAGTTTTTAAAGGTCCCGTTTTTCGTGCTTTTTTTTTTGAAGCTTTGATTGTGTTAACAGTGTGCAATATAACATGTTCATGTTTCGCGTGTAAAAAACACAGTATTTTTCACACAATTCACCTATCTGTATACCGCTGTTTTCACTGTCATAAAAACAGGCTGAGGACTTCCTTGTTCTATAAAGTCCCTCCTTCAGAAATACGTAACGCGTTCTGATTGTGCCAGCGGTTCCTGTGTTGTGATTAGACAGCAGCTGAGCGCAGGCTTCCCTTCTGAAAACGCGATTGGACTAGTTTTGAGAAGCAAGTGGGCAGGAGCATGTGCTGGAGATGTACTTATAATCACAGGAGCGTTTTTACTGACGAGATGCGCATGAAAATCGCATTTGACTTTTTTGCACAGCCCTAACATCTAGTTAACAAAGCTAAACAGCGTTGTCCTTTGTCTAATAAGTTACAGAAACCGTTAAACGCACCAAAAACAACGCCTTCTCCAGACAAAAGAGGGAACTGCTCCATCTTTCAGGAATAATCTTTGTGCGAATCCGGCATTAAACTGATTGAGATTTGAGGAAGCTGTCCTCAGCAAGCTGTCCTCACCAAAATGTGCTGCAAATAGTTTTACATGTGGATTATAATTTTTGGGAACCGAGTTAAACATAAATTGTAACCATTAATCTCCAAGTACAGCGTCCCTGGGAAGCCCAAACAAAGGTGATTGGTCTCAGAAATGAAAATAACAGCTTTTCGACGACATGGCGACAAACACAAACGCAGCTCTTCCTCTTCTCCGTCGGAGTGCAACAAGACCACGCCCCCTTTTATGTGTATTCATGTGGGCGGAGGTTAGTCAAAAAACTGTTTTAGTGACGTCATTACTGCAGGAATTAGAGGGATGTAGTCCAAACAGGTTGTTTGTTGTAGGCGAATTCTGTTAAATAAAATATCTTGACTTCTTTTGGTTGGATAACCACCTACCAAATAAGTGATGATTGAGCATGTTTTTTTTTTTTTTACTAAATGTTTAAATGGACATTTTTAATAGCACCTTTAAGTTGGTCCCATCAGTTCAGGCTCATCTCCTTTCTCTGTTGTTTGTGATTTGCAGCACCAGCAGAAGAACAGTGGCAACAGTGAGTCTGCAGAGGAGCAGGAGGAGCCACAGCGGCAGGTGCTGCCTCGTGGGAAGTTTGTCTCAGCTGACATCTCTGCTGTGGAGAGAGCACGCAGACGGCGTGAAGAGGAGGAGAGGAGAGCACGGGAGGAGAGACTGGCTGCTTGTGCAGAGAAACTCAAAAAACTGGATGAAAAATTTGGCAAAACTGAAAAACCTGCACGGTCTGGAGAAACACTGAGAGAAGCAGACAGCAAGGAGCTGACACAATCTCCAGGCCAAAGGTCATCCAAACACCACCAGGAGGGCTGGCAGTATGGCACTAAAGGTATACGAGTTCATATAAACTAGTTGGTTTATAAATGTAAGCTTTAGCTACCCTTGTTATAATGGCATTGTGATTTCTCTAAATTTTTTTCCTTTAAATCAAAGGCGTTTATTTTCCGCTACTTTTCTTAAAACCTTATTTCATTGTATATAGAAGTGTCTGATGCACCATCGGAGTCATCCAGTCAGGATTACAAAGATGAAGGTTGTAACTACCACAATGATGACAATGGTCCTGAGTCCACCTCTCCCCTCCCAGACTACGGCCGACACCAGAAGCCTGTGCCACCCCGCTTCCAGAAGCAGCACCAGCAGCAGGTGAGCTTTTATACCTAATACTTTAAGTATGTGGAAATGGTTATTAATTCAGCCACCCTGAAAACCTTGAGGTTTATATTAGGGCTTGCATAGACTAGTCGAGTGATCGATTACTTCAACCACTAGTCGGCGCTGTCGGAAACAATCGGCTAGTCGAGCATGCATTAACCATAATGTGTACAAAGAGTTTACAAGTACGACATGAATTTTAGGATTACAAAATTGCGTGTACTCTCAGAAATCAGCTTTTCAAGAGTAATATCACCTATAATAATACATCATAGACATTCTATTATTTGTATATATTTAAAAGGCAATTATTTAAACCTTAAGCAATGATATGATACGAATGAATGGATTAAGCACAGCGCGCCCATCAATCAAACAGCCGCGCTGCGCGTCAGTCTCTCAAAAACCAAACCAGTTCTAGCAGGCTAATCCGCTTCGATACGGATACATTTTCTACTTGTCCTACGTGTTTGCATCTTTACCTTTTGCTGGTTTGTGCGGCATGCGCACATTTGTTTAGTGAAGTTCACTAAACATTAAGACTTGCTTAAAGTGTTCTGCGTAATGAAAATGTGCGCATTGAATTGATTCAGTCGTGTACAAATGATCACTAAAAGTTTGTCATGACATCTCTGCTGGCATGATAAATGTTATTTTAGAAATTAATAATTTTATTTTAACACGACATACTTGTTCAGTGATAACTATGGAAAAAAAAAAAGATCACCAATAACGGTCTTATCAACGTTGTATCCGAATGCAGATAAAAATTGTGATTATTACAGACACAAATATTAGCTGTTACATGAAAATTAAATATGTAATGTCATAATTATAAAGTTTTTACAATTTATATATGTAATTGTTGCATATACGGCTAAGAATTAATAAGTTTATTGATATATTCACAAATAGTCGAGTATTTTTTAAATAAAAAATTGACTAGTAGAAATCAGTAGTTGTGCAACCCCTAGTGCATATGTCTATGGAGAAGTTCTAATGCTTAGAAATGACAGTTTTCATGCTAACTATATGCTTTTATGCTGTTATGTATGTACTGAATGCATTCATTTTATAGAGGAGATTTATTTTTTATTTTTTTCTCTCTGTGTTTTCTAGGAGCAGGTGTATAAGATGGCGCCGTGGCAGCAGTCGGGTCACCCCACCCAGTCCAGCTCTGCTCACCCACAGAGAGGCTTTTACCCTCATCATGTTTTGGGCTTTGACCCACGCTGGATGATGATGCCTCCCTATATGGATCCCCGTATGGCACAGGGATGTTCTCCAGTGGATTTCTACCCTCCTGGAGTTAACTCATCTGGTAAACTACAACATCCTCCCTATTTAGTGGTGTTTGCCCAATCAAGCATTAGGGGTGTGAGACATCATATTTTCCACGATAATACCGGTATAAATTTTTACATGGGGGGAAAAAAAAAAGTGATGTATTAAGGTATCAATGATATAGTGATGCGATGACGTTTGGCGCATATACGTTCCCTAGCCCGCACAACCACTACACAAACCCAATAGGTGTATTCAACTTGAAGCTGCGCAGACTGATCTGTGTATGACATCAAAGTATCGCGAGAGTGGTTCTAGTGCATATTCGAGCGCACACTCTTACCTTCAGAATAGGGCTGCAACAACTAATCGATAAAATCGATAAAAATCGATTATGAAAATCGTTGTCAACGAATGTCATTGTCAATTAGTTGGTCTGCTCACGTCACGGGGAGCGTTACTGATGACGTCACTTTCATGACAACAGTCACACGCGAAATGGCAGAGTAATGTTAATCGGAGAGAAATGACAGATCAATCGGCGGCAGAAAAAAGTGTGCGCCCCAAGTCTTCTAAGGCATGGGAGCATTTTACATTAAATGCAGCAAATAAGACTGTAATCTGCAAGTTATGCAAAGCTGAGCTTGTGTGGCATGGAAGTACCACAGTGATGCACGAACACATGAAGAGGAAACACGTTGTCACGGATGAAGGTGAAACATCAGCACAGTAAGCAAAAACTGTAGCCTATATTCTCATTATATGAAGATGGGGAAAATAGTATAGTCTGGTTTAATTCTATGCTACTGTGTAAACAGCTTTGTACCGAACCAACTTCGGGACAGTCACACTAGATCTATTTTGTCTCGAGCATCAGGTTGCGCAATCATTTTGCTCGCAACATAAGTGATGGATTATAATAGCGCTACCGCAGAAATAGGTTAAATTAAATGGTTAAAGGCAAATTAAATATAAAGGCAGTTAATAACAGCAGTAGTAAAAGATAGTTTTTTTTTTTTTAGTCACTGTAGTCAATGGTTTTTAGCGAATGCATAATTTTTCCTGTCCTGAGTTTGATTTAAAAACGATTGTATTGCTTTCACTTTCCCTTTTTCACAGAAAATAGTCCGTTCCGTCTCTACGGTTAGAATCCTGTGTCCATAGCAACGCTCTGTTTTTCATGGCAACGATGTGTTATATTTCGCAGCGAGCGGTCTGTTATCAAGAAATAACAGACCGCATTCTACATTGGAATTCAACCAAGCCATGTAATAAAAAGTTTAAAAAAAAATATCGATCTACTGCGGCTCTACTACGTTCACACGCTTGTTTTCAGTCTTTCTATATTTAATTGATCAATATATCCTTATAATTCATTTAATTTTAAATAAAAATCTGAACATGTCTGTGTAAATTTGTTTTACCAAAAATTGTTAAAACAAATTTACACAGACATGATGATGTAAATCTATAAACCAAAACATCTAAAATATATAATAAATTCAATGTTTATTTAAAATTAAATGAGTATGCAAGGAGAGACAATTTATGTGTAAATCAATATTTGCATAACTGCAACTCTATCTGACCCATCCCTCACTCACAGAGACAAACGCTATCTTGACTTGAAACCAGACCAGTGGAGTCTGCTTGAAGAGCTTTGCACTGCTCTTAAGCCATTTGAATGTGCCACCGTTTTTATGAGTGGGCAGGAATATATAAGTCTCTTCATTGCCTCCACTTGTGAAAGGGCTCTTGAAGTCCACTGAAGGTGCTGCCTACGATTCAGCTTAAGTGAAGTCCTTCCAAGTCACAGTAGTTGAGCAGCTTCAAAACAGATGGAAGGAAACACTCTTTGATCAGGTAGATAATCATGTGGTTCTCTCCTCTGCTCTGGACCCAAGGTTCAGAAGACTGAAATTTCTGTCACCTGAGCAAATTATAACTGTTCAAGCTAAATTGCAAGCTAAAGCACTTGCAGCAAGAAGGGAGATGGTGCAACAGCAAATTACCACCTCAATCATAAGAACTGCAGCTGAACCTTCAACATCTTTGCTTGACTCACTCCTTGAGTCTGGAGGCAGCAGTGATGAAGAGAGTAGAGAGGAGAAAGCTGAGGAGGACCTCAACACTCAAATAAGAAATGAAGTCCTGGCTTACTTTGGTGAGAGGCCCCTAGCCAAGGAAGAAAATCCTTTGGATTGGTGGAGAGATAATAAAGATAAATATCCCACCTTGGCAAAATTAGCTAAATCCTACTTGTGTATCCCAAGCTCCTCAACACCATCTGAGCGTCTGTTTTCCGCTGCAGGTAACATAGCTTCCAAAAAGAGAGCCAGCCTCAGCCCGGAGCATGTGGACATGCTGACATTTTTGCATTCCAATTCAAAGTTTTGGAAGAGTGAATAAGAAACAATTTCTTATGAACAACACTAAACAGTGACAGTTTTCCTCTTCTTCTGCATTCTACCTCTGTATCAAAACAGTATCAAACAGTAACGTTTGTTTATTATTTATAATTTTGATATTTCAACAAAATACGCTGCTTAATATATTATTACAAACATCTTTGTGTCCTAATTTCATAATGTGAAGTTTATATGAGCAGCACAACTCAATATTTTGTTTTATTTATATTTTGGATATTTAAAGAAGTTTTATTGTTTAAAAACTGGACAAACTTTTGTGTTTTAAGGTTTAAAATGTAAAAATTAAAGATTATATTAGTAAAACTCAATGTGTGGCTTTTGCACTTTTTAAAGTACACTTTTAAACATAAATAGCCTGATTTAGGGTTTTATTTAGTTATAATAAACAAAAAAATCAAACTGAATAAAAAAAAAAAACCCTGTATCCGATTAATCGAAAAAAAAAAAAAAATAATAAAAAAAAAAATAATCGTCAGATTAATCGATTATGAAAATAATCGTTAGTTGCAGCCCTACTTCAGAACTAGGTGAAGCTGTGCGTAGAGAGCAGGGGCCCCTGGTGATTTCAACCAACTGCCAGCAAAAAAGACAGCCTGTGCATAGTCCCAAAAGCTTGTCAATTGCGAAACATTTTAAAGCATTCAAACACAAGATGTGGAAAACTCAACAGAGTTCTCGCGTCGAGTTTGGTGTGCACATGGAGAGTAAACATCGAACTGAGCTCTTCTTCACTTCCTCACAATTTAAACATACAATCACAAAAAGACATGAAAAGCTTAATTCAGCACCCACATGCTGTTCTGTGCGTACAGTGTGATTGCAGAGAGCCGCAACTACAGCCATTAAACACCGAATTGAGTTTTGTCTCTTCTTGCTCTTGAAACGACAAATACATACAAAATTGTCACAATACCTGTCTTTTCGAGTCTCCTTAAAAAAATGGTTGGTTATGTCTAAAGTAAAAGTAGAAAGCTGAGATCTAAATGGAATGTATCATTATATTGGATGTACTATCTCTTAAAGTGACCGCGCCTAATTTACTAGCTGCTGTCAGTGTCCTTGTTAATCCAAGAAATTAAATGGGAGAAAATCACTTACTGCTATTTACTGAATTACTTTGTAGTTTTAACAGGAATTAATCTACATTTAATTTATACAGTAAAGACTATGCAATACTATTAACATTTGATTATTCGGTTTCTGTACCTTGACACCTACAAACCTGAAAAAACATTGCACAAATATACAAATTAAACAATTTACACCATTTCAAACGTGGCCCACCAGTACAACCTGCACCAGAGCCTCACAAACTCCAGCTACGGCCCTGCACACCGATTGGTCTGCTTAAAGTCGAACACACAGCTGCTGCTGCCACCCTATGACAATAGATTTACAATTCAAATTATGTAGTCTGTCATCGATGAAAGTAGCTCATTGGGGGAAAAAAATGCTACTGCTTGCCAGCTGCAATCGCCAATAAAACGTTGTTCCATGTTTTTTTTTCTATATCGTCATAAATATTATCGCAGATATTTTTGAAATGATATATTTGAAGCCATATTGTCCACCCCATCAAGCATCACTATTATTCATATTAATACGATCAAACCTTTAATAATATTATTAAGCTTCAAAATATGAGTAAACTTGATCCAGTAAGCCAGACATTACAAACTGTTATGTCAGTTTAACCCATTTGACAGAAATGAGTAATTTTGAAGCTCCCAAGATTTTGAGAGAATGTTTATCTTAACACCGCATGTTCATGGTTCCCTGATGCTGGAAAATGATCACACTTGATTTGCTTTACTTCATATAATTAGTGTGGTTTTTTTTTATCCCATTGATTTCATTGATTACAATGAATTAATTTATAGTATATGGTTGCTCAATTTGGTAAAAAAAAAAAAAAAACTTTAAACAGTTAAACTGCGATGAAAGCATTTAATCTCATAAGAAAATCTCTTGTATTGCTGTTGCTGAAATATCCACTTATTTCGATATTCTTTTTGTTATTTTAAACTCTAAATGAAGACTGATATATTACTACTTCAAAAGGTTTCTTAACGCTTTTTCTATATTATAAAATTCTAAAAACTTGTCTGCAGAAATGTTGTGAATTATGTGAGTGCGCAATGCCTTTCCCAAAAGTAGATTTTGTGGTCCAGCTACAGTAACTTAGTATCATGCTCTGCATGGTGATATGGCTATTTTTATTCAGAACATTTATATTGTGATATTTAAATGTAACTTTTTTTTTTTTTTTTTTTTTTTTTCCCAAGGTTTGGGGAAACCTGTCATTCAACAGGATCACCTGAATAGCCCTGGTTCCACCTCTGATGAAGGCTGCCATCCCAACATGCATCAGGAGAGGAGGGCGCCATCCACTGAGCCTTACCAAGTGTGGAACCAAGACAGCTATTCATCTGCACGCAGTTTCACCCCACCCTACCAGAGACAGCAAGAGAATTGTGACCGGGCTCAGGCAGATGACAGGAGTGACCAGTCATCTTCCAGACATGACTTGTATGAAGACCGAGGTCATGACTGTGCAGACAGTCCAGCAGAGGAACTGCCTCATAAAGGCAGAGGCTCAGACGTGTCGCTCGGTTCGCAGCAAGAAGTTTACAATGAAGTAACCCATCAACCATTAATACTCCGCAGAACCCATCCTGGAGACAATGAGCACAGGGACGTCTCCTCTGGTAGACATCAGAAAGAAGACCTTGATACCCATGTTGAGGCCTTCAATGGCAAGGAGAAGAGCTGCGACTCTGATTTTTGGAGGAAAGGTATGGGTAGCCTGAGGAAAGATGCCAGCAGTCAGGCGCAGTGGTCCGATCACGGTTCGAGCAGCAGCAGTAATGTTAGCCAGCCATCTGAGTCCATTGGTAGAACCTTTAGAAGGACGGGACCCATCAAGAAACCTGTGTTGAAGCCCTTGAAGGTTGAAGACAAAGAGAACGAGAAACCCAAAACTGATCTGGAGAAGACTGTCCCATACCGGCTGGAGAAAGAAGTTGTTACTAACGTCTATGACCTGAAGAAAGATGCTCCACTTCTGTCTAACAGGCACTCCGCCCCACCACCCGCTTCCTCTCCTGAGGAGAAACAAGTGGAAGCTCCGAAGGTGGAGAAAACAAGCAACTTGCCTGAAGAGTTGCACAAAGAGAACTGCTGGGATAGCAGCAAGAGTCAGTCTTTGGACTGCTTTGACAACAGGGATCCACCAGCTCCTCGCCGCAACAACTGGATATTCATTGATGAGGAGCAGGCGTTTGCAGGGGCCAGGGGAGCAGGTCGTGGACGTGGCCGGGGCTTCAGAGAGTTCAACTCTCGTGGTGCTGCTCGTGGAGGACGGAGCGACAGCAACAGGGGGGCCTACAGTAGCACAGGCACACAGAGGCCTGCGCGAGGACGTGGCACTCGAGACTTCAGGGGCGAAGATCTGCAGCGAGGCAAACCCCGGAGACGTAATGTGAGTGAGACGCACAGTGAGGCCTCAGAATATGAGGAGCAGCCCAAGCGCCCACGTCAGAAGGCCACTGAGAACGGAGAGGCTTCATATCCTGTGTCTGGAGAGGTCAAGAGGACTGACAAGGAGTCGTGGAGATCAAACAAGGTCTACACTGATGATCAGAGTGGCAACATCGATTCCAGGGACAAGACAAAATCAGCTCGAGTGTTTGGAAGGTCATTGCCCCCTCGCCTTAATGCTGGATACAACCGTGGATTTGGCTCAAGGGACAGTTCGAGAGGGAGAGGAACCCAGTTTGGAAGTACCTCCTCTCAGGAGAACAGCTACAACTTCGGTGCAGACTCCTATTCGAAACGCTCGTCTGAACGAGAGTTCCTGAAGTACCCCCCTAAATTAACGGGTTCCTTTGTAGATAACTGCGTTGAGGACCGAGATGGAGGTTACTACCTTGATAATGATAATCCTGACAACCGGCCCCTTAGAAGGCGGCGTCCCCCACGCCAAGATAAGCCCCCACGCTTCAGGCGTCTACAGCAAGAGCGCGAAGGAGGAGGTCACTGGAATAATGAAGACTATGTTAACGGAGATGTTGGCAATCAGTGGCCAGGTCGTCCTAAGGGTGCAGAGGAGCACTGGCCAAACCACTACTCTGGAGGACAGTCACAGGAGATCACGGGTCAGAGTCAGGGTGAGGACTGGGAAACCGGCTCTGAAAACAGTGATTTCAGTGACTGGAGGGAGAAGCAGGGGCAGCATGGCGACATGCTCATGGATGCGGGTCACAGAGAACCTGGCTCTGAGAAGAGAGAGCTCTCAAAGCGGAGCTTTTCTAGTCAGCGTCCAGTCGTTGACAGACAGAACCGGAAGAGTGACACATCTGTAATGGAAAACAAGATGAGCCGCTCAACGGACACACAGTCTAGTGCAGGTTCCTCTTGTAGAAACGAGAGTTGGCAGAATGGCGTTGCTTCCAACAGCAAACGGTATGTTTCTTCAGAAAATAAGTTAAACATATTGATATGAAAAAACGGTACCATTTATGAAATTCACACTATGAATGTGGTGTAATTCGCTTTGTGCAGAGTTCCAGAAGATTCAGTCACTTGCCTGAGCTCGGCATCGGTGTACAATGTGGAGCAAAACAATGACACAGGTGTGGTGGAAGCAACGGGAAAGATCCTAGAGAAAGACTTGAAGCCCAGAAACATGAAGGGGGACATGATGGATCCACTGTGCCAATATGACCTGAACACTTACCCAAGTAAGTCAGAAGTGGTTGTTTATGATAGAAGTGCCTCTCCAATGCAGTATAAAGGATGATCAGCTATTGAGTTGTTTTTAAATAAATGCAACCCTGATTAAACACATCTGAACAAGTTGATCAACGTCCTCAGGATTACTAGAAATTTCCAGGCAAGAGTGTTGGAGAAGGTTGAAGTTGAGCTCCTCAGGACATTGGCCTTTCATGAGCACGTTTAGAAACCGTTCAAGTCTGTTTTTTTAAGATCATGACAAAAGGATATCGTATCGTCTGAACTGTAAAGAGTTACTTAATTTAACAGTTCAACGCAAAAAATGGTAGATATAATTTGTTTTCAAGTGTGACTTGTGTGGGGTTCTTCTGTACTGAATCTGAAGAAGCTGTTGCTTGTGTTTTCTCGCAGTTGAGAGTGACTCGGGAGCTTCTGTACCCAGTCCAGAGGTTTTCCAGGACGCTCTGTCCAAAAAACAGCGCCGCCCACAGGATGATGATCGCAGGAGGAAGGATCAGGGTCCTCCAGTAAGTAATCGTGGCCTCTGTTCCCTGATGTTTAGACCCATATCTGATAACAAGAAAGATGATAACTTCAGTTATTTAACTGCATGAAGTATCTCCTGAGTGGATATCGTAGTTATTTGGTTTGTGCACCTGAAGGGTTCGGTAAAGAATAGAACAATTGCATCGAAAATGCCTCCCCGTTTTGCCAAGAAGCAAGGCAGCATGTCCATCGAACAGCCTGAGGAGACGCTCTCCACCAACAGCTTGGGAACCGATATCTGGGAGACAAACAGCACCGGTAATACTGATAACATTCGATATCGTGTGTATTAATATGTAAGAGACTGATTCTAAATGACTGTTTTCCTCCTGAAGCTCTGACTGTCCAGTCGTCAGGTGGCGATTCATGGACAAAGCAGGTTTCCTACACGGGAAGCGAACCCAATTCAGAGGTACAGGTCGTTCTTTTCTAAGCAAATATTTTTGCAAGCCTCAGTCAGTGAGCTGAGCCTTAGACTAACATTCCACTGTCCTGTCCTCCAGGATTCAGATGCGGGGCCTGAGCAGAGCAAAGAACACAAACCAGGCCCTATTGGCAATGAGCGCTCGCTAAAGAACCGCAAGGGTTCGGAGGGCATAGAGCGTCTGGAGGGACCTATCACTCCTGTCAATGGAGTGGATATCCATGTGGACAACGTCATTCCTGTGCCACCTATTGAGTTTGGTGTCAGTGCAAAGGATTCTGACTTCAGCCTTCCTCCAGGGTCCACGCCAGTGCCTGTGTCCAACCCCGTTACCAAGCTGCAAGATGTGCTTGCTGGGAATGTGCGTACAGTAGCTCTGCACGCAGCATTTATATTGTCAGGTTTGTGTAAAGAAGCATTGAGCATTTATACTGTTATTAATGTGTGTGCACAGGTGGGCCTGACTCAAGCCATCCCAATGCTCCGCAGAGACCACCTGCAGCAAGGAATAAACCTCAACCCCATCAGCTTCCCTTCTGCAGACCTCACTCTCAAGGTAATGCTTACTGACACATCATTGATTGGGTTGATGGCTCTCTGTGACCCTAGCTCACTGACCTTAAGGCTTCTTCCAGATACTTAATTTTGTTTCTTGGGATTTGCGAGATGCCCTGCTCACTCCAATGTCCCTATTCCAAGGGGATAGGGATGATTACTTCCATTTGGAATTTGCCCGGGAACCATTCGTTACCGAAACTAATACTGGCACAACCCTAATTGTGTTCAACAGAAGAAATAATATCATACATTCCTCCCAAAAGTAAAGCTTTTAAAAGAACTGTAGTCTTTCTGGACAGGCGTTCTCATGCCAGCATTTAAATTTTTCTTGATTGACTTGATCTGCACTAAAAGAAACAAATGATTGAGTGAGCTAACAATATGCTAGAACCTGAGCAGCTGAAGCACAGGTCATGTTATCTTCACTGTCATTTCCGAAGACTTGTCTCTCACCAGCGTGTTTCTCTGTGGTTTCAGATGGAGTCGGCTCGGAAGGCGTGGGAGAACTCTCAGGCTCTCCCGGAGCAGAGCTCCCCGGGCGGTGCGGGCTCCGGCGCTCAGCCCACCTGTAGCGTGGGCTCCTCCAGCGGCGTCAGCTACAGCTCCTTTGGCGGAGTGTCCATGCCACCCATGCCTGTGGCATCTGTTGCTCCTTCTGTCTCCATGCAAGGTCAGCTGTCTAATCATTCTCTCAGACTGTGTGTTGCATGTGGTGGCAATGCATGGTTCTAAAAACTTTTGTGATCTGTGTGTGTATCACAGGCAGTCATATCCCTCCTCTGTATCTGGACGGTCATGTGTTCCAGAGTCAGCCGCGTCTTGTGCCGCCCTTGACTCAGCAGCCCAGTTACCAGCAGGTATGCATCTTCACTCTCAAATCAAATTACAAGCTAATGAATCGGAATCGAATTATGAAATTTATCAAAACCCAGCCCTAGATATAAATGCATCAAATATGATATTTAAATGATCAAAACATAAGCAATGTTATACTATGATGATTGAGAGATGAACAAATAAAGGTTCCTCAAAATATTTATGATATTTTCGAGGCTTGTGAAGATCATTCCTTAACTGAGGAACATGTTTAACAGTAATGTTTTGATCTTGTTGATCATTTAGTCTTGTGTATCAAGTATGATACAGTTGTCTATATAGGGTTCATTCATTGGATCTATGTGCATGTGAATAACCCGTGTTTGTTTTTGTGGGTTCAGGCCACCCCTCAGCAGATCCCCATCTCCCTGCACGCGTCTCTTCAGGCCCAGGCGCAGCTGGGCCTGCGAGGAGCTCTGCCTGTCTCTCAGTCTCAAGAGATGTTCAACTCCATCCCTCCCTTCAGGTGATTCACCCGACTCAGTCACTGTCACTATTGTTCAATTTCCTTCAGTATTCGTCTGCTGCATTTCTACACTAAGTCCTTTGCCATTGCAAGAGTTTCTCTTAAATCACCAAACTGCTGGTATCAATAACTACTGTATATAGCTTCTTCTACACTGACATGCAGTCTAGAGGATATGGACAAAGACGAAAAAGAATCCTTTTCTGCTGTATTGTACAGTGGTGTAGAGATTGACTATAATTGGTTTAAGTATAGTGTAGAGAGAGACAGATAGTGAGTATTGACCAAAATGATATTGGTTATGTAATATGTCTGTCAAATAACATTGAGTCTGCTCTAAGCTGGTGAAATTTTCCACGCTAATAATGCTGGGCTTCCTCTACCTTTGTGATCATCTGAGCACTCTCATGTTCTCCTCTGTTACAGGTCTCAGGTGTACATGCACCCAAACCTGTCTCAGCACAGTCCCATGGTGCTCTCTGGTGGAGGTCCTCTCAAAGGGCCATACTCTGCATTTCCTGGCATGCAGCCGTCAGACATGGTCAAACCGCAGACCGGGTCTCACTACCAGCCCATGAATGGCAGCCAGCCACTGGTGTACGATGGGCCCATGAATCAGGCAGCAGGGATGGGCACGTCACAGCTCATGGACTCCCAGCTAATTCAGGCAAGTTCTGTGAAAGCCATAAGACAGCGTAAACACGTAAGCTGTTATAGAAGTCAAATAATTTGGATCAGGCGTTATTATGCAATCAACAGCTTCAAATACAGTTTGAATTTGGATTATTCTGAATTTATAGTTCAAGGATGTGTACACTGACTGATTTTTCAGGTGACGATGCCCATGCCTGGATCTCAGCTGCGCTATGGCTCGGCCCAGCAGCACCTCATCCTGCCCCAGTCCATCCAGCTCCAGCAGAACCAGAACCTGTCTGTGGGAGCTCCACGACGTATGATGCCTCCTGGATCCCAGCGGGAGGTGAGAGCCTGTGCTTCAGGAAATAACGGCCCTCAAATATCTTCCTGCGTGTTATTGACACACCTCTCTGATAACTCTTGTTCTTTCTGCAGCATTCCCAGATGGACATGAAGGGATTTCAGTTCTCTGATAAGCCCAGTCACTCACCTGGAATACCCAGCGGCTCCTACAGGTGAGCGAAGGTGTTTGTGTCTTCCTCTTTATGATTGAATTTAGGAATTCATAAAGGGGCCGGTGTGTCAAATGCTGTCGATTTTAACAGTAACTTTTTCCCCATTTAGTGGTCATTTGTGAACAATCTGCTCTGAGAGTTGTAATTATTTGTGTTGGAAAATCATTTATAAGTATGGTGATTAACACTATATACTGCATTACTAGTAGAAATGCTCATTAAAAACAATTTTTTTAATGACTTACTGTTTTAATAACTAAGACTATTTGTGAATGTTTTAAAATTTAGTCTTTTGAGTCTGTTAGTCACAAGAATGCTTTCATGTGTGTCAGTGTCTCTGTTCACTCATGAGGTCTTGTGTTGGTATTTCTCCTCAGGCCCGGTTCAGCCAGTCCTAGTGGGAAACCCTCAGGAGCCCCTACAGCGGTCGCCTCTCTCCCAGGACATTACACACAGCAAGTACGGCTCATTTCTATCCCCAATGCTGACCTGAGAGGACACGTTACACTTGGCTAAACACATTCATCTGCTGTCTGATGCTGCAGGTGTCCGCTCCACAGGGCAGTTTGGTCATGCACATGAGGCCCCCCACCAATGGTCCCTTCCCCAACCCCATCCAGCGGCCAATCATGCAAGTCAACAAGACCATCATCATCCGTTCGCCACCCTACCCCAACCCCGGGCGCGATCTGCCCCACAGCACACCCCCATCCAACCCTGAGCCAACCGTGAAGGGTCCTGAGGATGGTGTGAAGGTGAGCCACCCACTGTGAGCATAGGTAATGGCATTTTATGTACTTCCTTCTTATTGTCATGCTTTATGATGGTCTTGGTTTGTGTGTCTCTCAAGTGAAGCTGGGTCATACAGCAGCTTGATAAAGGCTAGATAATACATCTGTTAGCTTAAAAAATTTATGAATTTATATGATTTTCCTGTGTTTAGTGATTTAGATAATCTGATGCATGTTACTAAAAAGTCTGCATGTTCTTCACTACAACCAGCCAAAATAAAAGTTTGGTTTAAAAATTAATTAGCGTAAATGTGATCGTCTGCTTCATCCTGAGGAAGAACTATAGAAACCAGTCTTATGACACAATACACAGGAAAATGAAAAGCTATAAAAAAAAAAAAAAGCTAATTTGATGCTAAAATGACCATGTGGCTTGATCATGTTGCCTTCTTATGTGTTGACTGTTCAGTGTATTATGGAAACAACTGCTTCAAATGTTTCTACTGTATAAGTCTTTGACTGGCAGTTTTGGAGAGGTTCTTCTCCAGTATTGAGTCGGTCTCTCTTGTCTTTGGTACAGGTGAAGGCTCTGCATGACGTGCGTCAGGCCGTCAGCAACGCCAAGAGCTCCTCAGTGATCCCCGGCAAGATCCAGGAGCAGCTGCCTTCAGTACAGCTCAAAGCTGCTCGAACCGGAGCCATCAAACCACAGTCAGTCAAAGTGGAGGAAGGCAAAGCCTAATAAATGGACCTTATGATTACATGACACAGCTGTCTGTAGGACCTCCTCCTCCTTTCTCTTCTCCCCCCCCCCCCCCCCCCCCCCCCTCTCTCTGTCACTATATTCTGGAACTGATGCACAGGATCCCCAACTCCACAAATCAGTCGGGACACATTAATAATAAATGTCACATAGAGAGATATGAATATCTATATATAGAAATGTAAACTATATATATATAAATAGACACGATAGTTTTGGACACTTCTGCGCAGACTTTCCAAGATCAGCTTTATTTATTTACATTTTATTTGATATTTTCAAGTGAAGAATTAGTTCACAAAAGTGGCAAACGAACCCTGGTGTGTCTCACTCTTTCCATCAAAGTCAGCAAACAGAAAAACAGGAAGCGTATCTCCTCTTCCAGCTCTCACGTCTCCACGCCCACACTGCCAAACTGAGCCAGCTGATTGGACTCAAGGTTTTGATTGACATGCAGATCAACAGAAGCTCCAGAACTGCAGTGTGTGGCATTAGTCATTTTTACTGGGTACCATGGAGTTTTAACTTTTTTTTTTTATATCTATATATATAAATATAGTAATCATGCCTATTTGCGCTATTATTATAAAAAAAAAAAACATCTTTTATTCAATAAAAAAAAACTTTAAACCCAATTTTGAGGACATTGTTCAATCCAAAAATGGAGGACATGCACCTTTCTCTTATTTTACAGCTGCTTTTCATGCGTTGTGTAAATGCAACATTTGATCTTTAAAGGTGTTGCATGATGATGCTTGAGTGGCGGTGGTGTGTGCGTGTGGAATAAACATGTTAAAGTCAGCAGCATTGAGAAGCGCTTGCTCTGTGTTTGGTGTGATAAGGGCGGGTGGGATATATGGGCACTTGTGTAATGTGAGGACATGTGGGATAGTTGTGCTGTCTGGAGAGCTGATGGCAAATGTTACAGTATGTTTGATTTTTATTTGATTTGGTCAAGAAACTCTTTAACTTCAGCTTTGAGTTTCGGTTTTGTCGGTCGGTCACTGGAGTGCTAGGGTTGCAGAAGCAATAGACAGCTTATCTGTAACCGTCGGGGTCCAAACATGCATCTGCGTCGTGTGTGCGAATGAGTGCTTGTGTTGGAAATGTTGCCATCTGTGTTCTCACTGGGATCATGACTGTAATTATGAAGAGCACAGGAAATGTTGGTTTTGAAGGTGCTTCGTTATACTACAGCTGTACAGAATTATAACCATCAGCACGATCACAAATGCAACCTCTTCTTTTCCTTTTGGGTGAACTGTTGGACATTTGCAATGCCTTTTTTAAAAATGTTTTCTGCAGTGCTCATGGTTATTTCAGAGGTTTATTTGTTTGGGTGTTCATTGGCGCTGTTGAATCGCGTCACCTTCAGCGGTAACATTGCTTTTTGTTGATTGCTGCATATCTGTACAGACTCATTATCCCTTTTGCTTTTGTTAGACCTGTATTTAAAGGGCCAGCAATGGATTTACTCTCTTTTCTTTTAAATTTAAGGGTCTGTTTTCCCTGCAGATATTTATCACTCGGTGTTGTTTGTCCTATTAAATGTGTGATATTTGACCTTTTATTGGAAATGATCTCAAGAGAGAAATAAAGCAGATTGTGCTTTTTTCGAAAAGGAATCATTGTTTGTATTCCCGTTACCCATGTGCAGTTTTTAATGAGGCCAATTTAAGCATTTAAGTCATGTCAAATGAAAAACAAGGTTACTGCATCTAGATGTTTTTCCCCTCTTTTAAATGCACATTGAGAAGTCTGAAATGGCTAAAAAAGGTAAATACTGAAAAAATAAAGAAAAATTAAGCCTTTTTACTAAATGAACACAAAGAATGACGTTAATGACCAATTTAACAAGACACATAGCCAAACTGCTGTTTTTCTTTTAACATTTTTAGAGGGCACGTACACATTCATTGAGGTTTTAATCACTGCATTGAAAATGGTTTAACTGATATGCGAAAATTAATTCCAACTCTAGTCCAATGTTTAGTAATTATGCAGTAAGGTATAAGAGGCTCTTTTGTACTGTCAATAATATAGTAACATTTGAAGGGTTGTCATTTAAAGTCCCTTTCACTGCAAGTCAGTTTACTTTCATGCATTGAACATTTCACGTCAGAAATCAAATATAAATTGATTTCTGATATAAATTGTATTAACAGTTAATGTTTGCTCTTGTAATAACAGAAAAACCCCTGTATAACTCGAGGTTTTGCAGCATAAACCAAAGGCTAGTGAGTGCAAGTTTCATAATGCCAAGTCATCGACACCAAACACCAATGTCATCGAACAGCAAAAACAATAGTTTTTTAAAGATATTTATTTTATTTAACCCAGTTTTCCAATAGTATTAAATGAAGTGTCTCATTATGGCATGCACTCCTGCTTTTTTTTTTTTTTTTTTTTGTAGGGTTTTTCAACACGTTTCTGGAAGCACACCAATAGTACAAATTTCTGAACTCTTCTTGATCAAACACCTGATTCAACTCCTTAGTAGAAATCGGGTGGGCCAAATAAGAGAGATTTCCGCAAAACTGTGAAGTGCTACCTTAGGGTGCCTTCACATGCTTTCGGAAACCTGCTTCCCACTTTTTTTTTTAAGTTAAGTGTTTTGTTTTTGGAAAGAACAGGAATTAAGGAAGACAACATTCTCATGAGTAATATTTTTTCCCCAATAAATGGTCAAGCATTAAAGTCAAAAGGTATAGAAGATATTTAGTTGAGAACCAACAGGTTTTGAGTAAGATGTAGTTTCCTATTCATTGGTAGCCATATAAACTTTCAAAGCGCTATCTAGATTTTCAGCTTGCTAAGGATTCCAAAATTTTGGTCATAAATATGGTTACATTTTCGATACAAACGATTTGCATCAAATGGTGATTTATAAATTACATGAATGTAAAGGCAAGAGATGTTGTGGAAAAAGCTAATAAATGTCCTCTCCTCCACCATGTTTAAAGTTTATGGGCTGTCAACTCAGGAGCTCAAATATCAAAATGATCTGTTTCCCAGTTGTAAACAAGACTAATGAAGTTGTATTTGATAATTCCAATGGCACATTGAAGGCAGCATTAGAAACCCTATTACAGGGAAGTGCAACTCCCCTCCTGGAGAGCCATTTTTGGAGTAAAGTTCCATCCCTAATCAAATTCCTGCCTGTGGTTTTTTTTTTTTTTTTAGCGTTTCTGAAGGCATAGGTCCAAATTTCATGTCAAGTCACCTTTATTTACAGGCGCATCTCATTCATTTATAATGTCGTTGAAAAGTTCATTTATTTCAGTAATTCAACTCAAATTGTGAAACTCCGTGTATTAAATAAACTACTTCAGTCTGTGTGCACTGAATTTAAGTCTTTGGTTCTTTTAACTGTGATGGTTTTGGCTCACATTTAACAAACCCACCAATTTACTCTCAGCAAATTAGAATACTTCATAAGATCAATAAAAACATTTAGTGAATTGTTTGCCTTCTGGAAAGTATGTTCATTTACTGTACATGTACACAATACTTGGTAGGGCTCCTTTTACTTTAATTACTGTCTCAATTCGGCGTGGCATGGAGGTGATCAGTTTGTGGCACTGCTGAGGTGGGATGGAAGCCCAGGTTTCTTTGACAGTGGCCTTCAGCTCATCTGCATTTTTTGGTGCCGTTTCTCATTTTCCTCTTGACAATGCCCCATAGATTCTCTGGGGTTCAGGTCTGGTGAGTTTGCTGGCCAGTCAAGCACACCAACACCATGGTCATTTTAACCAACTTTTGGTGCTTTTGGTAGTGTGGGCAGGTGCCAAATCCAGCTGGAAAGTGCTTTTTTTTTTCACACTTTTTCTTTCCACTCAACTTTGTTAACATGCTTGGATACAGCACTCTGTGAGCAGCCAGCTTATTTGGCAATGTTTGTGGCTTACCCTCTTTGTGAAGGGTGTTAATGATTGTCTTCTGGACAACTGTGAGATCAGCAGTTTTCCCCATGATTGTGTAGCCTGAACCAAACTGAGAGAGCATTTTGAAGGCTCAGGAAACCTTTGCAGGTGTTTTGAGTTGATTAGCTGATTGGCATGTCACCATATTCTGATTCGTTGAGATAGTGAATTGGTGGGTTTTTGTTAAATGTGAGCCAAAGCCGTTACATTTAACCAGCTTTAACCAGTTCTCCTCTGGCCAGACGAAACCAGCAGTTCAATTCCAGGCTGCAGCAAAGTCTGATTGTGCTGAGGACTCAACTCGTTCCTGTGGTCTTTTCCCGATGGTCATCTGAGACCAGATCTTTATAGGGGATCTGTATCTGGGGCTCTAGTTGTCCTGGTCTCCGCTGTCTTTCAGGGCTGTAGAGGTCCTTTCTAGGTGCTGATCCACCATCTGGTCTGGATAGGCACTGGATCTGGGTGACTGCAGTGACCCTCTGATCTGGATTTGGACTGGATCTGGTGGCTACGCTGACTTCGGAATAAGAGAGAAACGGACGAATATTAGCGTAGATGCCATTCTTCTAATGATGTAGCAAGTACATCGGGTGTTACGGAAAGTTTTCCCGGTTCCAGTTTACCTTGCAGCCTAAAAATCCTTTAATGGATTTGGATATTAGAAGCATATTAGTGTTTTAGTGTGTTGTGTAAACCAGGTTAAAGAGATGGGATTCGAACTCTGGACGCCAGCAGTGCAACAGCTTGCGTGTAGGCTTTCGTGTAGACCTTCCCCTCACTTCTGAATCTTCCCTCACACTAGGAACTTTTTTTCATATTATTAAAACTGTAAGTGAGGGGTTGCTAAATACTGCAAAAATATAACTTGGTCTAAGAAATGAATCAACCAAAGTTATTGTGCACTGGGTAGGACAGGGGTCCCTATCCTGCACCTGGAGGGCCACTTTTCTGATTAAACAGACTTGAACACTTTAATCAAGGCCTTGAGATCACTAGAACTGTGTGTTTAAGATACACTGCTGGGAAGATGGACCTCCAGGAGCAGGATTGGACGCCCCTGGAGTAGGGGATAATATTTTAAAAACAAACCACTTAAAAATTAAAGCTGCAGTCCCTAACTCTTTTTTTTTTTTTTTTTTTGTTTTGTTAAAAATGAACTGAAAATGATCAATCAGTTTTTGAGCAAGTACATAACCAGTCAGTGTTCAAATCTATCTCCTAACCTTAACCCGATTCACAATGGTAAGCTTGTAGCAATGTTTTCCAATTTGAGTGATGCTTTTCGCTGGAAAACACCGGCTAGTAGGGTATCTCATGTGATGTGAGGATTAAATTTATCATTTTGATGGCGAATTGTAATCTAGAAAGGACTGAGTTAATAAAACGCGTAACTGAAATTAGATAAGATTCAGTTTTAAATGTTTAACTGATTTGGATTGCCCAAGAATTGTATTTCAAAGAGAACCGTGTAATGAATCTAGAATATATGAAGGTTTCACTTTTTGAAATAAGTTTAAAACTTTTTCAAGATTTTTTTTTTGGATGCTTCTGTATGTCTACAAAGGCTAATGTTTTTGTGTGTGTGTGTCTAACGATGAGCAGAGAAGCATTTGCCGTATAGTTGTAGTAAACAGAATTTTGGACGTTTGAAATATCATATCATGTGCATATAGTGCCTTATTGTTTGTAGCATGAGATTGTGGTCAAATGTATTTAAACAACAGGAAAAATTTAGCGCTCATAAAGCTGTAAGTTGACGAAAGCGTAGGTTATATTGCGATGCACTTGCCGTTCTATATGACAGACAAAACATAGATCTTATCAACACCGGGAGGGTTGGCTCGTTCGTTCGTGTATGTGTGTGTGTGGCTTGTAGTCGGTGGCCCGGTGACGTGGCTCAGTGAGTGCATTCCGTGCAATTTTCCCGTTGAGCTCCAGATCTACAGCACATTCACGGAACAAAAATAGTGGATCCGTCTGAACAGTGAGTATCGGTCATATTGACGAGCTGTTTTAGCATTTCTGGATCTTATTTGAACTTTTTTTTTCTTCAGCCTCGTGTTTCTGTGTGTTTTCGTATGAGTTTGGGCAGGTCTGATCTTGTTATCGCGTGATTTGTTTTTTGTTTTTTTCTTTTTTTTCATCTATCTTATATTTTAGTTTTTGTTTGATACCGAATCTTCAAAATGTAACTTTTCAGCTCGTGCTGTAAATGTTTTGGATTGTACAAAGCGAGAGACAAAAGCTTGGTTTACTTTATTTTGCAGATATGCGTTTGCTTCCACACTCTGTATTACCGGAGCCATGCTGAAAATGGCTGTTTAAATTTAAATCACGATCTGTGAAATATCTGGTCAGAAATATGCATTATACAAGTAGTTTTAATATATTAACTATGTGTTTTAATGCACATTATAATGCATTGTATTGTATAATACTACTCATTGTTACACTTTTAGAAAATATAATGCATTAAAACACAGGCATTAAGTATGCATTTTGCATTAAAATGTAAATCTATATTATCAAGCTCTTAATGCATATTACATAAAGGCATTAAGTGTTAGCAAACCTTTTTTGGAAGCATAATTAATACACTTTTATTGAGTGTTTAGCCATTTATATTTGATATGTCAGCAGTCATCACCTGTGTTAATTACCTTTTCTAACTTAATCCGTTCTAATATTAGTGTGTGAAAAATATAAATGAAAAGGCGTGATGTAGGTTTTTATAATTTAGGTGACATTTTTAGTAAAAATTTGACCGCTGTGGATAACAAAACCATAAACTGTGACGAAGCATCATAGCTTGTCATTTTGCATGCAGTTGCACAATTGACAGCTGAAAGCATAATTAAGTAATTAAAAACTGAACACAAATTGGGGCTCCAGTTTTCATATTACACCACATCCACGGCCTCTGACCCTGTGTGTGTGTGTCTACATGAGGAATGTCCGGCAGAGACCCACAGAAAACAGATGAAGGTCTGATGATGATGCAGGAGCTGGAGGACCGACTCAAGGAACACACTGATAAACTGGAGCATGTGCGCCTATCTGCAGTGGACCTGAGAGATGCTCTATCAGGGGTTTGTTTCTCTGTTCTCATTGCCGTGTGTCTCAGTTGTGTTGTGTGTTTGTGGATGAGCAACATGTTTCTGATCCTCAGAATAATGACGATATGCAGCAGTGTATCTCTGAACACATGGAGTGGCTCGCACAGATGACCGATCGCATGGAGACGCTACAGATGAACACCACTGTCTTTGTGCAGGTCTGTCAAATCAAGTACCCTCAGGAAAGAACTTGATTGAACATGGTCATTACTGAACTATAGCTATATATTTTTTTTTTTTTTTAATTTTATAATTCCTGTCTATTTTTTGGTTTAATTTTACAATTCCTGTCCATTGTTTGGCTAAGAAATTGTAATTACTGTTCCCTTCTAATTTTTACTGTTCAATAAAGTTCTTTGCTGCAAATGTCATGTGACTGATAACTCAGGAGCAGCAGGAAAATGACGTCTTGTATTGTAATTGCTAGAAATGGTTCTTCTGTGTTGTTATTCCCATAGATGAACGCCAAGCCACGCAGCTTTCGGGTCAAACAGCAGGGGCTCAGAAGCACTGGCCGCTGGGGTCGGTGTCATGAGACTGATGACGCCCAATCAGAGTATGGCTGGTCTCCCGTCGGCACCAGACGCAACAGTGATGCGGCGTCTGAGATGTCGTGTGCGTGGTAGAAACACTTTGCTACACTCACATCAAGAGCGTGTGATTGTTAACATTTGATAACATTTACTGTCAGAGTAACATTTCCTCGTCCAAATGTGACCACTGTAAAGGTAGCCTGCTGTTTTTGTATTCCATACAGTTTACAGTGTAATTAAAGTGTTTGTTGTTCCAAACCTAAGTGACTTTTTCTTCTTTATAAGGTAAAATAAGAGAGTGAGGAGCAGAGTGTGTTGGGGTTAACGCGAGTTACATCAGATTACTTTTCCAAAATAAGTAACTGGTAATATAACCACATTACTTTTCTAATTTGCAAGAAAATTAGTTTCTTTTTCAAATAAGTAAGGCTAGATACTTAATTTTCCCATTTATTGACTGAAAGCTCTCCTGTCCACGTGTTGAGAGAAATTGGGAGTAAGAAATGGCAGAAGCGCTGTGCAATGTTTAGACTAAATGTAAACCTGCATTTACTCATCACACTTGCACAAAAACAGATAACTTATTTCTCAAAATGAATAAAAACTTTGAAATGCATATGTTACATATGTTATATAACACAAATATCAATATAAATGATGTAATCATTTTATCTGAAGCAGGGGTTGTTACACTATTAGAAAAATATATTGGTCCAGCTCAGGACATTCTTTAATAATCTTTTATGTGCAAGGGCTAAATGTCCACCCTGTTACAGGACATTCTCACCTCAAGTGTTTTAAATGCAGTTATTTTAATACTTACATTTTGTAAGTGCTAAAATGTCCCTCTCTTTACCCTGCAAATGTTGTTTAACTGTTCATACTGAACAAATGCTGTATTTTAAGACAGTGTAATTTTGACACATTTCTCTTAGAAATAAGAATAAATCTTAATGGAATCTTTGCCCCATCATTCCCTACAAGTAAACACAAAGATATGCATAACATTTGTTTAATTTGTTTTCTAAAAAACAAAACCGAGATAAGAGTGGACAGAGGGGGAAACAGGGTGGACAGGACATGACGGTGGACAGAGGGGGAAACGGTGGACAGGACATGACAGGGTGAATAGAGGGGGTAAAACGGTGGACAGGACATGACGGTGGGGAAAAGGGAAACGGTGGACAGGACATGACAGGGTGGACAGAGGGGGGTAAAACAGGGTGGACAGGACATGACAGGATGGACAGAGAGGGAAACAGGGTGGACAGGACATGACAGGGTGGACAGAGGGGGGAACAGGCTGGACAGGACATGAAAGGGTGGACAGAGGGGGTTAAACATGGTGGACAGGACATGACAGGGTGGACAGAGGGGGAAACAGGGTAGACTGGACATGACAGGGTGGACAGAGTGGGAAACGGGGTGGACAGGACATGACAGGGTGGACAGAGCGGGAAACAGGCTGGACAGGACATGACAGGGTGGACAGAGGAGGAAACAGGGTGGACAGGACATGACAGGGTAGACAGAGGGGGTTAAACAGGGGGGACAGGACATGACAGGGTAGACAGAGGGGGTTAAACAGGGGGGACAGGACATGACAGGGTGGACAGGACATGACAGGGTGGACGGGGAAACAGGATGGACAGGACATGACAAGGTGGACAGAGGGGGAAACAGGGTGGAAATGACATGACAGGGTGGATAGAGGGGGTAAAACAGGGTGGACATGACGGTGGAACGAGGGGGAAACGGGGTAGACAGGACATGACAGGGTTGACATCACACCACTGAACAACAGTATATGTCAACATATTGGCTAATACAATAACCATATATATTATATTATAACCATATATACTTATATATATTATATTATAACCATATATACTTATATATATATATATATATAAGTTCTGGAATAAGACTCTAGATTGCAGTCTGATAGGTAAAACTCAAGTCTTACATAATGACATCAGTATCACATGGCTCAGTTGATTAGTTATTTTGGTATCAGCAGCCAATCAGCTTGCTGCTCAGAATTAAAATATTCGGCTAGTGCTTGCTGTAGCTGTTACAGTGAACTTCAGAAACCCTCCACCTTCCCCAGCTCCACCTGTATAGATCATAATGGTTTTTCTACTATACAAATTGTATTTTCTATTCCCTAACCCTACAGCCAAACCTTCCCCTCACACAAAACTACAGTTATTTTCAAAACATTTCATTCTGTATGACTTGGAGTATAAGCTTTTTCCTCATGGGAACCAAACAAATGATCAAAATATACTGTTATTACTATACTTGTGGAAACATTTGGACCTTATAATACAGGGAATACCAGTACACCTATACCACAGAGACACACATTGTAATGGCAAAAGCAGGATAAATTAATAACAGTTTCTACCTAAACAAAGTTGACATCTAACACTTTCTTTTTTTCTTCCTTCCTTCATGTCCTTTCTCCACCTTTCCTTTTTATTAAGGTATATCTGTCTTCTTTGTTTCGGCATCATGATGATGAGCATTGTATTGTTGCTGCTTTTCTGCAACAGACAACAATGCCATTTTCTGACAAATACATGTATACCATTTAAGCAGCTCTTTCTTTTAAATGCATAATAAATTAATTATAAGTACCAATACATGCTTTAAACACTTATTTATCTATTTTTTCCATCCACTGTTACAATATGTCCACCCTGTTACAGTGCAAAACAGAAACAGGAGGGACATTCTATGCTAAAGTCAGCCATTGCTACTCATCTGATGAACAACAAGCTACTGCGCAGTGATCACAGAGGAAGATTTTTAACCTGTTTATTAACCATATTTTCAAAATGACAAAAAAAAACGACCAATTTCCACTATAAATAAGCATAACAGAGTGGACATGTTATGCTTTACCACATCAGTGAATCATTCTAAAACACTGAAAAAATTGTGAATAAGGGTTGTTACTTTGCTTCTTGTAGATAGTTTGCCAGCAAAAAGTGTTTTTCTTCCTGAGAGTCATGTTATTAGAGAAAAATTCAAGCGCTGTGTTCAGATAGACTTTTCATCAAAGTAACGGGGAAATTCAATTCAGAGACACATGTTTTAAAGACTTCAAACATTACAACTGTATAAATAACAAATATATATTAAGGAATATTATAAATAAGAAAACATAACAATATTGAAAAAAATGGAATTAGTTTGAATTTTATTACTTATACTTGTGGCTTATGCAAGCTTACTTGGGGACATGGCAGTTTAGCCTACTTGTCGAAAAAATAAAATTATTTTTAATTCATTAATTTTGGGTACATATTTATTGTATTCTATGTAGAGGGGCAGTAATTTTGCACATTCAGAAACAAGAACTAGCCCATTTGTACACAAAATATACCACTTTATGTCATGGGGACTAAAATGGCACCAAATGCTAGGATGCCCACTCTATGCATTTAATCCCTTTTGCTGCTGACCTTAAATGATCCAATTCAGCCATACTAATAAGCAAAAATTATATCATATCTGGCTCTGCGGCATCACTTATAATGTAACGTACCGTCTGAAAAAAGCCTTTAGAGGTTCTAAACCCTTTGCAAAGAGTCTTACCGCTGTCTGAATGTTTTACTAGAGCCAAACACTAGAGGGCAGAAGAGTTAGTCAAATGAGCTGAACCCGTCAGAACTACAGCCTTGAACGCGTGCATGTCAACTTGTCAGCCGAGTAAGATTAATGGTGTTTCCGCTCTATTTTTGTGGTTCAATTAGCAGTTTCTCAGTTCTATAAAGTGCTCTGATCTTCAGTTTCTGTCGTGTCCATCTGTACTGCTGTCTGTTAGCAGAATGCTGCTGTCAGAAGCGCTGAGGGACACCTGGACGCCCCGCTGATTGAGTTAATGTGCTCAGACCTCACCGTCACAAACAGCAGCTCTGTGGAGATGTTTCTCAGCTGTTTTCAAAGAATGTAACGTATTAACATATAATAATAATAATAATATATAACTTTTAATAATATATACAAAAATACAGAAAATATTTGTTAGAAGAATATATTTAAATGTGAAGTACTTCTAAAAAGTGTACAAGCATTTATGATAAAACTAAAATATACTATAATGTAATTTCTTCTGTATTTAAAAATATTTTGTGATTACACATTCACTGACGAAGTTGCAATTTCGTAGGCCTACGTTTAAATACATGAACTTTAAATCTTAACACACTACAGTTAAAATCAAGTACTTTACATGTGCTTTATAATGTTAGTTCACAAGTGTACTTTTTTAAAGCACAACAAAAGATTACGAACTAATTATTTAAAAAGTACTTTAAAGTATAACTTTCTTGACATAGCCATATAGTGTGCTTTTTAAAAGTGCACTTCAAGAAACAGTCATGAAAGTGTCTCTTTTTTAGTACACTGCAAATACACATTCAGTTCAGTTAAGTGCACTACTTTTTCAGAAGGGTTCAGTTAGTTTTATTTGTGATATTTTAAAAAACACTGCCTCATTCTTATGTTCATTCAGTTAGACTGATGGTTCCTTTGTCTCCGGAAACCAACTCACTTCCTCAATGATTCAGACGCTTGACATATTTCTTACATCTCGTGGCACAGTTAGTTCATTCTATACTATTCTACACACAGCAGCTTTAATAATGTTAAAACCTCTAAGAGTAAGCATTTGTGTGAAAATGATCATGACACAATGAGTGACGTCACGGTGTTCTGTAGACGTACTTTACTGTACGTGTCTCCACCCGTAACACAGACGCCAGGAGAGATTAACGCTCACGAGTGCTGCAGAATCATCTGTCCTTCACTGATACTCTAATCGAACAGATACCAGCAGAAACTTCATCGGTTCTCGCCAACCATAATCTGTCATTACTGGAGGAACGAGGCTGGTCTACACAGCTGAACATCAGTATTCACAAAAACACAAATCATTTATTTTATGCTGCTTAGTGGTGAAACAGTGACTGCATGAAGTGTCAGGATACTTAAAGGAATAGTTCACACAAAAATGTAAATGTGCTAAAAATGTCCTCAACCTTCATGAACGTGAAGATGAGTTTGTTTCTTCATCAGATTTGGAGAAACCGTTGCATTCCATTGCTGACCAATAGATTCTCAGCAGTGAATGGGTGCCGTTAGAATGACAGTCCAAACAATTGATAAAAACATCACAATGTTATCCACACCACTTCAGTCCATCAATTAACATCTTCTGTTGTTTCTCACATCAATATCCACCCACATGTTTGTTTGGAAATGGCTTGTAAACATTGCCTGATCTGTGCAGATTTCTCCCCTGATTCAGAACACTTTTTCACCGGAGGAAGCGTTATTATGGATTATTAAACACACACTTGATTTGTCAGCAAAGAGTGTCACAGGTCTCATGTAACAGTCAGTTATTAGTACAAATATGTGAAGTACAGAATCATGTCACTAGTTCCTTTTTGTGTCAAATACAAAAGTAAGAGATCAAGTGAATATTGCAGGAGTCATTACAGTACTTTGATATCACAAAAAAATACTGATTCAATACATGTCAAATTTAATTCATGCACACAAAGAAAACCAGACAATATCCTGAAAAAAATACATCTTGATGGAAAACTGAAATGTTAGTAAGTCCTGATCAAATTTGAGATGGTATCACACAACTGCTTTACACACACATTTACTATTAAATGCAGGGGCTATTAAATCACGAAGCAAAAAAATGGGTCTTTTCGCTTCGGATGCTCTTATAATAATCCCAAAAATTATTATTTTTTCTTTCAAAATTACACTGGTGCTGCAATTAACTAATCTTCAAATGTTGAAGACATTCTAAAAATGTCAGTGGTTTATCAGGACAAAAACACTTTTAGCACTTACTTCCTGTCCATGCAACTTCCCCTTTAAGATACCTCAGTTCTGCAGAATTAAGAAGTGAAAACTAGACTGAGAAAGAGTCCAAACTCAACTGTACAGTCAAATTCAGTGCTTCTGCATGCAATATAAAAATACCCAAGCACAAATGCATCTTTTCAGAGTGAATGAAATCATAACTAACAGAACTTATAATGCGACTGCTCGTTTCTTCCAGCATGTAAAATCAGGACTGCATTTGTACTTTACACTGTGCATCTGATCTGAAAGACTGAGGCACAGTATGTGTTTAATCCTACAAATACTGGATTATGCATTCGGACTCAGCATGTAAACAAATTCTTCTGTGTTTGCAGTCTAACGGATGGAGCCCCAGCTGAAGGTCCCGATGGAGATGAGCGTCTGACAGGCTCCAGACGACAGCCACACCGTCTCCATCAGACTGAAGTGAAGAAAGCCCAGGGCGAAGCCGCACGCCATGTCCGTCAGGTGGTGTTGGCCCAGCAGAACGCGGGACAAGCCCACCAGGACGGCCCACAGCACCAGCAGGACCCGCAGCGGGACGGCCAGCACCAGATGGGACAAGAGGAACTTGGACACCATGACTGCTCTGCTGGCATGTGCAGCCGGGAACGAGTACGTGTCCAGAGCCACACAGTCCAGAAAGCCGGGACTTATGTCCCATGGTCCTTTGCGCCTGACCAGTTTCTGAACCCCGGCCACAGTCAGAACATCAAGAATCAGCGCTGAAAGAAAGGTAAAAGAAATGAGAGAGGAGTTGAGTGTGTCTCCATCAGGAAATTTAGACCTACAGAATGTCTATAAAAAGCATGAAGCACATGGATAATGAAATACACACGACAGCACATTATCTGATGTTCTTCATGAATAACAACACAGAATCATCGGAGACTTTCATCATCACATGTACACCATGCACAAAAAACAGCAATTTCTTGACCAAACTTTCCATCCATTTAATAGAAAGTTTCCATTTAAAATCCATTTCCAGGATGGGACATTTCAATTTTATGTTGCATAAGTCTGTAGACCTTTGTTGAAAAGAGTACATATTAAAAGAATATACTTGGGTATGAACTGAATGTGAACTTAAGTGTAACTAAAACTAAAACCATTAAAAACATTTTTGTTAGATTAAAAAAAATAAACATCAACTAAAATATTAAAAAAATATACATTTTCTTTTTGTCAAGGCAGCATTTTGTTTTGCATTTAGGTTTTGATTAAAACCTATATAGACATATTTAAAAACATATTTAAAAATATAAAAATTAAAGTAAAAAAATATTAATACAAATTATAACACTGCCCTGCGTCATATTTGCTGAAATCCAATAATCTTTTTAAACAAATTTAAGCTGCTGGTTCAAAAAAATAATAAAAAGTGTCTGTTTTGTTCAAGAATGTCACACTTTCTCACTAAATGTTTAACATTTTGTATAATTTTTCCATTTGATATCCACCAGGGTGAAGAAGCCTTGTATTCTCCATTAATCAGCAGAAAAACATCACAAACACATGATTCCTGTTTTCCTCGGAGCCAGATCACAACCGTTTGATCAATTCTCAGCCCATTTTGACAAGTATGACATTACTTAATGCTTAGTCCTGATTTTATATATACCTATATATAATAATAATAATAATAATATACATACCATATATATAAACATATATACATATAATTAGAAAAATCTTATTATGTGAAACAACTTGATATAAAAACTTCTGTGATATTCAAATCAGGTAATATTAGGCCTTTTTTCAAAATGCAATGCTGTGTAATAGTATTAAAGTCCTAAAATAAGTCTGGCAGAACATCTCACCTATCAGCAGGTTGATCAGGACCTCTTGTCCAGCCAGCGTGTTACTCTGAGTGAGACACACCAGAGTCCCACAGATCCAGGTGATGCCGTGACCCGTCAGAGCCAGTAGAGTGACCGCAGAGCGCATGCTGCCCCATGAGGATGTGGTGTGGACGCACACACCCAGACGCTTGGACAGACAGATGTCGATGGCCAGCAGTGAGTTGATGGCGATGCCTCTGAAGGACGGATTGAGCAGCATGCAGTCTTCATCCGGCAGCCTGGTCGCCTCTCTGCGCTCCTTCATGCTCTCACCCGGCTCTGGCAGGTTCTCACTCTGCTGGTTCTGCTGGGATCGGGACTGGCCGGATCTTCTCCACGCTCTGTTGTTTCGTGGCGGGACGTTCACGGACAGAAACTCAGGCCAGCCCATAACGCTGCTGCTGCTGCCACTGCGATCCTTCGCTCTAAAGCGACTCGGGTTCAAAGGCATTGTGTGGTTTAATTGTACAGCTGGATGAGAAACTAATGTGAGCTTCAGATGTAGGTTCAAAGTAGGCTGTGAAAACAGTGTCAGATATATTTAGGCATGCACAAGTGTATGTGTGTGTGGATATCTAACTGCATATTGCTTTCTCATTTAGGTTTAAAAATGGATAGTTGTCACAAGGCTTGATTTGTATGTTTTTCTTTTTTTTTTGCAAAAATGATTTTAGGTGACAGTTTATTCTGATGACCACTAACAGAAGACATTGTTTTTTTAAAGCAGTTTTCAATTTAGATCACCCCCCCCCCCATGATTCAATTAACTGGCCTTGCAATGTGACCCCCCCTCACCACCACCAAAAAAACTACAAAAATCTGATGTAGTCTCTCAATTAATATGACCTCATGAAAACTGCTTGCACTGCCTCAGACTCGTCTGAAATCAGGCACCTTATGAAAATGCTGCCTGTAAAGTCATTGCCTTTTAGGCAAACGAGGCAACAAAGCAGCTGAGACAACTTTCACTTGTTTTGTTCCTGAATAAATCAGTGTTTTTGAATGAAATGGCTAAATGAATAATTCAACAATTCATAAAGACAATCAGCTTTTTCCACCTACTGGTTTAACCTGCGAAAAAAATCACTGACAATGAGAAAATGTCACATCTCAAGGTATTTTGATTCACCCTTTCCAGCAGCTATAATTATGTCTGTCCGGATATTGATTAGCAAAATTAGAAATATTGTGAGTCACCCCAGAATGCAATAACTGGAGATACAATGGTATAGATTTGTTTACATAAATTCATGTCAGTTTTTACATTTTACTGAAAGATAAAATCATTCATTTCACATTTTACTGAAAGATTACACACAGAAATACGTTTATTTCTATATCTTAGCTATCATTCCACAGACTTCTATTGTTTCATACAGCTAGCTGTTACTACAACAAGCTAACGCACACCTTAGCCCTAAATTACAAATCTAAAAATACTTTATTTACCCGATTTTAAAATAGTTTTTACAGATGAGAACATCCCAGAAAGGAGGTTTTGACAGATTTATCTTTAATCCTGAAGAACATATGAAGCCTCGTCTGGCCTAACGTTACCTCAGATCAGCTCTCAGAATCACTGGAGAAGATCAGCTCTGTCTGTTATGATCCCGCTCTACAGACGGAGTTCAGATCAATTCTCAAGCACATATATGCTGTAAGACATTGGTTTTTGAAAACATGTTCACGGTATTAGTAAGCACGGCTTTAGCATCTACCACGGTCCGGTCCATAACAAAATTACGAATACTACTATGGAAAGGTGTGCTTTTTTAATATTATTGAAGTACAAGAACGAAGGCCCTACTGATTGGCTGCAAGGCAGAGAGCTGACGAATGAAGGTTTGACTCATGAATATTAATTTAATCACGTGCGACTGGACGCTTCAATAAGACGAGCGTAACCTCACATGGATCTAAATATTAATAAGCTCTGTCTTAATCGCAGCTGTGGCGTTCTCCAAGGTGCTTAAACGGACGCGCACTTTTATAATCTTTCTGACGCTAATGTTTAAAATCTGCGTTTTCCATGTCAGCTGGCAATTTCCATCTGAAACATTTTAGAATTTTGATGCTGCCGGAAACCCCTTCAAAATATATAGATAAATCCAGTGTTGGGGCTAACTTTACATGTAACGGAATCACTTAATTAAATTACAAAATAAATGTAATTGTAACATTCAGATGTAATCGTTTTTTTTTTCATAAATTGCACTGGCTGCTCTAAATTATGAGACAACAATTTTTTTGGAGTTTAGGACAGAATAGGACACGTTTATTCAGTAACTTTTATTTCCTGTTTGGGTTTCTGTATATCTTTTATTTTTTTAAGATAAACTGTATTTTACAAGGCTTTGTTAGATCATGCCAGTGTTTCATAGCTAGGCACAGATTTGATTTCAAAGACAGTATCCTAGCTATTAAACTGCATCTTGTTATGATTTTAAAAAATAAATAAAAAAGAGGTGCTAAAACTGTGTTTTAAATTAAATTATTATAATCTTTATTCAACCTATTACATTTCCAAATTACCCTTCCCAACACTAGATATATTACGCCCAACAAACTGTACGCAGAACTACACGTCCCATAATGCGGGGACTGGGGAGCGGAAGTGACGACACGGGCGCTCGCAGTAGAGCAGCTGCAGCTGATACGGTGACGCGCACAGCGCTGCGGGACGGAGGCTGAGCGCAGCAGAGGCGCGAGGATGAGGATGGATTATAACTGATGAAGAGAGACGCGCAATGATGGGCTGTTCATCACAATTTGTGTGTTCGTGACAGCCGGAGTGTTTTTTATACCTCTCATGTTTATTCATGTGGGCTGGTGAAGTTCACCTGATGCTGAGACGGATCGTTCACTCATAAGTGTACAAGAAAGTGAGCTTCCTCCAACTGAACCTCAAGGACAAACTCACGGAATGTAAATATTAATTGCAAAAAAAATAAATAAAAATAATAATCACTTTTCCAGCGTTACGTTTGATACCGTCTATAGCAATTTTGCGCGCTTGTAGTTGAAGATATTATTATTTATTTTTATTTTTTTTGCGTAAAGAATGCCAGCAGTATTCTAAGCGGGTGGATTTAACCTATTTATTTTAATATAAAAGCAATGTTGTGAGAGTTGTGACGCGGAAATGCCCGTTTGACTACGACTTGGAGAGCGTTATGTGTGAGCGGAGCGTTGTAACGGTCCGCCAATGACGGAAAGTTGACGAACATTGTTTTTATTTATTTCTGTTTTCTTTCATTATTCAACAAAATAACGTGATGCTTTTGTTGATAAGAAACGCTTTTTCTAGTCCTGACGCGACACCGCGACGCCTCGTTTAGTGTTTTCTGAGGGACAGCGTCTGGTGCGCGTTCCTCTGAGGTTCAGCGTGTAGTGTACGTTCTTTTGAGGGTCAGTGGGTATAGTGTGCGTTCTTCAGAGGGTTGATGTTCTGCTGGCCTCTCGTGCTGCTTGTGATGGGCTGTATTCAGAGCATCAGATGCAAACCCAAGAGTTTCCGGGACAGCATCGTGGTTCTGGAGGTGAACTCCTCCATCGACTCGAACCCCACCAGCATCGACGAGTCCTCTAGCGTGGTGCTGCGCTACCGCACGCCGCATTTCCGCGCTTCCGCCAGGGTCCTGGTGCCACCGGTGGCCGGTAAAGAGAGCTGGACGGTCGGCTGGATCCAGGCGTGCAACCACATGGAGTTTTACAACAAATACGGATCCAAAGGGATGTAAGTATCTCTGACACTCAACACAAAGACTTCACATCACACCCTCTGCCATTTAAAGAATTTATGCATGTAGCTGTTGTACTGCACTGTATGTATTTATACATTTCTGTTTATAATGACAGAAATAGGGATAATGACTATTTACTACACGTGTGCTGCAGAAACAACAGCTGTAGCAACTTTAAGCTGAAGCTTTGTTTGCCATGGTAAATGTATTAGTTAAGAGAAAGGACAGAAAATACATGTTTTATTGTTCATGCTACACCTTACATGCACTTGCTTTTCTAACAACAGTAAATAATGACCCTAAACCAAACCCTAAGTGTATAATACATTAATTGTACTTAACTGTAACAAGGACAGTGTAACCAGAAACGATAATAACCATAACACAGTTTATTATCAGTAATTACACAGTCAGAAAGCGTCCTGTCTTCAGATGTTCAGCATTTGTATATTGCACATGCTCTTGTGCGAATTGCACCTGTTTAGATGAACATCATTTGAGAAGCTCAGATATGTAGAATACAAACTAAAGTCTCAGTGTCAAGGTTCAAGATTTTTATTTGTCACATAGACAATTATATAGGGCATATTTATAGTGTCTAAACGTTAGAGCTAAACCAATGTGACAATCAGACACATGTTCATGTAGGATCATCTTAAACTTGTCGTTTTAACCGTGTGCAGTGTTAAGCTTGATAATTTGATCATGTGCTTGAGGTGACATTACAGAGCCTGCATACCGTTTGAGGTTTCACTTGCCCTACTTCCTGTTGAAGAGACTACACTTTGCCCTATTTCCTGTATGAAACAAAAAATAAACCCTTCGGTGTCTTATGATATCTGGAGACTGCACATGCTCAGCCTCTTCATATTCCTGGAAACAAGAGCAGAGAAATGATCATGCATTTAAGATGAATGACTGACGTTACACTTGTGAATGCAGCCGTTCAATATTAATACTTAATTTTTTTTCCCACTAGTTCTACTTCCTTTGTATGAAGTGAATGACATCATATCCTTTATAACATATCATATAGATCATATCATTTGCATTTTACTTACAAATGCAAGAATGTATTTGAAAGTAGTAGACACATTTTATCCTTCAAAATTTTGGTAATTGTTTGTGAAATTTACTAGCAATTTCTGAGCAAAAATTGTTTCTACACTTGGACATTTCAGCAAACCCCAGTACATCTAAAGGATCTTTCAAGCACGCTCACAGAATTGCGTTGTAATGCTCTCAACTGATATTTCAGCTGCTGTTCTGGCCTGATAACTCCGGTCCTGTCGATTTTTACATACTCAGGAAATAAGAAAACACTTTTATATCTGTCACATTCTCTCTTCACCATCTGAAGTGCGTCTGTTCTGCTCATATCGCATGATTACATGAATTTCAGCAACATTAAGCTTTCATTCCAGATTATTATTTTACATCAAGACCTAAGTGTACATTTAAGGCAAGACAGACCAGGTAAATAGTGTAAAATATTAATTAATAGATCTCACTATATTTTCCCCAGTTGATTAATCACAGTACATTAAGACAATTGTTTTGTATTATAGGACTTCTGAAATGGCATGCTTACATATGTAAATTAGGCATTGTCTAATGAAATGTGCATAAATGTGCATAATTCCCAAAACATAAATCTTCATAATTGATCTCTTTTTTATCACTCTATAAATCTGAAAATACTGTCAAGAGACAAAAAAAAACATAAATTTTCACCATGTGTTTAGGAGTAAAATCTTTGATATAACATGAACAATAAATCCCTCAATAAAACCCTTAACAATAAAGTTTGGTGAATGTAAGAGGAAAAAAACTGAATTATGCAAAGAGATAAAGTGCAATAAAATAAAGACTTGTGTATTTTGGATTTTTTCTTTCGACTAGAATGAAAGACATGATTTGGACAGAAAACAGCCTTAAAATCGACCAGTGCATGAAAAACAGGGTTTTTGCCCGTATCTTGCCTTAAATGGTTGTTTTTCAGAGGTGAACTGAAAGATGCAGGTTTGTGTTGTTTGAAATGTTTCCTGTCATGCATTTAGCTGAACTGATGGTGGTTTGAGATGGAAACCGCGTGTTACTCAACGGTGGTTCTTTCCATTGCCATTGAAGTGCGTTGTTTCGTTCCAGAGAACATCAGTTGATGTGTCAGAGATCAGTCTGATGTTGTCAGAAATTCGTGCTGTTAACATAAATTTGCCTACATCTAACATACATATACGGCTGTGTAAAATACCAACAGTTACGTATGATTATTAACTACATCATTGTAACCCATCATAGTAAGTTTAAGTTTCATATACATGTATTTCAACTAGATAATAGAGTAAATATTTATGTTTTGATCTATACAAGCCATTAAGAGAAAAGCTGATGCATGAAAACATGCAAATTGAGTGATATTCCAATGAAACATTAAAGCTTTACACACCAAACAAATATATCATTCAATGTAAGTTGAGTATACAGGTTATTATATTCATTATATTAAAGTTGTTGAGGACATGTAAATGCAAACCTTCCCAAAAACCCCAACCATAACTCACATTAGACATTCTTTAATATGAATATTGAGCTGTTTTTCATTAGGGCATCTGGGTGCACACAGCATAAACACACTCACTCACAAACACTCGAAAGAGTTTCTATTCTTATTCCCCTGATGATAATCAAAGACCCTCGTGTGTTCATGTCATGTGGCTCTTTCCCATGATGCTCTGCTGCTGAGGCGTGAGTTCTGGGAGAAAGGTCACGGTTTTCCTGCATCAGGGAATCGATAGGCCGGCAGCTCTGCGGTTTGTCCCGCCGTCACCCGCGTCTGTGCTGATTCTGCTGTACGGTGAAGGTCATTGAGAGCGGCTGTGCTCTCAGCGTCACTGCCTTCACTGCTTAAAGGCACAGATCCCACCAATCAGACATCTGTGATCATCACCTCACCGCCATGACACTTTTAGATACGTGTGATTGTCACTCGTTTGTAAAACACGCAAGAAGATGTTTAGCAGAATGTTCAGGCCGCTCTGTTTCACAAAGCATGGATTCTGCTGAGTTCAAAAACTGCTGAATAAACACGGAAGATCATAAATGTAGTTTACATGACACGTGTGTGTGGAACACATGCGCATTATGTCATTATTATTACTGAAGTCAAATCTCATCCAAACAGCCATATTACAGCCTTAGAACAAATGATGGAGTAAATGATGACAGAGCTTTCTTTTTTAGGTGAACTAATTATATACTAACTAGGACTTAAGTACATCTTCATGTGTAATTTCATAATTCTGTAGTTTAAGCATCAACACAAGCACACAGCCATCTTTAGTACCGTCTTTGAACTTCCGTTTTTTTTTTTGACAGCTCAATAGCATTGCTGTTGAAGTGTAATTATTTTGTGAAGTGGATTTACTTTTTGTAGAACACATAAGTAACAAACATTATCACGTGCATTTTAATGTTTGAAGCAGACGTCATAAATGTCAGCAGACTGGGAAGATTTTTAAAAAGGAGTTCAATCATAAATTCGTACAGTCTTTCCACGCTGTGGAAATACAAATGGAAGACAGAAGATAACAAGCGCAGTGCTGAAAAGGGGCGAGCTACACATGGATAAGCTATTTTCTTTGAAATATGATTAAACGACTGTAAAAAAACCTGACAAGCATTTATGAAAACCTAAAACATACTTTATTTCCATTTTTATTGAAACTAGTATGCCATGTATGTATTGTAAATATATTTGGACATTTGTAATCGTGGAGCTGCAATTTAATACATTTCTAAGGTAATTTTAAGGTCTCATTGTTGCAGTGTAATTATTCACCTGTTTAGAGTCTACTGCGTTTTAGATTATGAGAGGCACTTTAATCCTTAAAATCTAATGCTATTGTTTCAAATATTATTACCATGATATTTAACAAGTCCGTAATATTGCTGTGGTCCACGGAAATAGTCGAGCTTTAGGGGTTATTCATGTCATCTCACTGGACACAGTTTTTTTTTTACATGATTATATTATTGCATTCATAAAGTGAACCTTACAGTGATTGTTTACAGTTTAATGGAAGTTACTCCCATAATTAATGCGAAGTGTCATGTGGCATAGGAAAATAGTTGGATAAAATTACAGGTACAATAGGGGATTGTCTTCAGAAACAGTTTTTGTTATGCTGGTTGAAAGTCTCTTCACATCCCGATAGCAATCATTAAGTCTAAATGTATTTATCTGTAATTATATATATTCTGTGGAAGGCATAGCACCAAGCAATGTTCCTCCAATCAAAATGTTTGTTCCGAACATTATGAGAGGCTTTCCTAGCTGCGTGTCAACATGTGTATTTGCATACCTCTGTGTACCCTGTTCGCTCAGACAGGAAACTTCATCAGCGCGTTCATGTACGCTATTCAGACAGAGCGAGAACCTGACCTTCATTCCTGCTATTGTAGTACTTTACTAACTGTACTATAAAGTTTTCTCACCATGTGTGAATGACGTGACGTATTGTAGTAATGTTGTCTCTAGGCTGTGTGCATGATGGCGATTTTCAGGGAGTGTGGGAAGTTTAGTTTAAATTGATATGCTAAAATAACTAAAACTGAAATAAAAAAACTACTACTGTATATAGACATTTAAAAACAACAAAAACGAATAAATATTACAAAAACAAAAACAAATTTACCAAAACTAACAGAAATTAACATGGAAGCAAAAAATAGAATCTAATTTGATCCCAACATTAAAACAACGCTGTTTAAAATATAATGAAAAACTTTTACATTTACATTATTATAATGTATACTTTTTAAAAGTCTGTAAAGAAAGGTGCCTTTCTTTAAGTGGTCTTTTATTTCATTATTACTATACTAAATGCAAATACAGATTTGTATAAATATAGCTTTCAAATTTGAAGTACACAACAAGTGCACACTCAATACAGTGAAGTGCACTTCATTTTCACGAGGGCAGAGATGTGCTGTGTGAGTCAGATGATGATGCTGGTGGTCGCTGGAGCTGAAAGAGATGTGTGTGTTTGTTCTTTATCAAAGGTCTCTTTTGATGGACACTCAGACTCACATCCCCGTTCTATGTTTAACTTCCTCTAAGTGCTGAAATAAAAAGCATCCCTCGCCTTTGGCAACCAGTGTTCTGGTTTCTCTAGAGTCAACGCGCTTCATTTGACCCGAGTCCCTCGCGTTTACACGCTCTCATCCTCCAGTGTCTCCTGCAGGTCCAGCTGGGAGCTGCCGGATCTCCGAGATGGAAAAATCCAAGCCATCAGCGACTCAGACGGCGTCAACTACCCCTGGTACGGCAACACCACCGAGACCTGCACCATTGTGGGTCCCACCAAGCAGGACACCAAGTTCACCGTCAGCATGAACGACAACTTCTACCCCAGCGTTACTTGGGGCGTCCCGGTGAGCGACAGCAATGTACCCATGCTCAGCAGCATCTGGAGGGACCAGAGCTTCACCACGTGGCTGGTGGCCATCAACCAAGTGTCGGGTGAGATTCTGGTTTTGCAGACGGTGCGCTGGCGCATGCGTCTACACATCGAGGTGGATCCCGACAAGCCGCTGGGACAGAGAGCCAGGCTGTGCGAACCCATCGCGCAGGAGCAGCCACAGGTGCAGGGGAAGAACGAAGCCATCCCGCCAAACGCCATGGTCAAACCCAACGCCAACGACGCCCAGGTGCTGATGTGGCGGCCGCGGACGGGCGAGCCGGTGGTGGTCATACCTCCCAAACACTGAGACCAAAAGCGGTCAGGAATCACTGTGCTAAACGCCATTGCAAAAAGACAAAGTCAGAATATTACGTCTCAAACAGACGGAAAGAGTGTCGATTCACGCTGCCTTAAGTTTACATTGCTTTCACTGCAAATGTTTCGCCTTAAACTGAGTGCAATGCAGTAAACCTCGCACGTCCTACCTGTCCATAGATTTGCAATGGATGTGACCCAGTTAGTCGTGGTCTAACGGGACTGCGATGACCGCCACGTGCCCAACAAAACGAGGACAGTCATTATGCATTCAGTGTTTTCAGCTGGAGCTTCAGTGTTTTACTTTTGTCAACCAGCCACTTTCAGTGTGTTTTACAAGAGCAGAGTCCAAAAATATATCTTTTCTACTACATGCGAGTTTGCTGTGTCAGTCAGTGTCAAGACGTCGTGGCCAATCCATAGAGCAAATACGCAAACAATCCATTCTCCTGGTGTTTGAATGAGATGCGTGTGAAAGGCTGCATCTGCTCTTGTCATCCATCTGCTCCTCAAATCAAACTCCATCAGCAGAAGCTGAAGGGAGAAACGTGTCTTTGCCGAATGAATGTGCTGAGAAACTCATGTCCAGGCCACAATTCTGCACAAGAACTAGACATTATTTTCAAGGCAGTACTACAGATATTACAATAATGTACCTCAAAAGTTGGAAATAATTCATATTTTTAAAAGAAGTCTCTTCTGTGTAAGAAGGCTGCATTTATTTGATGCAGTAAAACAGTGAAGTATATTAAAATTTAGAATGACTATTTTCTATGTGAAAACGTTTCGTTTTTATGGAAACTGTGATACACTACCATCAAAAATAAAGTAATAAAGACTTTTATTCATTAAAAAAGGATTTCTATTTCAAATAAATGCTGTTCTTTTGAACTTCCTATTCATCTGTGAATCGCGAAAAAATAAGATTACAGTTTCCACAAAAATATTTGACAGCACTACTGTTTTCAACACTGATAATAATCAGAAGTGTTTCTTGAGCAGCAAATTAGCATTTCTGAAGGATCATGCGACACTGAAGACTGGAGTAATGATGCTGAAAATTTTCATAGCAATAAATTACATTTGAACACATTCAAATACGAAACAGCTATTCTAAATTGTACGAATATTTCACTCTTTTTACTGTATTTTTCAAATAAATGCAGCCTTGGTGAGCAGAAGACACCTCTTTTGAAAACATTAAAAAATCTCAATATGTTCCAAACTTTTGACCAGTAGTGTGTAAATATTTTAGCATTTTTATAATATATCTTTTTTTTGCATTGCAGTGTTGAAAATTTGAGGGAGAATTTGCTTGATGTTCATGAAAATTACAATTAAGCACAATTTTGATCCATTCTGCAACTCAAAATGCACTTCAGCGCTTCCTGATGCCATGTGTTATTGACCCATTGAAGGCCTTATTGCACTGAGATGTGATTGTGTTGATGGACAGTGATTCAGTCCAGCTGCAGTCAAACGCTGACCAGCATTTATATGCACACGTGGATCCAGCGCTATAACAGAAATTGAGCTTTAAGTCCATCTTCATCCGTGCCGGACAGCTCAGTCCATACAATACAATCAGACCAGAGACTGTCACGTGTGTTTCATTTCATCAGTCACTTTTGGATGATTGAGTTAATCTCGTGTGTTTGATCCGTTCACATGACGTGAGTCTGCAGGTGTGTGTTTGGATGCTTATACACAACATGACTAAAGAATTTTAGTTCAGATTTCTGTTATGTGTACTTCCAGCAGAGTTTTATTCATCATCAGACCAAATACATTCACTATTAAATGTTTGTGTTAAGACTCCTCATTCTCACACAATTCCTGCTGTTTGGCTTGGAACACAATATGACATCTGACAGACAATAAATCCTTCAATCATTTAGTTTTGGATGTGAAATAGTAAAACTGAATCCTTCAGCTCCATTAGCAGCAGATATTGATAATGCAAGTGTGAATGTGTGTGCGTGACTCGATTTTGCTCTCTTTTCAGAAGGCACAATTGGAGTTTGGGCCGTTTTATAGCTTGACAATAATACTTGAAAAACAGAAGTTGGGAAACATTTCAAACTGTGAAGATGCACATTGTGAAAACAAACGTTCAAAGACAGCTGAATTTTTCATGAAGAATATAATAAAACTGTGAGATTCAGCACAATTTCTTGTCTTTGATTCAGTATGACTGTGGCATCGCTTTATCTTGTTTGTTTTGCATCATTTATGGGCTTAAAGATCAAATATTAATACTCAAGATACAAGAGCTACAGGACTAATAAAGACATCGAAAACCAAACTCATGAACACAAGAGCATGTCTGAAGCACGAGAGACTGTATTATTACAGATTTATTACAATATTTTATTATTAGTCCCATCAAGCTCAAAAGTACAACCCTGTTATCAGATGATATTTTTATTGAAAACCCCACGTTGTTCTAGCTACAAACCTTGGTGAGCAAGATAATTATTTCAGAAGCATTAAAACAACTTATTTAGTCCATACTTTTATAGTATAAATTAATTTTACAGCTACTAGTTGCGATTTACTAGTCGTGCTATACACTGGCGTAAGATCTTCCTGTATCCTCACTGTAAGCAGATGATGTGCAGACGGTTTCATCACAGCCTCCAACGGATTTCAGCACGCTTGATAATGGAGTGTATTATACTGTTATCCGTGGATGAAGACGGGGCTTAAGCCAGAGAGAGACAGAGATTAACAGACTCAATCCCAGACGCAGACAATACAGCGGCATGATGGGATTGATCTCTATCTGATCATCTGCAAACAAGATGAAAATACAAACTAGACAGTGACTAAAGAGCAGACGCTCACAGAGCCGCATGCACATGAGTCTGCATTCACTGCTATATTTACACGCCTCCCTCCTGCACCTGTCCCATTCTATAAACACGTATAATCTATAAGATAATAATACATACAGACGCCAGACGCTCATGTCTACCGCTCAAAAAAAAAAAAAAAAAAGTGGACAAAAAGTCCCCGGATGACCTACTGTCCCTTGAGACAACGGGAAAGCATTTATGAATAGAAGTGAAGCAACGCGACCAACGCTGGCAGGTCACGTGACAATGACATCATGGCGAATATAGTACGACCAAATTTATTCATACTATAAAGAACATACTTTTTTCACTGAAATAAATTCAAATTTACATGTTGTAGCTACTAAGTTTCGAACCCACCTTGAGTGATTCCACTAAAATTGTTCTTCGGTTTTGTGACTCTGATATTCTGAGGAAACCATAAAGTTGGCCTATAATAAACTCCTATCAGAACAGCCTGACATCAATAAAAAAACCACGGCTGATCTTGCTTTCATGAATCAGGCTCTCATTATCCGGGAGGGATTTACAGATGTGATGGAAAACAAGGGCAGGATTACTGAGGTGCTTTATCACCATCACCATCACCATCTTAAGTGAATCTGCTGCCGGATCCACCTGTTCTCAGTCAAACATCCCAAACAACCTGCAGCTTTGTGCTTCTTGAATAACAGTCAGTCATAAACGACAGATGAAGTGAGTCTGTAGAGTTCAGACTCTCTTCTAGGAGAATCTCAATCTGGATGTACTTTCACAGGCATGTGAAGAGACACTACTGTGATGATAAGCTCCTTAGTGACTGACACACACACAAGGTATTTATCAGGTCAGGAATTAATCATATTTTAAGATTGAACAGTTAATATTAAAGCCTAAATTGAAGCTTCATGAATTTGAATGGCATACAAAATGTCCATGCATTTGGATTTCATGGTTTTAACAAACTAATAAACTTATAACTTGATATATGTTTGTCAGTCAGTGACACACACATGAAACTGTTCTAATAAACTAAGTGTGTTTTACATAACCAGTTTTATGTACATATCATCAATAAATCCAATTGAATTATTTCTCCAATGAAAAGATTTTTCTTGATTCCGAGCAAGTAGAATAATAATAATAATAATAATTCATTACATTTATATAGTGCTTTTCTAGGCACTCAAAGCATTTACATAGAATAAATGCATTCAGGAGATCTGATTATTTCAGTTAAAATGAAATAAATGCAAACAGTTGATAAATGTTTCTTTGATGTATGACTGACAAACATGCATCTCATTAAATGTATTCGTTTATGATAAAACTGTAATCCAAATTTTAAATGTGATTTAAAGTGTGACATTAAAGGACAGAAACTGGGCGTATGGTCAACATCACATGTTTATTTTTCATTGTGCAGTTAAAACAGGAGAAACTGCACTGAACATGAAACAGGAGGACATTAGCACACGGTAAGAACACGAGCGTTCACGGCACATTCAATCTTGCGCACACACACTATAAAACAACTGCAGACCAGATCAGATTACATCAGCATCCGCCGATCAACTCCTCCAACTGCTGAACGTCTGAGACGATGGCCTGGAACACATCATCAGATGTGAATGTGTGAGCAGAGCACTGATGGATGTGTGTGAATGACACAACACAACACTTACTGGTTGGTGCTGGTGTTTCCAAAACCTCCAAAACCTACAGACAAACAAGACACAATGAGAGAGTCCGACTTCATCAGTAATGACGGGTGAAAGAGAAGCAATAAAGAGGTCTAGAGTGGGTTTATCACTGTAACTAGGTAACGTGTGACACTCTGTGAGCAGCACTCCAGTCTGTATATCACAGCAGAGATAAGAGCTCATGGGAAACAGAGCTGTGACTGAACTTCATAAAACTCAAAACCAAGGCTGTTATTGTGAACTCAAATTAAAATGAGTATTAAATCACTAAATAAAGATGAATACAATTTTTAAGTTTAGGTTAAAGTACTAAAATTGATGAAAAAAAAACAAACAAACCCAAAACATCTTTTTTTTTTTAAACAAAAGCACAAAAATTCCATTAAAATTAGAACCACTGACACACAACTTAAAAAGATAAATAAAATTAGGTTTAGGCTGAAGTACTACAATAACTAAAAATAAAGCTAAATAGAACTATTTTAAAAATTCATATTTATTTACAAAAGCACAAACTACAATCTAAAATTTGAAACATTGTCTTACCAACTGAAATAAAATCTTGAAGTAAAATTTTACAAAAAGCACAAACTAAGATGAGAAATGTTGACAATTTATATAGCTATCGAATATTTTAGTAATCGAGTATTCGGCCAAAAATTCCATCGATTAGTCGGATAAAATGTGTTTTTGCTTAAAGTGCAATATTAATTATGCAAGAGAAAATAAGACTCCTAGGTCTCTAAAAATTATTTTTAAATTAAATTTTTTTTATTTTTTAAATGCATAGAATGCAATGCATATTGCATACATCAAAAATTAAAATTTAATTATTACCCTTTAATTATTATTTAATTATTGTTTCTCTGTCTGTACTTGTACTGTGAACAATGACAATAAAGTTGACAGATGAATTAAGTGCATTTAAGTGCCATTCAGTTGGGGTTTTAAATAAAGCATTTTCTGAGATGCACATTAAACACATAAAACTTTAATTTAATTTATCTTTTAATTATTGAAAATTAAGCAAACTTAACTTTTTGGTAAACGAAGGGGATTTACTATTAAATTTAAAACATGAAAGAAATGTGTGATTAAACCTTAAAAAAATATTACATTTTAAATGTAGTAGTACATTCTGCTGAACAACAGTAATACATATCTGGCACAAACTTTTCTTTAAACTAATTTTAATTGAACATTTTATCTCAATTACGATTAATGAACGATTATTTTGTTTCTGTTTGCTATAGTTTAGAAAATGGAAATAAAATATTACAAGAACTCAAGAGTTAAACTGTCAGAACAAATTCATCTTTATAATATCAGATAACTTTGATAGAAAGATATGTAATGGATTACAATCAAACAAAACTTCAGATAACAGTCAATATTTTGTTGGCCAATTACCAATCAATGATTAATTGTGTTCAGTCTGGTGTGAAAAGGTTGCATTAGCAATTCCGCAAAGGAGAGCTCCGTTCAGTGTTACCGTCTGTGAGACGCGGCTCTCTCTCTGCATGCGCACCGAGCACAGCGCGCGAGTAACCAGCTTCTCAGTTCAGCTTTCCCGCGTCTTGTGTTTGAATGCTTTAAGATTTTTTGAATGGTCAAATTGGCAAGTGGCAAGGCTTAATAACACGTGAAAATGATACGCTTTCGTGTCGTCACGCAGCAGCGTTCTGTCAACTGTCCTGAGCTTCTTTTTAGACTGACCTCAGCCAGACGGCTGAAATCGACTAGTAAAGGTGGGATATTTTTTCCTATTGAAAGCGCGTTATTTTATCTATGTTCGTAGCATTTCTTATAGATTATTGCTCGGTTTAAGAGATAAATAAAGATCAGATAAAGATAAATTAGCACAGTACCAGTACGAGTGATTGCGTGTGTGTGAATAAGTCATACTGTCTCTATATTATTGTGAAGCTGTGGGTTGTAAATAGCCTAGTTCCTTCAAAAGTAGAAAAATATGCTATAATAAATGTTGAGATTCTAAGCTACGTTAGTAATAAATCACAGGACAGCTCTGACAACTAGTTTCTGCCTTCCTCTGTGTGCGCGATCTTCACAGCTGTTTATATGAGTGTTCATGCCACAATGCAGCTGTGCGAACATGGTAGCTCGAAATAATAATACACATCCGACCATCTAATCGCTTGAATGTCCAAACCATAAAACAAATACAACTGAAAGTTTAGTGAAGACGCAAGGCTCACCGCTCACGCGCCATCACTGTTGAACCGCCGTTCACCTCCGTGTTTTGCTCTTATGCCACTGACTGGAGAGCAGAGTCATGTGGCTACACACGTGCTAGTATGCTTTTAAGGGGGAAGTATTAGGATTAAAAAACCGAAATAACCGAAATGGGAAAATTAAGTCGGTTAGAGGTTCTGAATTTCGGTTTCGATTACTTTTCGATTAATCATCCAGCCCTACGCTGAAATTACAGCGAGCATCACGCGCGCTTCAGTGTGTTTAATGAATGAAGACGCGCTTCTGCTCCATTCATTAACACAGACACGCAGAACATGCAGGATTCATATTTAAATAGACTGTTACGGCTTAATATTTACAGATATTAGTCCATATCGTGATTTAATGTAAGTGCAATGCGTTAAACTGTAAATTCCTTTTTATGACTGGATTCCGCGATTCCCTCCGCGTTTTCTGCATCGCGGAAATCATAGGGCCCTAGTTGTGGTATGCCAGCTCTATCTTGCAATGGACACACACCACGACGTTCTTTTTACGTTTGCCGGCGTCCTCAAATCAAAACACTGCTGTATGCCATTTCAGACGCAGCGCTTGCGTCTCCTTCCGCTTTGTGGGTGACGTGAACGCGTTGTGTCACATTGAAAAAATCATTGAGAAAGAACCTGACGTGAGATTTAAAATAAATTAAAAGAGGCTTCGAGGCAGAGGAATTTGCCTCGATCATTTTTTGTAATCGAGTTACTCAAGGAATCGTTTCAGCCCTAATATATATATATATATATATATACACACACACACACACACACACACACACATATACAGGGGCGGATCTACCGGGATGGCATGGGGTGGCAAATGCCACCCTAAAAGAAAGCCTTGCCACCCCTGCTGCCACCCCAGTTGGCAGAAACGAATTAAAAGTTATGGCCAATTTGAAAATTAACGAGCCGAATCTCCAATGTCCGACTGCAGTGAATGCAGCAGCACAAGAGGACGCCAGAGCGGCAAGAGACAGTATGCAAGAGACTGATTTGTTTGGAAAACTTTCTCAGTGCGCGCAGAGCGAGGGAACCATGAGACACAGGAGGAAAGAGGTAAAAATGTATTATCTATCTAGCAAGAAATGAAGCTTTAATGAAAGCACAGACTTTGAGATGATAAATAACTAACGTTACAGTGGTTTAGTCTACTACGTGATACATTACCAACTTTTAAAAAGCGTAAGGATAAGTAACAACTTCGTTTTGTGTCAGAACTTTCACACTTTCATTCATAAATTCACCCCGTCTGTGTTTGCAAAGCGGATTGAATCGCGGAATTCAGTCACAAATGGAACTTGCTGTATAAAGCAGAACGTAACGGAATTCGGCCATTTTTTAATGAATAAATCAAAAGTAGAGCTGTACATTTAATCAAATCTCGATATGGACTTGAGTCTGTGAATATTAAAGGTGTTCAGTACCGTCGCTCCCGACACGCAGAGTACGCAGTCTGCGTAGGGCACCTACTCCCAGAGGGGGCACCATCTACTGTCTATGGGCACCATCCCAGTTGCTCAAAAAAAAAAAAAAACCTTCCGCCATTCTCCCATCCGCGCTCGCGACTGCTAACACCTTATGTTTTCGGCTGAATGTTCATAATTGATGGATGAACATCTATGCCCAGTCAAAGGACATCAGCAATCCGGTGCAGAGAAAAGAAAACTAAAGAAAGTTTAAAAAAAAAAAAAAAAAAACAGGCATAAAGTTGGCTTGACTATGGACATTAGAGAGTTTCAAATTTAGGGACAGTCTCTAAAGTTATATGCGATATTGATATACACTTTTCTAACGTCAGTAGCATTTGAGGAGAATGACTTTCTTACAGTCATAAAAACAAATGTAATTGTTTATTTATGTGTCAGCTATAATGCACAATTGAATTGAATGTTTGATATTAAAATAAACTGTAAATCATATGTAAATTATGCTACTTTTTCACCTGGGCTCAAACGCAAATTTGAAGCTCAATAGCATTTGAGAAGAAAGACTTGCAGTCATAAAACAATTGTAATGTGTTCATTTAGGTTTCAGCTACAATGCACATTTTATACATTTTTAATATATATAAAAATAAATTATAAATCATTTAGGTAAAAACAAGGTCCGTTTATCACTTTCAGGCACATTCCTGTGGTTTTTTTTTTTTTTCAGGTTCCCTTACGAAAATGACCCATGGTTTTTACAATAACATCACAAATCATTCTTAAAGGTGCTCTAAGCGATGCCGGTAGTCGTAACTTCTTGTTGACGTTCAAATTGTTGTCAAACAAAACGGAGGCTAGCTAGTCCCTCCCTCCTCATCCGTGCACTAACCCCCCAAACCCCACCCCCAAATCTTTCTTGTCGGTTATTGGCTGGAACAGTTTGTTATGTTTAGTGGTGCTGGTGAGCCCAGTTTGTTTTTCTTGTTGTTTGTTTGCTTGTCGTTTTTTTACAGTGTGTTCAGGGGACAAGCAGCTAGCGGATAGTGAGGAGATGTTTGCTGGATGTGACAAAAAATGTTTTGGCCTAAAAAATGTGTGACATCACTTAGAGCACCTTTAATGTTTTTTTTTATGTTGTCGTTGCTATAAAAACAGACCTAAGCCATCAATAGCTTTTAAAATGACTTAAAATGCATATAAAAAACAATGAGGCAATAATTATTGGTTAATAATAACACTGTTAAAGTACATAATGTAGGCAAATACAAAATAATCCATTTATGTACGTAATTCCAAATGCCTGCAAAGGGAGCCAAATGTAACTGCTGCTGTTACACTTACAGGACAATCAAATCCTTGTTTAGGCTACTGACCAAACATTTAGTTCAAATATTCACTTAATCTTTCATTTTTGGCCACCTTGTTGCTATAGATGACACAGCCTTTATAATTTCATAATTTCTTCAACAAAAAACGAGCATATCACAACCCTTACAAAAATAAACCATGGTTTTATCATAGTAAAACAGCTTACGGTAATTTCCTTTTGCATGATTTCTTTATGCTTGAGACTATAAAATAAATTAATAAGTAAAATAAATAAATTAATAGACTGAATAAGTCATAATAAAGTTATAGCCATAGGTAAATGTCGAGAGCTACAATTGTAATTTGTAAATAATACAATTTATTCATTTAGTTTTTTATTTGATTAAAGTTCTTTTTTCACCCCTATAGTAGGTGTTTTTTTCATCATCATATTTGAGGAACGGGTGCACAACAATACAGTCCTGCTTAGGGCACCCATTTGGCCAGCGGCGGCCCTGAAGGTGTTGTTATACACATCTCTGTGTATAACAACACACATTCCGTGTGCTCTACCACACACACACTGAAGCACGCGTGGTGTTTTCAGCTCTTCACTATATTGACGCATGATGTAGGCTACACATGTGCACGCAAGCACATTATGAGAGGATTTCACCATTTCATTTGATAAAACTATCGTCATTCATTCGTATCGTATACACAGACTGACAGAAATTTTAATGTCTTTATGACAACCTGTCAAAATAAATTTACGGTATAAATTTCAAGAAATTTAAACAGAAATATAGTACTATTGCACAGTAGAGTATGCTATACATCAAGTAGGCCTATTAGCTAATAATAATAGTTTATTTAAAAAAAAAAAAACTGTCTACAACTCACCAAAGTAAAAGTTTGGTCTAACTCAAAGAAATTATGTAAGAAATTGCACAGTAAAATATACTTAAAAAAAAGATATACTAAAACGTTATTTTAAAGGAATATCACACAAGTTTTCATAGATAGTTTTAATGTAAACTTGCCAAAACAATAACACCAAATTTTTCAAAAACAATATAATGTTTATTTATTTATTATAATTGTCAGCTAATAAAACCTATGCTTCAGGGACCATATTCATATAACATCTAAGGCTAAATGTAGCTCTTGACTGGTTGAGTTAAATGGTGATTAACAAAACAGTAGAAAATCAGTTGAGTCTCGCCATCTGTAAATGTCATTGGCTATTAAAGTCTTGTGTTTCTTATAATAAACTGACATATTGATAACACTGAACCTTTTATAATGCTTATAATTACATGTCGATGCGTACTGTATGCATTAGTGAGTGTGGTGGTGCTTATGGGGTATGGTCACTTATTCCTTATATGAACTGTTTCAAATGCAATACATTGATTGCATGAGATTTAAGTTTGTAAATGATAACCTGTGCCCTTTTGTAGTGTGCACATATACTATTTATCATCAAACTGTGATAACTGTGACTAAATTCAGTATATATACGTCTGCCATATGTTGCCACCCCTCAAAAATTCCTGCCCCCTTCTCGCCACCCCATCAATATTTTTCTAGATCCGCCCCTGTATATATATATATATATATATATATATATATATATATATATATATATATATATATATATATATATATATATATATATATTTTGTTTGGTTTGACTGAATCGCGCCCTCTTGGTGCTGAGCTTTTTGGCAGGTGTGAATGCAGCAATCGCACTCGGGTGCGGACCAAACAACTGTACCGAGACCCAGCTGAAGAGGTGGTCTCGGTCTGCTTCCAAATGAACTCTGGTACAGATCGTTTAAGGTATGTTTGTGACCCAACCTCAGTCCAACCCAATTGCAGGAATCATGCTCATAAACAGACTGCTTGTGCATATACTGCAGTTATTTGCATTTCAGTGGCTTAAATCATTTGTTTTTAAAACACAATGCTTAAGAACACTGCAAATGATGAGTTTACATGGCAACGTAACATGAGCACGCTAAATAGGCTAAAGCTTGACGCAAAAATTACCATGACTATGTTGGGGGAAAATAGTAATGACATTATTTACTAATAAACTGGAGTTTTATGAGACAGAGTCACAATGAAGTTGATAACATAATAATAAGAATATTTGTTTTAGATTTGAATTATTTCGTTTTGTAGTCATTTAAAGCTTTCTATAGATATATATTTATGTCTGTAAGGAAAATATTTGCTGAGTTGCGGCTCATTTTTGTGAAGCGCTCCTGTTCAAAACAAGGAACGGTAAGCACATTCTATTTGTTTTCTTTATTTTACAATAGCACAATGTTTACTTGATATTGTAAGTGCACACAAATCTTATTCTTACCTTTTTAAGCAAAAATGACGACGTATATAATTTGATTCCACTGATGTCCTGAAGCGCGCTTCAGCTTCCACTCTCCGCACAAACGACTAGATATGTGCATAATAGCGCACATGTGCTTGCGCAAATTTCAGAAAACGTAGTAAAGATATCAGTAAAGAAGTCCATGATGTGACATCAGTGGCTCAACTTCAATTTTGGGAAGCTATGAGAATACTTTGTCCGCAAAGAAAACAAAATTTATTCAACAATTCTTCTCACCAAGTCACCTTCTTTCATTTCATCTACCTTGATGCATGCGTGCGCTTTCCCTAGAAAGTAATCAACGCAATCAGCACATGAAGAATATAAACAACACTAATTACGCAGATTACATTCTGGGGTACTCTACAAAATGGTGGAAGATGGTAACTAGGTGAGAAGAACTGTTTAATAAATTACGTTTGTATTATTTTCTTTGCGCATAAAAATAATTCTCGTAGCATCGTAAAATTACGGTTGAACCCCTGATGTTGCATGGACTATTTTACTAATGTCCTTGCTACGGTTTTGGACTTGGGAACACTGCGGTTGCGTTCAGGTCTATGGAGTGTCAGGGAGCTCTCAGATTTCACAAAAAATTTCTTAATTTCTGTTCCGAAGATGAACGTAGGTCTTATGGGTTTGAAATGACATGAGGGTGAGTGAGTAATGACAATTTTCATTTTGGGGTGAATTTAAATAATGAGTTTATTTGTTTGTTATGAGTATTATCTGACATAATGAAATCTGACTTCAGATTTTGGTTTGGTTCAAATCACTGAATTAATTTTTAAATTCTCATTCTTTTGTGTATTGTGGTACTGGGATTTTAAGATAAAATGCTAAATGCATGCTCTAATGCTGGTCCTGCTGTTGCTATAAGAGGAAGCACAATAACAGCAGTGTTTGGAAGCTGTGAACTCACCTCCAGACGAGCCGAAGCCGGAGAAAGCACCGCTCTGAGCCCCGAAGCCTGGTGGCTGCTGCTGCTGCTGCACCAGACTGCCGAATGACGGCGCTGTGCTCGAACCCGCCAGAGAGCCGAAGGATGGCGCACTCTGAGGAGATGCGAACCTGAAACACACAATCACAAGCATGCATCGCATCAGAGCATGAACATGTGACACAGATGGCAGTGGGTTTATTTGGGTGAGTTATGTGGTGCGGCACAGGTGCAACACACACAGGATTAGATCATAGCAAATATCACTAAAATAACCCACACCTCTGACCTCATCCATCATAACACGACCCCAATTTACTAATCTACTAGATGCTTTTATTAGCAGGAGACCCTGTATGTCTAAATATAACCATAGTGGTTTCAAAATTAAAGGGTTAGTTCACCCAAAAATGAAAACTCTTATTATTAATTACAGACAAGGAAAGACTGACAAGGAAGAAAATAAATTGTTAAATAAAATGTTGAACAAAAACTTTATTTTATTTCTTTGCACACAAAAAGTATTCTCGTAGCTTAATAAAATTAAGGTTGAACCACTGATGTCACATGGACTATTTTAATGATATCCTTACTATGTTTCTGGGCCTTGAAGATGTCAGTTGTGTTGCCGTCTATTCAGGGTAAGAAAGCTTTTGGATATCATCAACAATATCTTTAGTTATCTTTAGTATAGTTAATAATGACAGAATTTGTATTTTTGGGTGAACTATCCCTTTAACCTATTATTTCCTCTTTCTTTTAACAAGCAACTCGATGTGTCTTATATCATCATCTGTTCAACTTCTTTTGCATGCTTACATCTGTTCTGTTGCTCATGATCAGTGTTTTTTTTTTTCGTCATTTGCTGCATTTTTTCCATCACAGACGAGCTGATTTTATTTGAGAGCTGTGTTGGTGTGTTTTGCTCATTTCAATCTGCTCACGACTGATGATCAATATCCATCAATTATTCCACTGGACTCTCAAAGGGTCTCGTCTAGTTTCAGAGCAACACTTAAAAATGCATTTTCTCCACTTCTAACTTTCACTGTAGAGAAACCAGATATCTTGTGTCTTCATTTGCCAAAGTAATTATCTGTCAGTGTGTCTAAAACTCACTAAATGATGGAAAGATTCAGAGTAAAGGGTTAGAAGATCCAAACATTGAATTTGTTTAACATTTCAAAATGAAATGAATCTTTTTACAGTTGCAGTTTAAAAGAAAATTATTTTATGATCCCTAAATACTAAATAACATTTATAAGTAAAATATGTTTGAAATATTTAATGAAATTATCGCCTTTAGAAGTTTAATTATCATATTACGATAAATCGCCATCGCCACCAAAATTATCAGTAAGACTTGTTATACCATTTAATATATTAAAGACATTTGATGATCTTAAATGTGACCCTGGACAACAAAACCAGTCTCAAGTCGCTGGGGTATATTTTTAGCAATAGCCAAAAAATCATTGTATGGGTCAAAATTTATTTTTATTTTATGCCAAAAATCATTAGGATATTAAATAAAGATGTTCCATGAAGATATTGTGTAAATTTCCTAGTGTAGATATTTCAAAAATTAATTCCTCAGATTCCAGATTTTCAAAATTGTTTTGTGGTATTGTTTTGGTTTTGTGGTCCAGGGTCACAAATTTAGATCAAACTGACTTTAAGAGATTTTAAGGATCGCAGGGACCCTGTTACTGACGCTCATGTTTCAAACTCAAAAGTGGGGCATATTTATTTATATGGATTACTTTTACAATGTCTTCATGAACCTTTTGGGGCTTGAAAGTTTTGGCTTTGCAGACTTTCAATGGATGGACAAAAATGAGCAGGCATGATAAAGTTTATATACATTTTGAATAAATTTCTATGTAGTATCAGACCTGTTTGTTCACCAGATCTACACATGCCCTTGTCAAGAGATTAGAAACCCTTCCCGTTTTCATTGCCTTTAGCGAACTGAGTGTCAATATTGTGAAAATGGTCAATTTGTGTGCACCTTACATAAGCTGCCCTAACCATAGTCTGCCGAGAGACCATATTTATCCACTTTTGTCCAGCAGAAATATAATCATGTATATGTTTCACTTTATCTCCATGCAATCACATGTTAATATTGGTGTTGAGAAGCTGAACATACAGCAGCCTGTGCTGGTCTGTGACGGGAGACTCCTGATCTATCTCACAGCCTGTAATCTCCAACACACACACACACACACACACATAATCTCTGCATAACCTACATCCTGCATCATCTCTGATAACACGCTCATGTGAGCCACTGCTGGAGATGAAAATGACAATAATCCAGCATTTAATTTCTTTATTCTGAGCGTCTGTACACAGACGTCACGACAAACCGCTCAACAACTTCATCTGATCAACTCGAGACACAAAATACATGCACATCCATCTATTCTGCTGTCTAACATGAACAATAAAACACAGCTCTGATCCCATTCATCACAAAGTAAAGCAAGCTTCTGCTTCACTGCACTGTCACGCTTTCATCCAGTGTGTTTACATCCACTGGGTGAATCTAGTCTATTTTGCTTTCGGAACATGTATTCTTTCAAACTAGTGGAACGAAAACACCCAAAACACCCAGAAAACATTAAAATATGTAGATTATATCTTTACAGTGTTCATCGGATGCCCATTTTCCACAAGTTGATATGATTCTTTAGGGTCTTAATGAAAAGTCTGTTAACATAGTTTGGTTAAAATTTCTCAATGGTAGTAGTAGTAGTTTACCCTGTAAAAACAGCTCTGTCTACAGCAAACCGTTTTATCGCATGTCGCTTTAAATGCAAATGAGCTCTGCAGACCCCGCCCCTCTCTTCCGAGCCGCTCTCTGAGAGTCGGTAAACTTCAGCAGCATTCAACATGAAACTTGTTAATAAGCACATTATTAGGAAAGTGGATTTGCAAAGATTCATTAGAAAACCTTACACTCACTTCTTCTGTAGGTGAAGCTGGACCACGAATGATTTGCGTGAACATAGACGCATTAAGGTAGACCGGAGGCACACTGCTTTCAAAACTGTGTGTGAATGTAATCCAATGTGTCTTCTGCGGCTCAGATGTCGGGAGTAAATGACAACTGCTATGTTCATTATAACATCCAATAAAAAAATAACTTCAATCGCTTAGGAGTCATTATTGTCTACATCTGGGTCCAGCGTTGAAACAATAGCGGACATATGACCGCTCACCCAGGCCGGGTCTAAGGTCTAATGGACGCCAGTACAGTCTGTGCTGAAAACGCTACTGTCAATCAAACTATCGTGGGAGGGGCCTGTTTTTTGTGACATCACACAGACAGTCATAAAAAAAAAACCACTCTGGGTGGATTTTTATCATTATAGGGTGCTTGTGTACACACTTCCAACACACATTTCAGTTCAAACAACTTGTAAAAGTGCATCCGATGACCCCTTTAAAAGGTGGAGAGTTTGTTTCTCCACTTCAGCAGAACTGACATGTTCCAAAACGTATAGTTGCATTCCTATATTCAGAAGGCTTGATCAGATAAAATTTGCACTAATTTATACATCACTTTACTCATGAAAACATGGTGAAAATGTGTTGATTTTACACAAATTCACATTAAAATCACTGTATTGTAGTAGAGACTCACCCGAATCCGCCGACGTTGGCGGCTGTGGTTCCCTCACCGAACACCTTCCCTGAGGAGGAGCCCAGCGGACTGCTGAAGGAAGGGGCGGAGCCAAAGCCCGCTGACCCACCGAACGCTGGAGATCCGCCGAAAGTTGGAGGACTGCCGAAGGCTGGCGCACTTCCAAAACCAGCTGCAGAACATCAGAGCAAAAGCACACACATCAGCATCAATTCAGACAGGAGAACAGGAAACACACCGCCACTGTTCAGGAAAGAGTCGCTCACTGAGCGCTCTGAAATTACAGACATCTGAATAATTCAGTGAGTCATGTCATTGAATTACATTTCCTGGATCACCGACATTAAAGTAAATGCTTGTTTGGTTTCAGAAAAGATTCAAACTGAATGTAAAGGACAACTGTGACTAAATTATTTTAATTAATCAAAAATAAATAAAAATAAACAAACAATAAATAACAATAAAATAATTAAATACAAATACCAGCAATAACAGAAAATAAAACAATACAATAACAACAAAATAAATAAAACTAAATAAAAAATGATTTAGCTTTATTAATCCTATTTTGTTAATTTAATTATTATAATGATATAATAAAACAAAATAATAATAATCATAGAATTAAATGAAAACAAATAAATGAGAAAACCAACAAAAATAATAATTATAAAAATTATTAAAATAATTAAAGAACAACAACAGAAACAAAATGACAAAACAAAACAACAGAATTAAATCGAAATAATTATAAATATAAATATTCCAAATACGATACAAAAATGATAGTCCTTGGAATTACAATGTCCACTTCCTCATTTGTGTGTAAGTGACTGACCTGGTTTGGTGGGTGTAGAGAAAGATCCGAAGCCCTGTGTGGCTACGGACCCCGCGCCGGAGCTGAATGATCCGATGGGTTTCTGTTCACCAAACGAACTGCTGCCAAAACTAAAGCCCTTCGCTCCGCTGTTCCCAAACAGGTTAGATGGTCCTAACGGAAACAATCCACACAAGAACCTCAGCACTAATGCATATGAGACTCTCTCTGGTGCACAAAACACAGGGCCATCAATTAGATACTAGAATCAATTTTATTCACATAAACATTTCCCTTCATTTAAGTCTTCATATTTTTTTTTTTTTTACTTTTTTTATTATTTTTTTTTAATGTATATAGTTTTTCACCCCCAGTTTTAGCTGTTTTAGTACAAGTTAAAATTAACAGGATTTTTAAAAATGGTTTCAGGTTAATACAACAGCCCTGGTAAGAGTAAATATCCGTGTGTGCACCTGTATTGATGGGTTGGCCGAATCCACCTGCGGCTGGCATTCCAAACGGGTTTTTGTTTGCAGCATCTTCACTGGGTTTTCCTCCAAGACCACTGAAAAACCCTGATCCTGATGAAGTGTTTCCAGTGTTCGACCCAAACAGACCTCCGCCAGACTGAGCCTGATCGCAAAAATCACATCACATCTGTACTTGAAATTCACACTTTTAACTACAAAAACCTGCAATTAATACAAATCAACTACTGGGTGAAAGAACAGTTTAATCTAATTCAGAATGTGTTAAACTATTAAATATAATATTGCTTCGGTTAATGGATTTTCAGACCATATCAAAACCAGTCTGGTGTATGTGAACAAGTTTTCAGGTCTCACTGACTGGCGATGAAGGCAAACCAAGAGTGAAAACCTGAAATTTGATTAAAAAAAATGGAAATATAGAAGTAATTTGTAATTCTGGTGACTCAAAGCAGTGCTTCAGCAGACTGACAGCTAGTCTTGTTTCTGAAGCCTGCGGCTGAGAGAAACTCTGAAACTTTTATCTGATACGTCACAGCTCCAGCCTCCACCGCATGCTGATGAAATGCCATCACTGACTCTGAGACTCAAAAACACGTCCAGCTGAGTAAACCGCTTTCTTTAGCAGATGAAGATGTGTTTATAAGGACTGTACCTGGCCAAACCCGCCGGCTCCACTGGCCTGCTGTCCAAAAACTGATGAGGTGGAGGGGTTGCTGCCAAACACTGAAAAAAAAAGAAGAAAAAAAAACTCATTAGGAGATCAAACATGAAACCGTGTGCTTATTCTTTAGCACTGGATGAAATCTTGCTCAAAAGTATTAAAATGCATGCACAATTATCGATGAACTTGATCAATGTTGCAAATGCATCTTACTTTCCACAACCACATACCTTTCAAAGAAATGCAGAATTAAACAAAATGTACAGTAAATTGCACTTACAAGTTTTTTTGGTAATAGTGCATCATTCAAGAAGGATGATGCGTATTTGTGGATGGAGTGACATGCATGCATTTTACAATCCTATTTACTTGGATTTTGAGACTTGATGGTCTGACTGAAGCATTGGCTTTCAACATGCTCCTCCTCTATCTGACTGACTGATTCGGTAATGCACAAATTAAATTAACAGCAGCTGATCTCAAATGTCACGGATTACGCAAAACGTAACAACAATGAGCGTTTACACTGCAGGATCGCTCTCAAATATCAATAAATTAATGTTCAATCATCTATGAAACTGCTAAATCACATATGAAATGATAAACACAGCATATGTATCTTATGATCCACAAACACGTGTGGAGCGATTTGTTCATAGAGACATGTGAATACAAATGTTTTTTTGTATTATTGAATCAAATCTTGTTCAAGCAACAAGGAAGATGTGCATTTGTTTAATTTGCATTTTGAGGCGGAAACACTGATTTCAACCATAGACTATATAAAAACATGGATGTAGTGTCCGTGACATCACCCGTAGGTTTCTGAAAAGCGTTTTTGAAGCTCAAAGTAGGCGGAGCAAGCCTTTGCCATCTTGGCATCGCGTCACCATACGTCACTCCCAGATATTCCAGATAATTAGAAAATTGCCAAAGAGGCAGGAACTGGTTGCTGAAACCACGCCCACATAGCTCGACGGCGGCGACAGCAGCGTCAATCCACCTGTCACTCAATTGGCCACACCCTTAATTATGCAGAACTTTAAGGCTTAATATCATTTAAACGAATGAGTTATAAAAAAAATTCACCCCCCCCAACAGTTGTCATGAAGGGTAAAATTAGCTATATAGATCAAAACCACTTTTCGCACCAGGCTGTAAAAAAAAAATTCTGCTGTAAAGTTGCCCATTTTAAAATGGGGAATCTATGGGACTTGGAGCCAGATTCTAGAGGTCAATCGATGAATTGCAGCTTTAGTCACTTCTGTGTTGGTTTCACTAGAGACTTGAAGGTTGCCGCTTGATTTCAACACTCTATTTGTGCTGCTCTATCTGTCTGACTGATTCAGTAATGTACAGTTCATCTCAAATGTTACTGATTATCCAGAAAATCAGAACATAATATCCAGGCTAAGGTCAACCAGACAGATACATTTGCATCATTTCAATCAGCACATTCTTTAGTTTAGTTTGACTTTAAAAAAGCAGCGCATAAACAGGTGTGAACCGGGCATCCTACAGTGTCACTGAAGCTCAGGGGTCAGAGGTCAGAGACTCAGCTGCTTATAATGTGGATGTCTCAGGATCTCTGAGAATTCATAGGAATGGGAGAAATCCTGGCCCAAGGACACGCCTGAGACTGCTGCACATTCCAGTGCTGGAAAATCACATCCATGGCCCTAACAAGCTCATGAACAACACCCAACTAACTCCTGTAAACACACACACACATCTACTTTTTAAATGAGAAACTCACCGAGATCTTCCAAGTGAAAAATAAATAAACAATTAAAGAAATATAAAATAAATATAATAAAGCTTGTTGGGATGCATCTTTACATTGCACTCATTTATATTTTAATTAAAATTATAATGATGTTCAATTCCAAGTACCCCCATAGAACTGTGCCTGAATTTACCTAAAGCAGTGGTTCTTCCTTTTTTACTCCAAGAACCCCTCTTCTCCCAATCAATACTGCAAGCCCAAACTTTATTAACCAAAACCTTTGTATGTGTCATTTTTCAATTGCATTAAAAAATTCAAGATCGATTTAAACATTCCATGCTCTTTTTTTTTTTGCAAACATACTTTGTGTAGAATATCTGCAGTGACATTTTTTGCAATTTAAATGTAAAGCTCAATTATACAGTAATTTTAACATAAGCACAAGTCGACGTGCCATACCAAACAATACCAAAGGGAGATGCCAAAGGACTGCATATAAACTACTATACAAGTTGATTCAGAATCACTAAACAGCAAAATGCAAATGAAAAATGAAACCATTGAAACCGAAATTCTGACCTCAGCGATCTGAAGTGAACGGTTCATCTGTCAGAACAAGCTGTTTGGAGCATCTGAATGATGCCCACATATACTGTACATAAATGCCACTGATCCTCAAAAACTTCTCCAAACACGTGGGAATCCGTTATGAAACACGCTCTGTATTCAAGTACGTGAATATACAGAGCTGTGTTCAAGCAGAAATATGATGTTATGGTGATCAGTATGCTGAGAGCGCAAATATACACGGTTCATTTGTGCTTCAATTATAACGAAACGGCTTGCTGCTCCAAAACACAGAACAGAACATCACAGAATACATAGAGAGGTGGTGTTATCAATTTATATTTTTACGTTTAACAGTCATAACGTAAGTTAATATTATATTTTAGTTTTATTTTAGTTCAGCCCCCTCAGAACTGGATTTGACCTGGTTGAGAACTTTGTTGACAATATAATTGATTTTTTTTACAAATTAGGGGAAGATGTTGGCACATGTTGTGTCTTCAAATGCACACTATAAGTGACCCAGATATGAATTCACATGGAGCAGAATTTACTGTAAAGTTTAAACAGTTCTGAGATACTGAAAACACTGGATCATGAGTTGCTCATGTGTAAATGAACAGTGGTGTGTTTCAAATACTTGAGCCAGGAGCTCTTTTATTTAGCTTTTTTTAGCAATTCATAAGCTGTGGTTCTTATTTCATTGCCTGTGATTCCTTGCATAGTTTACATACAGCATCAAGGCATCATTAGGTTAACAACTGATGCATTCCTGTAGCACAAACAGTAGAGCATGGCACTAGCAAGGTCATGGGTTCAATTCCCACAGAAAGCATTAACTGATAAAATGGGTAACTTGAATGTAAATGTAAGAGGCTATGGATAAAAACAGCTGCCAAATGGATAAATGTATTTGTTGTCCAAATTCTTACTGATTTCAAAGCACAGCAAAGCATAATAACAGCTATTCGACACAATGGTAATTTGTAAATTAAATATACAGCCTAGTGGATGTGCTGTGGGCCTCACATTGAGCGGGTGGCATTACATCAAGATGCTCTGTATAAATGTGGGACAATCCCTCCGGGGTTAAGAGTACTGATCTGCTGAAGGCTGAAGGCACAATTTGACATTTTTGCAAACCACTTTGACCAATAGCCATTAATTTGAATAACTATTTCTGCTTCTAAACAGCTGACAGAACACACAGAACATTATTTCTAAAAATATTAACAGGGAAAACGACTCAAGTTGGTAAATGGTAATCTCCACCATTACACCGTGTTCTGACTACACACATTGCGACAAGACTCCAGCAACAAAAATTCTGGCTGTCCACACCAGAGGCGACCTGACACGACAACACATTGTGACAGAATCAATCAAATATCACAGCCAATCAAAAGCGTGTGTGGGAGGCTCTCTCTGGAAATGCACTGCACTCCCAACAAAATGGTTTAAGTTTAGAACCTAATTCATATATATATAATTTTTTTTTTTACATTATTAAATGTACATACTGAGTGACTGATACCATCTTTTTCATGGAATATGCTTGTTTCGGACTGAGTTCACAGTTTTAACATACATCTTTGCTTTAATTTAAGCTATCTGTTATTGCTTTAAGTATGGCTATAAAAGGTCACGCAAAATTATATTCAAACTCACTTTAGACACTTTTACCATTGAATAAAGTGCATAATCAGTACCTGAGATTATCATTGTCATAGCTTGTATGTTGTTGCTCCAGCAGCAATGTTACAGAAATAGAAACCATATCTAAAATTGAAAATTTGTGCCACATCGTGCCATGTGTATTTAGAGGACACGGTGTATGACAAGGATTTAGCAGTAGTATTTTGTTGTGGTTCATACCACAGTAAAAAAGGGTTTAACGTCACCCCTGGTTTGGATTAATCCAGCAACTTCTGAGTTAGCACCTGCCCTGAGCCTTTCAATTTCAACATCCTACTCTTCCCTGTCAGAATTTCTGGAAATGGGCCATAATGTGTAGTGCGCTTCCTAAAAACCCACCTGGCTGTTGTCCAAAGCCAAATCCAGAGGAGGATGCTGTGGTAGTGTTGCTGCCAAACAAGGATCCCTGGCCAAAGCCTGGGCTGGACTGTCCAAAAACAGGAGCAGTGTTCTGGCCAAAGAGCCCAGTACCAGTACTGGCTGCGGAGCTGGTGGCGCTGGCTACAAAAGAGAAGGAACTTGCACTGTTTGTGCTAGAGGATCCAAACAGTCCTCCTCCTCCACTGTTTGTGGCTGATGTGGTGGTGGCCGCCGTCGGCTGCCCAAACCCAGAACTTGCACTAAACGCTGGCTGACCAAATGTAAAGCTGCTAGCAGAACCAGAGGCCGCAGGCTGGCCGAAACCTGCACTGGGACTCTGTCCGAAGGCAGGCATTCCAAACCCAGAGGTGGTAGAATTGGCACCAAAGACAGTAGACCCGAACACAGTTGTCGGGGCAGCAGAAGTGGGTTGTCCGAAGACAGGGGTTGGAGCTACACTGGTGGTGGTGGTAGCTGCAGATGGGGCAGAGGAGGTTGCTGAAGTAATGACATTGATGGGATTTATGGCTCCTACAGTCAGACTGTCTGTGCCACCTGAAGGCGGGGCGAAGATTGAGCCTGGTTTCTCGGATGTTGGAGCTGAGGATGGGGTGGTTGCTGGTGTTTCTTGGGGTGCAGGAGTGGTTATGAAAGTACTGGTAGTCTCAGGGGCAGGATCAAAGACTGGTTCTGCTGCAGGAGGCTCGGAGACAGGTGCCGGTGTCTCGGATGGTGGGGTAACTGATGGAGATGGTGTGGAAGAGACCTCGAGAGTTGGAGGAGTTGGGGGCTTGTTGGAAAGTTCTGTAGTGGGCTCAGTACTAGTGGGAGAAGCAGCTTCAGTGACCAGTATGGCTGATGGAGCACTTAAGGTTGGTGGTTTAGGACTGGGTTCTACTGGAGGTTCCTTAGATTCAGTATCAGTGGAGGGAGCCGGCTCAGTTGAAGTCTTTGTTTCTGGCTGGTGGGACTTTGTTGGAAGAGTTTGCGTCTCCGATAGAGGTGCTCGCAATAGACTTCCAAAAGAAGTGGCAGCTGGTGGAAAGGAAGATGCCGAGGGAATGGTGAAACTTGGAGCAGTTCCCTCCTGTGGTTTAAAGGTGAATGTAGAGGAGCCAAATCCTTGTGCCGTAGTCATCTTGGGAGCCTCTGCTGCAGTGGCTGTTGATTCTGATGAACTTCCAGTTTCTGCAAGCTTGATTTGTGCAGAACTAAAAGCAAATCCTGTAGATCCATTGCCAGGTTGTCCAAAAGTGAAACCCAAGGTGGTCTTGAGGGCTTCCTTTCCTTCCTCACTTTGGCCCACTCTTAAGCCAGAAAAGGAGCCGAGAGTTTCTCCAGCATTGCCCTGGGCTTTGGGAGCTTGAAGGAGTTTAGATGGTTCAGGAGGTGGTGTAGAGGAGCTCACACTCTGTGCAGTAGATGACAGTTTTGAAGTAAAGGAAAACGGCTCCTCAGACCCCATGGGACCAAACGTCATATTTGTTCCCGTGCTGCTTGCAAAAGAGAACTTGCCTGGTAGGCCAGAACTCTTTGCTATTTGCAAAAGGAGGAAAATAACACGTTTACTAAGAGAGCCCAATATCAATAAACCAATGTGACCAATAAACCATTGGGAGGTCCAGAATCTGCAGAATCTCTGACATATTCTGCACTGAATTTGAGGGATATTTGGGGGAATTGTGCTAAGTGTATTTTAGCATGGGTATCATCAAATTAGCAAAAGGTGCAGAGGATGACAGCGGTCTAAATCAGTGGTTCTCAACCTTTTTGACCCCAAGACCCCCAGCTGACCATAACAATATTCCAAACCCGACCGGCCCTAATGTAATTGACAGAATTTATAAAATTTTTAATTTCAAATTATTCAGAAGATACAAAGTAAAACTAATTAAAATAAAACAAAATAAATGTGTTTTTGTTATCTGGATTTTTAGTTTTATGATATTTGAAAGATTGTTTTGTCTTCATTTAAAAAAATGTCAGGTTATTTTGAGGCCCATTTGGAAGCTTGCTAATGCCCTTGGTTGAGAAACCACTGCTATAAATTTTATTGGACATGTCTGCAGATTCTTTCAGACCCTCCTGGCCACTGGAATGGCACTGAAAACTTTGAGATTTTCTAATCAAAAGCAGTGTTAAAAACTAGTGGTCGACCAATGTGTTTTTTGACAGCCAATGCCGATATCTTGGAAAGCAGGGGCGCTGATAGCCGATATAAAGCAATATGATTTTTTTATTATTATTAATATTTAAGAAATTTGAAATCATTTGACAATGGATTAAAAAATGTGTAAAAGAAACATGCTTATACTTTAGATAACTTTGTTTATACTAATTTCTTTGATTAACTGTTCTATCTGATTATTAGACAGATGTCTATCCATATTAGACAGAACTGTAACAACGACGACGAACAAGAGAGAGAGTGTGAGCACTGTGTGCGCTGAGGTGCTTCCGCTCGCAGCGCCGTCAAAATAACACATCGGCCAAGCAGAAAACCTCATCGGCCAATGCCGACATTTATAAAATGGCAAATATCGGATGATATATCAGCCTTGCCGATATATTGGTTGACCACTATTAAAAACTAAAAAAAAAGTAACATTAAATATTTGCCTTACTTAATGAGACACATGGAGAGCATACCTTGAGTGTTGTTGGTGTCCTGTGATGGAGTGGCGAAACTGAACCCTGATGACCTGTGAAACAGCATATTCTGCATCTAAACCACATACTGGTGTTCATATTCAAATGCAAACAATATAAAATACATATTTAATATTCCAGTAGAAAAAAAGTAGGGATGCACCGATACCGATAATAGTTTTTTCAGAACTATTCCAATCAGATGCTTTCATTTAGGTATTCACCTGTATTTTCACAGCATGTCATTTTTACAAATATTAGGTACAGAGACAAAATAACAAGAAGAATAAGAATCATGTTAGTTGGCTTCATTTAGCAAACAGATATTCCTTCAGTTATTTTCACACTTAATTATACCTGTTAAAATGTATTGTATAAGCTTTTGTTACTTTCACTGTTCATTTTAATGGCACATTAGAGCTGCTCCATAATTGCAGCAGCTCTATACTGTAATGATAAAATATTTTCCTAAAATAATGCAGGGAACCACTCATTTTACATTATACGAGTACGTCCGTACTATTTTGGTCATGTAATCACGCATGTACGCGGACCCTTGTGTACGAATAAAAACTTAATTTTAGAGGTTTTTAAACATGCCCAGCATGCCCACGTTTGCATTGGTGCAGAAGACACTTCTAGTCTAGCGCATTTCTCACAGTCTGCAGGTTTCACTTTTGCTTTAATCGTGTTGTTTATAGTGAATGCCCCCATAATTGTTGTTTGTTTTATATTTACAATTTATTTTTAATCCAAATGCATGTGCTTCTGGAGCGAACAGCAATCAAGATCATGCAACAGAAGTGCGTGCTCTCTGACTCTCTCTCGCTCTCCTTACCGTTTTGCTTCCTTGCTTTTGACATATCCGACCGAACTACAAACTTTCCAATGATGTCTGTGAGATATTCACTTGACAAGCTTGCACATCCTTGCAGCCACGGGCTCAATTCACTCAGTGCGCTCTGCTTATCAGCTCATGCAGATCAGCAATACAGGCGTGAATATTGAATGTTTAACATTAGCCTATATTGATTACTTGCATGTACTTATAGACATCCTTAATCTCTAATAACTCCATTAAACTCTCTGTTGTTCGTGTTTCTTTTTCCTGGACACTGCTCTGTTCACATGCTGTGTAGTATCGGCTTTTGGTATCGGGGCATTTCTATGAGTATGAGTAAAGGAGCGCAGTACCGGGCCCGGTATCGGTGCATCCCTAATCAAAAGGTACTGCTGAAGAGCCACTAACATATGGAGTAGAATCAGTAAGTGCACAAATCTGTATAAATAACAGACTAAATCAAGATAACCCATAACTAGATAACTCATAATAATCTCACAAGTCAATAACAACCATGAAGACTTGTATTGAGATGAAGGTGGTTTAGTGCGTTTAGTAACTCACGGAGCAGTAAATGAAAAGCCCTTTGAGTTCTTCTCACTGATGGATGAAGATGCTCCTGCGTCAATTTTAGCAGCTCCACCTGTAGCAGCGCATAAAGAAACAAGCTCATTACGACACTCAAACCATCATTACTCCACAGGTACTGGAGTACAAAGTAGTGCAGCCCGCATCTATTTAGCATTTATTCTACTTTATACTGAACAATTTGTACTACTGTGGAAACTCAGTCACACTCACCAAACACAAAACTACCTGATGTGGTCTGTGCCGGACCTGCCAGTGGCGCTGAAACGTTTAAAGCACCTTGAAAGGAATTCTGCAAGCAAAAACAATGGTTACGCCAAATGACGTATGGCGTTTGCTCACTCTGCAGAAGTTCTGTGTGTGATTTGTAAGAGGAAATCTTTGTTACAAACACTGAATTCTGTTAAAAAACAGTTTGGCGTTTCAGTCAGCAGTAACTATAATGTTGTGATTGAGGTTTTGGAGCAGCTCATGTGGGACTTACTTTATTGGCCTCCACTGTTGCCAGAACCTGCTGAACCACCTGAGCCGCCGGCGCTGGAACAGACGCGCTACAGACACACATAAAACGTGACTGAGTCATTCAGACAACTCAGGGGACAACTTCTAGTAATCAAACAGCACAGGGACTTAAGAACGTGAGTGTTTTTAGGAAAACATTTCCAGGCAATTTTGTAAAAACTGGAAAATGGAAACTGTGATAATAAACTGCACAAAACAACTACATAAGGTGTTAGCCATAGTAATACAAGCACAATTTTGGGCCAAACTATTTTTTTTTCACCCAAATCGCACAGCTCTACTCGCTGGTGTCCTAATGTGTCTTGCAGGCACTAGCATGCTTGCCTGCTTTTGGTTGGATGTAAATAGGCTACTGTGTGTGAAAAGCTCATATTTACAGATGAATGCCTTTGTGTTCAGGGATGCTGGGATGCATCTGAGAAACATCCTGAGTATTTGAACAAAAGAGGTCTGAAGCTCTGTGTTCACGTTTGTTTTTCCTTCTCGTCCGAGTCTGTGAGTGTGATGCTCATACAGCACGGGAAGTTCACATGGAAAGTGTCCTGCGGCTGTTCAGGACGAATAGCCATTGCAGCAATGGTCAGACAGACAAGAGTGAGCAGGCAGAACAGCCGACGCTCATGTGACCACTATGATGATAATGACGAAGGTAACTGAAGCAGAGGAAGAGCAGAGATGTGCTCTGATAAACAGTCCCAAGCACTTGAATCACGATGACCTCATTACAACGGTCACCTGAGCTCTGCACGGTGCACAAACCTAATGAACAAGTGTGTGTGTGAGGATGTTTCTGTCTTTCTGCATCAGTATAAGAGATCAATACAGACAGGATGAGACACACACACACACACACACACACACACACACACACACACACACACACACAGGCAGAGACAGCTGTTTAGTGCATACTGTACAGTACACAAGGAAGACAGTATAAATCTATGCAGGGCTCCAAACTGCAACTAAAACGGTTGCATTTGGGACCAAAAATATTAATTTGGGAGATAATTTTTTTCTGAAGTATATAAATGTATACATAAACACTATAAAAATGTACGTTACCACTTAAACATTTCCATGTAATGAATTTTTCCTGTTTGTTTTGCAATCGCATCTTTTATGATTATTTAACCCTCTGGAGTCGATTAACGCGGATACGCGTTATGAGTCATTTTCCCCTGATAACCCCGAAAAGAACTTAAATTACAGTTTCAGTTTTAATCGTACAGATAAGAGCAATACATCAATCGAATGTCTGTAAAGGGTCTACTTTTTTTTGGATACAGACATAAAACTTTGTGCACTTATAAAATAAAGATAACAAACCAGGTGTGCTGTCTGCAGCCTTTGTCTGCGCTGATCTTTATTTACAAACACGTCATTAAAATGAACTGTAACTCCGTGAATACTCAACGAAGAGACATGAGAGAGATATCTATAGAAAGCTTGACATGTCTACTTTTAAACTAAAGTGCTGCCGAAGTAATCCATATGAAAACAACGCGATGTCCATATTTCACATCTCACTTCATTATATCTAATGTGACCATGCCCCCGCGCTGAACGCGCTATTCAGATTCAAACTGAAGCGCGCGGCTTGAATACGCCCACACAGAAGAAAAAGCAGCCAGACTGTTCTTCAAGTTCTTTTATTTTACTGTTTGTTTCGCGATGAGAGGAATAAGACATAATACACCCCAAAAAGATGCAATGTGGTTGAGGATTTGAGAAATGGATTTTCTCAGAAAAAAAAGAATGAAGCACTTTATTCAGCAGAGATCATAAACATGAGTAAGTCTCTTTTTATTTATTTATATACTTGTACTAGTTTTCACATAACGTGTAAACATTTTAAAGCCTTACTGGTTAATCGTTTCGTTTGCATGTTGTTCTAACATGCTTATTCAGAGCGCATACACCCGTGAACTAAAAGGCTGGTCAAACAGCACCTTATTCCTTAGTTATCTTAGTTATCATCTGATTGCGCTAATACTGTCAAAAACACACAAGACTATTGTGTATGTTTTTTGTTTTGTTTTATTGTATGTTTTAGCCGTGATTCCCATCCACTTACATTATAAGACTGATAGACTGCAACGGTTTGTGTTAAAAATCTGTGTGTTCTTCTGAAGAAACAAAGTCACCTACATCTTGGATGCCCTGGGGGTAAGCAGATAAACAACAACTTTTCATTTTTGGGTGAACTATACCTTTAACTACATATTTTTAGCACACTTGCCTTCCAATAATTGCAATAAGCTTTAAAGTTCAGCCAAATTCAGAATAAGTATTTATAAAACAATAAATACCATTTTGGCACTCTTTAACGCGAAACGAGCGATCATTTTAGCACCTCAGTTCAAGCCGCACGTGAACCCATCATATCTTTCTCTTTACTACTACAGTAAGAAACAAACATGAATGGACATAGCCAATGGCTCCTTAATGTTTTGTTTTCTTCCTTGTCTGAAGCCCTGCTTTGAGCAACTTTATTAGGAAAGCAATGAAAGACCATTGACTTCAAGGACTATAACTATAAAGTTTTAACAATCGTTCTTATTACATGACAATATTCACAGATTTTAAAAAGCATTACATGACAAAACTGCAGAACATGTTTATAATAAACATAACCTTATTGTCTGCTGGTGTTGATGCTAATATAAATTATCAATCTTGACTTGAACGGGTCTAAATTTGTGCAGAAATTCAGATTAAAATGGTTTACAAATTAAATAATAATGTGATAATGTTTGAATTCAATGCAAAAACATTTTTTTATGCAGTACAGAACAGTTCATGTTTGAAATCTAGTATACTAAAATGTTATTTGTGCCCTCGCTACATTTGTCGTAAGACCTTACTATACAGGAAATAAACGTGTTTGAAGTTTGAATTAAACCCAGTGTATCTTCTAGCAGTCTGATTAAATAATGAGTCAAGAAAGAGATTGTGGTTAATATCACTTCTCAGTTCACAGAGTGTGCTGCATTGTGATTCTGTCAGATGTATTTCATCAGTGACATACTGCTAAAACAGTGTGACTAATGTAGTGGTCTGCAGCTCTGAACACAGCCACAGCCGCATGCATGTGTACCGGTGTGCAGCCGCTGCCTCAGGTCGAGCAGCTCAAGCGTTAATAATGCATGTGTCTGGGTTAAAGTTGCATGGGACACATAGTCTTGTGCATTCACACACAGATAAGGCTGTTCTCGCTGCTCGCATGTAACAACGCTTAGACATCAGATACACCTCTGCTCAGCTCAGACAGCATGAGTCAGGACGTCAGTGCAGGAAGTGATGTCAAATCATGTAGCTCATAATGCTGACCACAAACACTTTCATCCTGCTGTGCGTGTCAGTGCACAACACTGGACAAAACACACCCCTTCCCAACAACAACAACCTGAAATACAACATCAATGTATAATGAACTATAATGATAACTGCAACGTTAATGATAACTAGAACAGTGATGACAACTATAACAACTATAAAATTTATGACACTGACAACTACAGCCATAACCTAAATTATAAATTATAAAAAAATTCAGAAAACTATAATAACTAAAACATTAACAATAATTGCAATAACTATAACCGTAAATGTTAACAACAACTTTAACTATAATATTACTAACCATGTTGTTAACTATGCATGTACTGATGTACATGTACTACAAAATGTTACGATAACCAAGTTTAACGTTAACAATAACTAGAACAACTAATCATAACAGTAATGATATTAATATTTAAAGCGATAAAACAAATGATGCCTGTGATGTTGTTAACAACTACAGCTGTAACAACCATAATAAAACTATAAAAATTACAATAAAACTATAATAACTTAATACTGACAACTATAGCGATAAAATGCCAACTATGTTTACGATAACCGACAATAACAATGACAACAACTACAATAACATCAGCAATACTGACATTTATAAGTAAAATGTTACTGCTGCCTTTGATAACTTATTTACATTATAGTTATTTTTACAACTATAATAACTATATTAACAATTAGTGACAATAACTATATAGACATTTATAGTGAACACTAAAACATTAATGAATGTAATTACTATAATGTAAATAGTAATGTTAATGACCACTACGATCATAACAATGATTGTTTTTGTCAATAAATAATGATAACTATAACACTGACAACAAGTTACACTTCATTTTAAGGCGTCCCTTGTTACAGTGCCATAACTCAAAGTAATAGTTATTAACTACATATACCGGCTATAGGGTTCATTTTTGGTTAAAGGTTATTTTCTTGCATTTATGCATAAATAACTGTTATTACTAACTACATGTATTCTTAAGTACATGTAACAATGATCTAATAAATTCCACATAATAAACACTCTAGCAGACAGCAAATGATTCATATCCGGCGATGAGAGTTTCAAACCTTCAACTGAATGTACATCAGTCACCTGATAGAAAAACCAAACTAATGTGCTGTGATGGACAGATGTGTGGTCATGCGACTGTCCAGCCCAGCAAATGTCAAATGCTGGTTTATGAATATCCAAAGCTCTTCAAGCTTTAATCCTTTAACATGCATTTCTATGTTTAACAGAGAGCTGATGCCGGTCTCATAGCTCACGCATCCAGCCGCTTTTGTTCACCACACAGCGCTGCAGATAAGACGGTCCGAGCGCGCTCACGCACCCCTTAGGGCAGATGAACTCATGTGTAAGGTTAAAACAGGACGCCGTACACATGCAGAGCCCATAATAAACACAGACTCAATCTGACTGTGACGACGACCTCATTTTTAGACGCACAGAGAGGATTTCACACACACACACACACACACACACACACACACACACACACACACAGGGCGAATGAACATCAGATTTGTTCTGAGCACATGCTTCTGTTGTGCATAACGAGTAAGTGTTATGTGCCATGAGCTCTGTCAAAGCAAATTAACTACTGTGGTTAAAAAGACAAAGCAACCCAGTGTGAGGCATTCTGCATGCATTTTCAATCTGTACTGAAGAAGAGCAACCAGCAGTGCTGTATTCAGTGAGAAAAAAAAAAGAAAAAGAAAAATCATAAAAATGGTCCATAATCCCCCTGCTGTGGTTCTCTCACCTGATGACAGTGGACACAGGTATAGGCGGACCTTTATCCTTCAGTTCCTGTACGTTCACCACCTGAGGAACTGTCTTGAGCGAGGACTCTGTCAGAGATGCTCCTGAAGAAAATGACAGAGACAGACTGTAATAAACACACAGATGAGCATGTATAGCCCACAGCAGCAGAAGGGATATCATGACATTAAATTAATTGTCAAATTTTGGATCACTGTGACATCTGCACATCCACGTGTTTCACAGCTTTCAATATGAGGACTGGGAAAAGTCAGTAATTACTTTATTACATCATTATATAATGCTTTCGGGGGGTTGACGTCACATTACAAAGAAGCATTCCCTATTTTCCATTTGAAGTGAACAAATGTTTTAAACAACAGCAAAATAAAAGTGAACAATTCTTAAAAACTCTATTCTTATATAACTAATAAATCTGGCTTTTATGAGTTCATTTTCTTAGAGATGGAATGTAAAAAACTGAACAGGTGATTAAATTATGAATAGAAATGGTAAAGAGAGACATAATTAACAATACACACTTTCACTCATACTGCAGGCTTGTACATTCATCTATTCAACGCACAATCATGATCTTTTAAAAACAAACAAACAAACAAACAAGTCTCTTCTGCTCACCAAGGCTGCATTTATTAAAAAAAAAAAAAAATCTGTAAAAATTTAGAAACATTATTAGTTTAAAATAATGGTTTTCTATCTGAATAAAATGTTACAATGTTTTTTACTGATGCGATCAAAGCTGATTTTTTTTAGCATCATTACTCGAGTCTTCAGTGTCACATGACCCTTCAAAAAATATTTTAGATTATCAGTGTTGAAAACAGTTGTGCTGCCCAATATTTTTGTGGAAACTGATGCATTTTATTTGTCAAGATTTTTTTGATGAATAGAAAATTAAAAAGAACAGTATTTATTTGAAATAAAAATTTTTGTGTTACATTATAAATGTAACTTATAAATGCTCTATTGCCACTTCTGACATACAGTGTCGCCCTCTAGTGTACAGATAGAATGATGGAGACTTACTGATAACTAATAATTATAAAGACTATAATATTAAAGATCAACTCCACAGAGTTTAAAATCAATCACTGTCTGAAATGATGAAAATGTGTGTATGGTGTGTAAATTTGGATTATAACAGATCTGTGAAGGACAGTATGTTTGTACCTGGTTTCTGGCTTGTCATGTGTCTGCTGAGGGCGGCTCTTCCTGCAGCCTGGGGGGCGGGGATTGTGGTGGGTGTGATCTTTTCTGTGGGCGGAGCTCCATGCTTGACTGTTTTTGTGGCTAATGCTGTGCTATCAGCGCTGTCCATGTTTATCTTTGGTGCTGCGACACATGCAAGAGATGTTGTAAAGACCATTAACAAGACCAGAGTCATGTGTTGAGGTACGGTTTGAACCTCACCGGGGCTGAAGACAGGAATGGGGACGGTCTGGACTCTGCTGAACGGACTGGACTGCATACTGAAGCCCGGCTGTATGGAGGGTGTACGGACCACAGTGGGGTGTCTTGGGATGGAGGGCATCATCACGGGGATGGGCCCCGGCTGGTCCTCTTCCTCTGCCACTGCCAGGGAGTCCTCAGGCTCCAGAGGCTGAGACAGAGACGAGCTGGAGCTCACCTCGTCCAGATCCTCATAGAACTGAGGAGTCAGGAAGGCTGACCGTGACAGGTTGGCTGAGAAACAGAAAGAGACATATGAGACAAACACAGGGGTGACCGGAGTGTATCGTATCTGAGGGACTACATTGGTGGAAGAATACTTTTTTTTTTATATCTTAACACTTTATTTGCGGTGTTTTATTCTGTGAAACCTTACTACGCATATGAAATAACCATTTTAAATAAGCAATAAGCCCCGTGAAGTCCTGGTTTACAGTGAAATTATAAAAGATAAGACGCTTCACGTCGAGCCTAACGATGCCCCTTAGCAGTAAACCACAGCTTCTTGGGGCTTATTGCTTTAATAGATGTCACTTCAGCAGGGCAATATAATTTGATTGGTAACATTGTATCGGGTCTTATTTTAATAATTGAATTTACTAAAGATAAGATAGATAAGAGTTTGGCTAAATATGACAAAGCCATCTAAAAAGGTTAGAATAAAAAGCCTTTTTAACAAGGAAAAAATTCCCTGTAAATCAATTTAAGATGGCAAAGATCACCCTTTAATGAAAAAGTTTATTGTACACTAGCCATGCACAGAATAAATATATAATATATAAAATAATATGAAAAGCTTGACCATGACATGCCTAAAGCAGCCAAGAACCAGCACCAAAACATACCAAGCAAAACACTGCCTTAGAGCTATCAACAAAATCATAAAAAATATTGAGATATAAATGACTTTTTATCAATAAAAAGATGCACTAGATGCACAATCACACACAGTTGATGTACCTGGAGCTGTCGAGCGAACCGGTGGGGTCTGTCGCTTTGACAGGAAATTCCTCAGCTGAGACTGTTTGGCCGGTGTCATTTTAGCTGCACGCACACGCGCACACACACACACACACACACAGTGACATCTTGGAGGTCAAATTAGAACAACATCTCACTGCAGCTCATTTGTGAGTAGGAGTGCTCCGATTAATCGGCTACCGATCGCTATAGGTGGATAACTTTCTGTGAGCCATATTTTCACAAACAGAGTGAATCATCATGCGCATTCTCTCTCAAAATGTACAAATGGCTTCAAATCACATCGCGTCTGGACTACAAGCAAGATAAACATGAATTGATAACATATCTAATTTTGAAAATGTCAAAAAGAATTCCCTCTCACAAGAGTCACCTAAGAGGGTAACTTTTTCAAAAATTACATCCATGCCCTGAATAAATGTCTAAAAATCTTGTTTGGATCATCACCAATTCTGTATGATGAAAAGAAGGCTTTAAATAGATCGTATCGGTGATTATATCGGCAGATACTGCTTTCTGTGATCGGCCTCATAAATTCCTGATCGGAGCACCCCTATCTGTGAGCAGAATCATCTCGAGTCTAAAGGCATGAACAATTCAGACTGTGCTGTTGAACGTGAGGATGACAGAACTGTGGTGAACACATGCAGATCTTACATGGTGATTTTGCTTTAGGTGTTGTTTCCAGGCTGGCCTTCAGAAGAGCCTCCTTCAAACTCTCTAGCTCACTGTCAAGACTGTAAAACACACAGAACACGTGGATATGGATGCTTCCAGTTTCCCCCCAGGGTGATGCTGCAAACGCATGTGAAATATAAGGACACAAAGTGAGCTGGTGCTGGATAAGCACACAATCCAAGCTGTATTAAATATGTTATTCATCAAATGCTTCAAACTACATTTTAACCTATGTGGCTTTTTCTGCTGTCAGATGCGTGTGATATTCAGTGCGTTTGAGACGTGTTTAGAGAAAACTTAAATCTTACAGTGTTATACTCGTAGGTGAATATTACAAAAAAGTATTGCCACTGTGAATAAATGGGTCTCCTGACAGCAAGAATCATAAATAATTCAGTCAGGTGGATACACAGCTGATAGTCCTACTGAATAGACTGTTAGAATTTGTATTATGGCAAGAAAAAAACAGCCAAGTACAGGAAAATGAGTGGCCATCATTACTTTAAGAAATGAAGGTCAGTCAGTCTGTCTGAAAAATTGGGAAAACTTTGAAAGTGTCCCCAAGTGCAGTCACAAAATCCATCAAGCGCTACAAAGAAACTGGCTCACATGCGGACCATCCCAGGAAAGTAAAGACCAAGAGTCACCTCTGCTGCGGAGGATAAGTTCATCCGAGTCACCAGCCTCAGAAATCGCAGGTTAACAGCAGCTCAGATTAGAGACCAGGTCAATGGCACACGGAGTTCTAGCAGCAGACACATCTCTAGAACAACTGTTAAGAGGAGACTATGTGAATCAGGCCTTCATGGTAGAATATCTGCTAGGAAACCACTGCTAAAGAAAGGCAACAAGCAGAAGAGACTTATTTGGGCTAAAGAACACAAGGAATGGACATTAGACCAGTGGAAATCTGTGCTTTGGTCTGATGAGTCCAAATTTGAGATCTTTGGTTCCAACCACCATGTCTTTGTGCGACGCAGAAAAGGTGAACGGATGGACTCTACATGCCTGGTTCCCATCGTGAAGCATGGAGGAGGAGGTGTGATGGTGTGGGGGTGCTCTGCTGGTGACACTGTTGGGGATTTATTCAAAATTGAAGGCATACTGAACCAGCATGGCTACCACAGCATCTTGCAGCGGCATGCTATTCCATCCGGTTTGCGTTTAGTTGGACCATCATTTATTTTTCAACAGGACAATGACCCCAAACACACCTCCAGGCTGTGTAAGGGCTATTTGACCAAGAAGGAGAGTGATGGGGTGCTGCGCCAGATGACCTGGCCTCCACAGTCACCAGATCTGAACCCAATCGAGATGGTTTAGGGGTGAGCTGGACCGCAGACTGAAGGCAAAAGGGCCAACAAGTGCTAAGCATCTCTCGGGGAACTCCTTCAAGACTGTTGGAAGACCATTTCAGGTGACTACCTCTTGAAGCTCATCAAGAGAATGCCAAGAGTGTGCAAAGAAGTAATCAAAGCAAAAGGTGGCTACTTTGAAGAACCTAGAATATGACATATTTTCAGTTGTTTCACACTTTTTTGTTATGTAAATAATTCCATATATAATTCCACATGTGTTAATTCATAGTTTTGATGCCTTCAGTGTGAATCTACAATTTTCATAGTCATGAAAATAAAGAAAACTCTTTGAATGAGAAGGTGTGTCCAAACTTTTGGTCTGTACTGTACATTAAAATTATTCTTTCTATTTTTGGCGCTCTGGTGTGTCAACTTGTTCTTGTTGTGATCCATTTTTGTGATTTGGGCTGATAGATATCTGAGCTTTTTTGCCTGCAAGATGTTTGAACTTTTTGTTTCTTTTCTGGCTTATATTGCAAAACTATATCATACAATATAAACATAATTAAGATTAAGGATCAACACACAGTGGATATAAAATCATAGCCTATTCTGTGAAAATAAATTAAAATTCGGCCCGTCAAACTATCTAATCTAAAAAGTCTAATTAATTACACGATATGCCGATTAATTAACTTAATTCATTGCAAATTAATCATAATTTAAATGCACCAAATTAATGCATACAATCAACAGCCCTAATAATATTTCTATCATTATGTTGATACAATGCCGAAACCACGTTGAGGAGACCTATTATTTATATATATTTATTTAAAAAAGCATGAAAAAATAGAACAGTAAATAAAATTCTAGGTCTAATTCTAGCTGGGAAGTAATTTTGAAATATGCATATGTTCACTCTCTCTGTTAACAGGTTATAGGCCATATTTTTCAATTTTAGACATTATATTATCAGCACAATCCACTATCGATTGTCCATGATGCACTGTGCTGCAGACATTCACTCTCACCTCTGTCCTGACGGGGTAGAGGGTGTCTGGCTGGTGAAGCTCCGCACTGACATCCCTCTGTAGAGCCTCAGATTGTGCAGGTCACTCTCCAGTCGGTCAAGACGCTGCTTCTGCTGGTTGATGATATCCAGGTTATTGGCCAATGCTGCAAACAGAGCCTCTCTCTCCGGGATGATCATGTGCCTTTAGGAGCAAACACTGATTCTCAGGCATACAGATGAACAGATGTGTGCTAATAAAACACAATATCACAGCTGCTCACCTCTGCTTTTTCTTCTTCTCTAAGTGCTTCTCCCACTCCACGTCCAAAACGGCATTCACGTCTTCCATGGCAAACTTTACATACTGGTACAAGCGGCGGATTTCCTGTGGCAAAAACACACTTTCAGCACACATTATGCTTTTAAACGATGATCTAGGCTGGTTGTCCGAGGTGGTGACGAGACCTTGAGCTGTTCTTCACGCCGAGGGTCCAGTGGTTTCTTGTAGAGCAGCTGGAGGTAGTCTTTGTCTCGGTTGAGCTCGCTCTGTGCTCGTGCCTCCTCTGCTCCAGCGAAGCCCTCCAGCAGGCTGGTCTTCAGTGCACTGATATCCCCGTGAAGAGACTGGGTTCAACAATTTGAGTCAGTCAGTCAAACTCGTTTGTCACTGGCACAATTTTGGGTTTAAAAATGTTTATATCAAGTGCTAAAATGTTTGAATAACCATTGATCATGACCATTTATAACAATTTATTTAAAAATGTGCATTAGTGTATTAATTTGGTAACACTGGAGCTGACATTTGAGTATATTAATCCGTTACAAAAAGAAAAAATTATGTCTTGAGAGCATGCTTACACTTTTTGCTGTTGCTTAGAATGTAATTAAAAATAAAACAGCCACAACATTTAATATATGGAGCCAAAAATGCACTATATGGGTCTGTCTTATATTTATATCATGACATAGTTTAGCAATACCACAAGAGCAAGGATGTTTTTTCCTGAATATCAGCACAATTGCGAGTGTGACAGATTTCAAATAAGAGTTTGATAAACATTTAGTTCATATTGTGAGATGCATTTTTGTTTTTGGTTAAATCTGCCAAGAAACATTGTTCCAAACAAACCCTGTGTTCTGTTTATGAAAGAATCTGCATTTTTTTTAACTATTCAGTTGAGTGAATTATTCAATGGCTCATTCTTAAAGATGACTCCCTCATTAACACAGGACTTACTGCCACCTAGTGGTTTAGTTAGATAAAAGCTAGAACTGTTGGCTGATTAAATTACACACACACACACACACACACACACACACACACACACACACATAATCCGAACTCTTTCATTATCATTCTCAGAGATTTTAATAAAGCGAATCTCACCCATGAACTGCCTAAATATAGACAGCACATCACGTGCCCCACCAGAGACAGCAATATACTGGACCACTGCTACACTGTTTTAAAGGATGCATATCACTCTGTCCCCCAAGCAGCGCTGGGACTCTGGTTCCAGCCTACAGGCAGAAACTCAAATCTGCCAAGCCTGTAGTAAAAACTGTAAAGACACGAACTGTTGAAGCAGAGCAAGATTTACAGGCCTGCTTCGAACATACTGAATGGAGTGTTTTTGAGGCTGCAGCTACTGATCTGGATGAGCTTAATGGCATCGTGACATCCTACATTAAGAACTGTGAGGACATGTGTGTGCCCACCAAAACTTATTTAACATTTAACAACGACAAACCTTGGTTCAGTACAACACTTAAACAGCTTTGCTAGGCCAAAGAGGATGCCTACAGGAGTGAGGTCAAAGACTTATATTTATACAGGCCAAATACAGACTAAATAGGGAGATAAGAGCGGGCAAAGTTACTGGAAAGCTAAAATAAACAGCTTTCAAGCAACGACCCAAAATCAGCGTGGAAAGGCCTGAAAACCATCACCAGCTACAAGACCCCATCCCCCACTAGGGCTGGGCGATATATCTAATGATATGATCATGCGCATCTAGTCAGTAAATCTGGTTCTATGATTACCGCTAAATTGCCATCACCTTTCAAATGAAGAAGCATTTAATAGACAGAGTCGTAGATCACTGACAAGCTATGCAATATCGCATTCATTATCAAAGGTTCATTATCAAAGGTTCATTTCATCTGCAATAATGAAAGCGATATTGCATAGCTTGTCAGTCACGGAACCAGATTTACTGACTAGATGTGCATGATCATATCATTAGATATATTGCCCAGCCCTAGTACCCAGCTCCATCTGTGAGGATGGGAAAACTCACATCCAACACCTTCACCATCAGCACCGGAGCTCCCCAGGGCTGCGTTCTCTCCCCACTGCTATTCTCCCTCTACACAAATGACTGCTCCTCTAAAGAACCCTCTTTCAAGTTCCTGAAATTTGCAGAAGACACCACAGTCATCTGCCTCATCTAGGACGCCATAATGTGATTTTGCTTTTAGGTAGGCTCTGCTAAATGCTTTATCAAAGCAATAGTGCAAAATAAAAAAAAACTATATACCTTTTATGTAATGTTGCATTAAGTGTAAAAATATTTCCGACACCATAAGAAACTGTGGCGGGACAGATTAGACTACGGTGGGCTATGACATGGACATGCCATGATCTAGAAAGTGAATGAGAAGAGTCGCGTTACCTGCTCTGAATCTGAGCTGTTTGTAACTCAAGTGTTTCATGATGTGAGGCTGTCTTTGCACAATTAATAATCTCATTGTTTGATTTGTGCTCATCTAATTTTATGATGTTTTCTTTATGAGGCAACTCACTTTAATTTACTGGATTATCAAAAACAGACATTAAATTAATATCAAAACTTTACATTCTCTCTTTGAAATTTCTGAAAAAAATAAATAAATAAACCTCTAAAAATGTCATATCATCCCTAGCACATGGTGATTTCAGCTGTCAGCCTGGTTAAATGTGCATGTCACACCTCTGTGGTGTCTTTGATCTCCAGTGTGAAGGCGTGCAAGTTCTCGGAGTCCTTCCTCAGGTCTCTCATGTCATCTGTGCTGCCCACCCTAAAATCAGCATTTCTGCAGCGAGTCTTCAGATCGTCCAGCTCCTTCTCAAAGTGTCCGATCTAAGAGAACACAGCAGCCGCTCAGTCAGCATCAATATGACAGGTAATCAGAAATGACTGTGTGAACGTGATTATCACACTCTACCTCCTCCAGTATTCCAGTCATGACGGGGTCCGAGTCTTTCTTCTGCTGCAGGTGTTTCTCCAGTGCTTTCACAGACACGACCTGCCACAAAACACAAGCATACACACTTCAGATCAGTCTGTGCAAGACAAATAAGCCTGGACGTGTCTGATGCTGGTTCATCAGGTCTTCTGTGCAGTACCTGTGCAGATGGAGCGACGGCGGCTGGTTTAGGCTGAGCTGGAGAAGCACTGCTCTGAGCTGCTCGAGACAACACTACAACACAACAAGATTTCACACCTTAATGTCTCTCTGATGACAGTAGGGGTCTAAAGACGTGTGTAGAATTATCCTACATTTCAACATACAACAATTTACGAAATTTTCATCTTGTGTGCATCACCTACAGAATGTTTACAAATACCCTTTTGTGGTTCAGAAAAAATATCATGTGCAGGCAATGTTCAAAAGTTTGGAATAATATTTATATTTGGAATGCATATATTGTGTAAAATTCTGTAATATACACTACCAGTCGAAAGTTTGAGAAAGAAGTCTATTTTGCTCACCAATGCTCCATTTATTTAATCAAAAATACAGTAAAAACAATAATATTGTAAAATATTTTAAAAAGCAAGTTTATGTGAATATACTGTAAAATGCAACTTATTGCTATGATCAAAGCTAAAATTTCAGCATCCAGTCTACAATGTCACATGGTCCTTCAGAAATAATTCTAATCTTCTGATTTGCTGCATAAGAAACATTTCAGCTGATCATCAATCTTGAAAACAGCTGTACTGCCAAATATTTTTGTGGAAACAGTGATGCATTTTATTTTTCTGCATTCACATATGAATAGAAAGTTAAAAAGTACAGCATTTATTTTAAATAGAAATCTTTAGTAACATTATAAACTAACTATTCTATATAAACCCAACCATCACTTCTGATCAATTAAAAGCTTTAAAATAAAAAATATATATATTTTCTTTTTTAAATAGTATTTTATAATGGTAGTGTAAGACGTTTTGCACAAAAATATCAAGCTGCAAAAACTTTTCAACACTGTTAATAAGAAATGTATTCTATAATCCGTGCTCTAAGAAAAGATAATTGTCGGTTTTTCTTATAAAATAATAATAATAATAATATTATTATATATTTGCTTATACAAGTTATATCTATACAGCTTTTACTTTTTAGGACTAAAACATACACCACAGGCTGAATTATTTAAAGACTAATAAATTAAAGGGGTCATATGATGCGATTTCAATTTTTCCTTTCTCTTTAAAGTGTTACAGGCTCTTGGTGCATGAAGATCTGTAAAGTTGCAAAGACTAAAGTCTCAAAGCCAAAGAGATATTCTTTACCAAAGTTAAGACTCTGCCACACCCTCCTAAAACGGCTCATTCTAACACGCCCCACATGTCACTATGTGGAATTATTTGCATAATGCCAAAATGTTCAGGCAAAGAAAGAAGGCGTGGTTTCAGTAACCGCAGTTAGTGTTGAAGCAGACGTGTCAGGGAGATGCTGTGTATCTAAGAGAAAGCAAAAGCACTTTTTATTTGGCCCTCCGAAAGTAGATGCATTTAGGAATCTTTAAGATTACTTACAACAGAACAGCAACGCATTTTATGGACGACGGTTTCATGAATTCTGATTTTGCTATGACAATCTGGCGCTTCGGAATCAGCTACTGTAAGAATGTTTTGTTATTAGTTTAAGTATTTGCTACTGAATGTTCAAATGCAGAGTTTTGTATGTCGCGAGAGAGAGAGAGAGAGGGGGGGGGGTCACACAGTGGAGTCAGCTTTCTTAACCTTCCATGGCTTGTGTACTGCAAACATGTAGTAGCTTCATCACTGTGTCTGTCACTTGCCTCTGTTCCCCTTTCACACTTGAACTAACGGTAAAACTAAGGACATTATTAACGGTCTTTACATTTATATTGAAAGATGAAGCTCTTGATTATGAAAAGGGCATTACAACAACGCGTTTGAGAGAGACAGGGCATAGAGGACCTACAATAATGTACAGTATTTGAAAAATGTGTTTTTGAACATTAAAGCATGTCAACATATTCTGTTACACCAAATAATGATCTTTAAACAAAGCATCATATGACACCTTTAAAGAATGTTTAGCCAACACTGAGGAATCAAATAAATAAAAAATTTAAGAAAGCCTCCGTAGTGTAACGCAGTGGTTCTCAATTCCAGTCCTCGCGCCCCCCTGCTCTGCACATTTTGTATGTTTCTCTTTTCGCTTCAGACGTTTGTTTTATTCGACCGCAAGTGCCCTGCGAAGTGGACATCACAGGATATTCCACCATGATTCCAGTTCGAAGCGAATGTAAATGTTCCATTCAAAGTGCATTGAAGTGTGCGAGACGTGAATTTAAATTGGATTTATTTACACAGGTATATATCATCACACTTGTCTGTGTGTGAAGATGTTGGGAAGCAAAAATTTGTGGATGAATGTTCCGAAGTGAGGTAAACTTCAACAAGAATACCAACGTTCACCACCTCTGGTTTAAGCAGCAGCCTTTTACTTGAGCTTGAAAACCAAATCCTCCGTCTCCCATAATTTCATAAGTATTCGCTGCATTTTTGCCACGTGCAGTGCAAATCTTCGCGCATGTCCGTTTATAAACGTCTATAAACCAGGGTCTACAGCTGAAGCCGTCATGCTGAAAGTGCCTCTGTTCACGTAATCAGTGAATTCTGACTCCTGCTACAAGGTGCCACATTTCGGCAATGCGCACTGTAGGTAGAAGACACTTTGGAGCAGCGCAGAACATGTGCACGTACATGAACATGTAAAACGTCAAATTTTAACCCGCACATTTTCAAAAAACTGTCGCAGTCTAGAGCCCTGATAATTATTTCAAAGTAGTTGCTCATTTTTGTTTGAGCATATAATACTATGTTTGTTTGACATTTTAACATCTTTTCATTTGAACAAATGTTTGATGCTTAATTACTGGTATATGAGTGCAAAAGGTTTATACACATGCTCTGCAGCTAGCATACACAAACATATTCATGTCAGTTTTTGCCTTAATAAACACTAATTTGTTCTTTATTTCTGATGTAGGACAAAATCAATGGAACATATGACTTGCGTTTTGTAAACTAGGCCCTAGGAATAAGCTAAAGGGGTGAAGGGCGTGAGGTGAGCTTGTACCTGCAGGGGGAGCTGGTTTGAGTGCGGCTGTCGTTGGACCGCTGACCTCCGCTGGTGCCGGTTTGGGTGTGGAGGTCAAAGAAAATGGTTGGGCAGCAGATGTGACTGACCCCAGAGAGTCCACTCCCAGAAACCTTAAGAAAAACATTGCAAACTCTCAGCTGATCCTTCAGGATTATCCATCTAATTTAATATCTGAGATCATATGCTTACCTCTCAGTGAGGTTCATCCTGATGGCAGGCGTTGCAGGCTCCGCCGGCGCTTTGGGGCCAGTGACAATCGGGGACACGGCTGGGGGACGCTGAGGAGGTGTGGCCACCGGAGCACTGCTGACTTCCTTCGGAACCAATGAGGAAGCAAAGGAGAAGGCAGGAGGATCGGAGGAGGGTTTGGGAGCGCTGAAGGAGAAACCTCCTGTGGCAGAGCCCAATGAGAAGCCTGAGGATGTGGTAGAACCCAGAGCAGGAAGAGAGAAGGAGAAACCAGTGGAGGACGCGGAGGTGGGCGGAGCCAAGGAGGTGGCAGCAGTGGCTGCTGGTGGCGGGGCTGTGAAGGATAAGGTAGCTGGAGGCAGGGCAGTGCCAGAAGATGCTGGGAGAGATGGGAAAATGGAGGATGGTGCAGAGGCTGTGAAGGATAAGGTGGCTGAAGGTAGGGCCGTGCCAGAAGATGCTGGGAAAGATGGGAAGACGGAGGATGCTGCAGAGACGGGAGCAACAGAGGACGACGATGACTCTGAAAACAAAGTGTGTTAGAGCACAAAAAAGTCACTGGACAGCAAACGCTGCAACTTAAATCACTTCTAAATCATGGTTTGTCTCCGTTAATCAATAATAGATTTAAAGTGCTAGTGAATTAAGCGGACTTCAAGGCACATGCAAGTTTGTCTGGCACAGTAAAGAACTGAAACACTTCAAGTGGAACTAAATGATCTGGTGTGACATCACTTCAAAAACAAGGCCGAAAAAATGTAAAATTTTCCAGAGAAGTCAGTCTGACTGGTTAACACACCTCTGTTAACTATTTGGTCTGTGGCAATTACGTAATAGGTAGAAAACCGATGATGATGAAATGGTTTAGTTGGTCTGTTCAGAAACGAGTAAAAACATGAACAAACCGAAGAGCTGCCATTATAGTAGAAATGAAAATGTAATTCTGATTGAAAGTAATACTGACACTGTTTTTTTCCATGTTCAATAGTATAAAGCAGCTTGCTGTATTGAAGTAGGCCTGGATCATTTTTCCAATTTTATTTGAATGTAATGTTTCGCAATTAAATTTTTTATAAATCCAGGAATCGTGATTTTGAGCAGAAATATTAACAAACGTTGGAATTAGACATGTTGACAATATGCAAATTATTGTTAAGAGAACAGTTAAGACAAGAATGATGCTATTGTTTCATGTGATGCTGCAAGAGATGCGAGTGCCATGGTCAAACACGCTTATATTGCTGCAAAGTTATTGCAAACTTTTTTGTGAAGAACAAGACATGCTGTGAGTATACTGGGATGTTAAACAATGGCTGCGGTCTTACTGGTGGCAGGTGGTCGCTCTCCGTCCTCAGGCAGCGGGACAGCAGCCACGGTCAGCTGCTTGACCCCAGGGTTGAGGTTCAGTAGAGAGAATGGACACAGGACTCCATCCGTAGACAGCAGCATCAGCGTTGGAGCTGGAGGCAATCTCTTCTCATCAGCTGAGGATACAAGAAAAACGTGACAACACCATGTTTACAAAACAGGGTTCATGACTGCATGAAAAGCTAATTATTATTTATTAGTGCAACTTCAATATAAACAAATGAGGATGAACAACTAAACAATAAAACTGAAACAGCGATATTTCAAAATAATGCTTCTCACAAACCTCTGCAAGCGTTGTGAATTGGGAAAACCATTTTTGCTAGATTCACTTTATTTACATTCACATAATTTCCAACTATTTTGTGATGGGTCTTTTCAGCATTTCACCAATATTCAGCCGAATAAAAGCTTGAGAATTTGACAATAAATGTTTCAGCATTTGAATGAAAGATTTTAAGACATAAATACTTGTCCTGGTAATTGGCTCTTGTAAAGCATGAACACAAGTGCAAAGGCCCATAAAAATAACCATTTCCTTTAGCAGTAGTCTCTTTGTTCTTTGTGTATGGATGTGTCAGCAGCAGCAACAGGAAACATTTTCTTAGGAAAAGAAATGTCATATCAGTTTAAACAGACATTAGAAGTTTATTAGCTCTTACACAGGTGTATGTCCTCTTGGCTGGTGTAATCGATGGCCATACCGACAGGAAGTGTGTCCTCACTGTTCTCTGTGACAGGAAGCTCTGCACGACTGGCGTCTTCCAGCAGCCACAGCTCCCAGTTCACCTGCACACAACATCACATCAGACCTCTGTGACTAACACTTGTTTTCAAGATTTATTTTTTGCATATATGATACGATAGGAAAGATCAAAACTGACAGGAAACGAAGTGTGAGAGAGATGAGGGCAGGACTGGGCAAGGTCCTCAAGTTGGGACTCGAACTTGTGACACCTATAGCTCAACAGTGCAAGGCTATCAGCGCCGACACCAACACTTATTTTACTATTACTGAGATACTAGTATAGTTTAGCGATAAACAGCTTTTATTTTTATATTTGGTATTCATTTTATGCTTCAGTATTTTTACACATTTGTCATTTTAACTTATTTTTTAGTTCTGTTATTCTATTACTTTAACTAAAAAAAAAAAAAAAGGAAATAGAAAAATAAATTTGTTGTTTTGATACCTAGTTGCAATAAAATCCATTTAACTTTAATGGTCATAATGTTGTTCCAAACCTGTACAAGTTTCTCTCAGCTGCTGAAATCAGAAGATATTTTGAAGAATGCTTGCAACCAAATAGTTTCTGGTCCCCATTGACTTCCATAATAACCTTGTTTCCATTCTACAGAAGTCAATAGCTACCGTCAACTAACTGAATTAAAAGTGTTAACAATGACAATTATCCTTTTTTGGTGAATTATCCTTTTAATTATCAAGTGTTAAAAAAATAATAATAAAAATAAAAAATAAAAAAATAAAATAATAATAATAATAATAATAATAATAAATATATATATATATGTATATATATATTTTTTTCTTCTTAAGGTTTAGTTAACATAAATAACCCATGTTTCTGATGTGATTACCTTGTCCTCTTGTTTCGCGATGATGCTGACTTCAATGGCAGCGGCTGATGAAGCCAAAACCAAATCCCTACACAAGAGAAATCAGTTTCTTTTGATTTGTGCAACTTATGTCCTCTCTGGACTAACAAAGCTCATGCAGAGCACAGGACATGCAGACGCGTCTCACCAGTCCTCGATATGGCACAGGTAGTAGTGATGCTGCCTCTCGGTGCAAGTGCCGTACACTAGGTCGTTGAAGTTCAGATAGCGTTCATCTCTCTTTTCGTCCTTTTTCTGATACACGCACACAGTTGACACATTGTTAGTAGTCATGTCTGAAAAGTTTTACGATGTATCATTGGTTAGAATAACTCACGGGCAATGACACGACCACCAGCTCCGGTGGCGTCTCCAAAGAGCCATCAGCCGCTGCATATGCCACCGCAAAGTTATACGTGCTTAACCACAACACATCTAGCACTGTGGAGAACGGACACACACACACACACACACACACACACACATAAGCACAGACTCCAATGCTCACATTCTTACTTATGAGCATGGAAGGCATGATTTCAGGGGTCATGAACTGCCATTTTTTTGTACTGTACTCTGATGTAGTCAATGCCCACACCATCACAGAAAATGAAGGGATAGGGCTGCATGATTAGATGAAATAAAACCAAAATCACAATGTAGCTCAGTGCCATTATTAAATCATAAAAGATGTGGATTAATAAATAAAATAAAAGTGCTGCAAGTAAAAAAAAAAAGCTTGATGTTTTAATCTATGAAAATAAAGAAATTAGCCATGATGTAATTTTACTGTTGTACTTAATATCATATAGCAGAAAATATATACAGTTCAGTATAATATTCACTGTTTAATATATTTTTTATAATAATAATAACAGCAATAATATTCGCCAAAATGTGCAGTACTACAAACATGAACCTGCAGCAAAAAACATTTTAGATTGCAATTAGATTGTTGATTGTTCAGAAGCCAAAGTCTGGGCTTAAAGTTGTGGTGACACTCATCTCGTAAATATAAATCATACAGCATGACATGAAAGCATCAGTGAGGCTGATTAGCACTGACATCACATCTATACATGAACACAAGTCACAGTGAGAACGCAGTAAATCTGAGCCGTTGTACCTTTGACCGGGTGATCCTGACTGTAGAAGCTGGGACAGGGGATCACTTTCTTGGCCTGTAAGGTCTGAGACACAAACACACAGCATGACATTACACACTGGAACAAACTCTAAAGTTTTAACAGTCACTCTAACTTTATGAGAGTAGCAAGTCCACGCCACTACTGTAACAATCACAACTCAGAGTCACAACATCAGTGGAATCATTTTCACAATGATGTATGATAAAAACATTAATCCATCCTGCTTTAAAGACCTTGAGCATTTAAAGTGGCAGACAACAAAACTGCAGCATGTTTATAATGAACAGAACAATATTGTGTTTTCGTAGTGAAGCAGTTGTGGAAATAGTTATCATGCTTGGTAAAGTGTAGGTCTGAGGATCTGTCCGTCATAAACAGTGATGTAAAGACGTACGGGAGTGAACTGAACCACTGTGGCATCCTGTTTCCCAGCAGACACCTGCTTCCCTTTAGGACTCCAGCAAACTACAATGAGAGAGACAGAGGAACGAATCAGCATGTTTCAAAATAAGGAGAGACACTGAAAAACCAGTGGTGGAGACATCTGGAAACTGATGACTTCATTCAAGATTAGCACTGTGAGAATAAAGACAGCACGCAGTAAACACTGACCGCAGGTGATTCCCTCAGAGGCAGGAAGCTGAGCGACCACACTGACAGAGTCCTGAACATCCAGCACCATCATACTGCCATCAGACAGACACACGGCCAGACGGGACGCGTCCACTGGACTCCACTTCAGATCCTGGACCAGCGTATCTACAGCAGCCGGGGGTTTGAAAGAGGTGAAGGGACGCTTCTCCTGTCTGTCCTGCTGGAGCAAACACACACACTCTGGTATTCTTCACATTCTTGATCCATGACCATCTTATATTTATTCTTTAAATATACTTGAACTATATGAACTAAACAAAAATCACCTCTAAATTAAGCACAATTTATCTCTATATAAATATATACAAATATAAGAACAAAAATTTCATTTCAAATGCAATGTTTTAAAAAAAATAATTAAAAAAAATAAAAAAGAATTTGGCAAATGTATTTGATTTTCAGTAGATGGAAAGCAAACTAATGCAATCTGATGGGAGAAATAAGGACAGTCACATGTAATGTGGTTCAACTAATAGATGTCTGTAAGTTAAAAGTGAACATGGATGAATGTAAGCCTGTCTTACATTTCTTACAGCAGCATGTGCTGTATAAATGTTCAAAATTGTTCAGTTTTCACAACTGCTTAGTGAAGTTTTGGTCTACTGGAAGTCTTTTCAGGAAGACGATCCAGCACAATCCACTGAAATATCATTATATACTGAGGACACCCATTAAAATGTAATTCAGTGGAACGAGTTCATTTACTAAAAAAATCCCATCAGGCACGTTTAGGACAAGAATATTTACATGACACTGAAAGACTTATTTAGGAATTAGAGTACTAATTGTCATTTTAAATCTTTACTGATCTTTGCCACAACTACGTTTTAACCCATTTGTTAGCAATGAGATTTTAATCATTTAAAACATAATCAAATTTAGTATGATCACTAGTTCTTTGATATGCTTTAATAAGTACAAGTCAGAATAAATGTTGTTTGTTTTTTACATAAATATGTTACATTTAATGGTGACCCAAAATTAATTCACCCATATTTTGACATTTTATTTTTACAAAACTGATTTGAATCAATAAAGCAGACAATTTAATTGCATTTAATATGCTTTCTGCATGTATAAAATCACTCTTGTAAATTTTGTTTTTTACGTGGACACCAAAATGGGGCATTACCAAAGACTGATTTGTAGACTTCATCCCCAAAAAAACTGCTCTGAATTTTCATATTTCCCATTCATTTCCTATGGTCATCACTTTTGATTGTGAAGATCACACTACACTATTTATTTTAAAATAATTTAACCTTTTTAACAATTTTTTTAACCAAAGTCTCATACCATCCCGTTGAAAAAAAAAAGAGAACAAAATCTTTTGGTTTAAAATTAAGTATAATAGCTTTAAGTCTGCATCATTGATTCTATTATTTTTGTGTTTATTTCTTTGAAGCTGCTTTAGTAATAAATGTGACATGACTTTAATATGAACTAAAGTATGCCACATCATTCCACTGCTTCTGCTGCAGACATGCGTGTAGACTTAAAGATCTAAAACACGAGGAGCTGCTTGAAGAGCAAACAGATGAAATCGGTGTTGAAGTAGTTTTAGGAGAGCTGAATGACCTTGTTGAGGAAAGTGCGGACATCGTAGAAATCCAGCGTGAGCTCAGCGGTGTCCCCCGTCCCACACACAGACAGCGTGAGTTCATCGCTGCTGAGAGCCATGTGATGCATCGCCGCACCGACTGTCACCGTGACAGCGCAGGAGCACTCCACTGATGAGACACACACGAGACACACGTGAGTCTGAGCTCAGTCACAGCAGAGCAGAGTAGAGTTTACATGAGCGTTCATACCTGTGTCATTGGGGTTTCCCTCCAGACGGCCGGCTGCGATCACATTTCTCGTCCAGAACACTTTCAGAATCTCGTCTTTGCCAGCAAAAGTCAGGCCATATTTGTTGGAGATGGCGAGGAGACTGGAGCGCTCCTTAGGAAGATCCGCAGAAGACTCGAACACACGAATCTTCTTCATCTGACGGAACTGAAAGTCCTGAGGAACACAGAAGTGCACATCTATATGTCAGTGCATATTACTGCTGTGCAATAACGGTTGCAATAACGAACACGGTGTACACACTTCTGTGTCAGCCGCGACACAGGGATATGTTCTCTATGTGTATTTATGCTTTGATATGAACGAAAAAAGCACCACCGTGCAGCGCAGCTGACACATAAGAGCATAAGCTACCAGCGTTCAGCTCATATTCTCCAAAATGACACTACAGTGATCTGGAGAGACACAGAGACAAATTGTTGAATAAAGTCGATATTTTTGTTTTCTTTGTGTACAAAAAGTATTCTCGTCACTTCATAATGTTACGGATGAACCACTGATGGCAGATGGACTATTCTGATTATGTCTTGCATACTTTTCTGGACCTTGACAGTGTAATTTACGTGCTTCTTGCATCGACCAATAGTTTCACTTCAATCCTCAATATATCATCAGGAGCCATGGGTATTAATTTTGTGTTGCATGACATGCTGTTTTGACTATCAAAGTGGCGGTAGCCATTGATTTGCATTATATGAATCAGCAATTTCAGCTAAAAATCTTCTTTGATGTTCTATTGAAGAAAAAATGTTGATGTTCTACTTCTTGGATGGCCTGAGGGTGAGTATATTAACATTTATGGTTGAACTGTCACTTTAATTCAAAGGGAAAACATGTTCTTATTCCCCACTGACAGATATTTGAAAAAATATGTGTATGTAACATTTAATGCCATGACTTCGTGAATTTAAGACTTTCTGCTCTGATTTAAGTAAGACCTTTTAACGGGTTTTTGTTGACCTGAAGAAAACCATTAACACAAATACAATTGTACGGATGACAGTGACGTCATAAGCACAACATATAATACAAATAATTTTGGTTTAAATATTACACAACAAACAATTTATTCAGATTCAGGTTTGTGTTAAAGAAGAAAAAAAAACTCACAGCTTTCACATTCATTTCACAGCAAGAGTGACATTTATCTAAAAGAAGCCTATAATGATCTGGCTTGTTTCAAATCCAAATATGTCAAATATGTACAAATAATATGCAGAGAATCTGATGGGAAACTATATTATGCTGTCAAGCTGAAACTCGTATTAATTAATTAAGACATATATGATACTTAATAACCTCCAGCATGTGTTTACGTTATTAGTTCGTGTGCTTAACTCAAAGTTCTAAAGCCACAAGCCACATTAACTCATACCCCCCATAAATATCATCTTTACCTGCCACAGGACGTCTTTACTCTAATAACTAACGTTATAACGTACTACTTCTACTAATAAGAAGAAAAATAATAAGGAAAAGAGTTATACTAGCCGATAAGTGTCTCACCTTCATCTCTCTCTCTGGAATAGAGTCCGGATCGTCTCCCATCTTTGCAAAGCTTCACTCGAGCGCCGTCAAGTAGAATGACAAGTGAATGTGTAGATAATAAATATATTATTGGCTAACTAATGAATTAATTCTGTTCATCTCAAACTCTCTGCGTTTTAACAACAACCCACGTTGAACTGTGGCAGGAAATGACGCGTTTTGACACGGAAGCGTGTCATCACTATCTTGTCACACGGTAGCGATCTCTAACGGCCAAACGCAGTACAGCAGCACAGTGCTCATGAAACAAAACCGATTCACGTTGATTGCCTAGTATTTGTGATATCTTCTAATCCATGATAAAATTGTGTAAGTGGCTCTTAGAAGGTCTACGCGAGGCTCACATTTTAACATTAAACAACATGTCCTCTGGCAAAAACAACTTGTTCTTTATTACAGCCTAATGAAGAGACTTTATGATTCTCTTATGACATGATTCTTAAACATGGCGAGAACCAATAAATGTCAATTTAGTAAAAATATGAATTGATCCATATAACAGCTGATAGTGACAAAACTAGCAGCAGCATAAATTAAGCCAATACAATGTAAAACAATGATAATATTTTAATAATAATTACCTCAAAATGTTTTCAAACCACAGTTAATGCTGGGAACTTGCTCAATATTGTTCAACGTAAAATTATTTGTTTAGATAACTTTTTTGCTAGAGTTCACACAAAATAATAAACTGAGGCTCCTACTAAAAATTCTTTACATTTGATTTTTTATTTTATTTGACAGTGTAGCCTATAAAAACTTCTTAAAAATGCATGTTGGCCACAATTATTGGCACGCCTAGAAATTCTTATGAGTAAAATATCTCTGAAGTACTTTCCCATTCATATTTACATGTTTTAGCAAACCAGGGTATCTAGGAGCATTAAATTATTATCCAGCATATTTCACATGATTATAAATATGGGGAACACAGAAGCAAAATTCTCTTGATCGTCCATGAGTAAAACCAAAGAATATAGTTCTGATGTGCAGAACAATATTGTTGAGCTTCACAAAATAGAAAGTGGTGGTAAGAAAATATCTAAAGCATTGAAGAGGAGGTGTGTCTTTATCATCCTAATTCACAATAGTGAGGAGAGTTGGTGAATGAATGCAGAGGTTTGTTGAGTCTTGGGGTCAGAAAGCCTAAAACATCTAGAACATATATAGCCCATTATAACCAAATGGATTCAATCTTTGTTTCAACTTAGGAGCAGCTTGCATCACAGGCTTCATTGATTTTAGCTTAAACCTCCACAAATAATGCTTTTTTCACTCAAGAACTGAGGTGTGTAAGCTCAGATCAATGAGTACTACTGAATAATCAGCTCCAAAAAGAAACACAAAAACCTGTGCTAAATGAACAAAACAAGTTGATAAAAATAGGATAATGAGAGATTCATCATTTCTTGAACACCAAAAGGATTTTAAGCAGCTAACAAGAAATTATCATCACATTTGCACACCGAAGACACAAGGGAACGGAATGAAAGAGATTTTATTTGTGACAATAACAGTGACATGTTGCAGTAGACATAATTGTTTCTTATTTGAATAAAAAAGCAGTTTAATGGTTCATTATAAACTTTTGTAAGGATCTTGCATGAAAGCACGTCGTGGCGATGCTACGCTATAGGCAAAGCTCAGCTATCGTTAGTCCTTCAATGTTTGAGTCAAAGATCCTCAAACACTTTCTCCCTCTGATTGTCGGCGCTCGGAGCTCGAGGTTTACCGGCTCCCACTGAATTCCACCAACCTTTACACAAATTTTAAAGTGCTGCCATTATTTACTACAAGGAGAAACACGCGTAAGTAGTGCAGACGGGACTCGAGTCCCACGAGAACTGCTCATCGGATCGATCTGTGGAGAAACAGCATGCAGTTATAGGCAGATCATTAATGTGCATATTAATTTGAATAATTAAACAAAGCCATTCGGCTGCACAGCATCCCGACAGAGAAATATGCAATTATGCTAAAACACTGCTGAATCCTCGGGGTGTTTTAACTCCCAAATCAAAAGAATAAAACAAGAAATTATCATTTGCATAAAGAAGATGAAGGCCCGTTGCATTTTTTTTAGCATATGCATTCTCTTCTGATAGGATGAACACCTGGAAACAGCCATTTTTGTTACATTCATTGGCCATTACTGTGATAGGTTATTCTGTAATGTGGCAAGAGCCAAATGATGAAATTCTGGACCACTGCGGTCTTTAAATGTTACTAAAGTAATTAATATGTTCTGTTTGACAGAGTTTGCATTTCATCATGCACAGATGTTTGTTCACAAACACTCGTCTCATTCTCACACGCACGAGCGAAACCTCAGAGCTGAGCATTAGTGCTGATATTCGGGAAAACGCTTAGTCTTACTGAAGAAGCTTCTACGCTACTGTACCAACAGAAATCTATAAATTAGCACATTACATACATTCGAACAGCTGCAATAAACATGTTTGCGCTCTACAAGGTGGTAAAGGATCCACGTTATCTAGTGCATGAATTCAGAGCCACTTCGCTTCAAAAAATAAAGCTGGGGACAAGATACTTGGGAGATTGGCATACAGATACTACAGGGCTTCTGGGTAAATCATTAGGTATATAAAAGTACTAGTGTAATACTGGCCTTAGTAATCATATGTTAGTTCCAGCACATTTTAGTGGCAGCCAGCTGACTATTTCTACCTTTAGAAACCTATAGCTATCAAGCTAAATAGTCACAGACTACATAAATATGAAATCGAACAGCATTAATCATAACGTATGAGCCATCTGTCAGTTCTGTTCAGAATCTTCAGGTGTGTTGAGCTGTTTTTAACATGACAAACCAACAGCTGTGATGAACATCCAGCAATTGCAAACATTTTTTGCATAATTTCACAAATCATTATTACCGTTGCACTAAAAACATTCTGAATTGAAGAATTATGATGGTATCAGTAGTCACAATAAGGCACGGGTTCTTCAACCTCAACAAAATCAAGGCCATCATTCCTCCTCACTGAGATATGAGACGGCCATCTTTCAACTGACTCAAGCTTGAATAAAATGCTCAGGCTACTAAAAATAAAACAGAAGCGGGTGAAGATAAGAATTTTGAACTCTACACAAAAAAAAGAGACACCAAATCTTTAAGATTCTCTAAGAAAAGCACAAATATGTCCTTAGTTTAGTCTTTGCCATCTAGTGTTGATCAGAATCATGACAGCTGTCAATCTACGGCACTGATGAGGCACTTTAACACACAACAACTGACAGTGCAAAATAAACCGTTGTGCATCAAATCAGTAGATCTTAACATCACAACTGAAGACGAATTTCTGAAAAAATAAAATAAAATCAACATACCTGGAGATTCTGATAACTACAGTATTAAAATCATTATGCAAAAACACACCGCTCTTAAAGCTTCAGAGATAATAAGACATGTTTGTCATTAATCTCCAAATGAACATTCAAATTTCTCCCCAAAATCAATGAAATGAGATTCCTCATGAAGACAACACACTTCATATGGCCAGAGATCATTTCGAGATGATTTCAGGGTGTATGTGGGTGTTGTTCATCACCCATAGTGTGGAAAAATGGCAAAACACTCACTTTTGAGTAAACACATCCAATTCGTGTCATCTTTAAGATGCTGAAGCATGGGGAGGGTTTGTTTTGTTACTGTTTTCCAGACTAGTGCATGTGTCAGAAATATATAAGGAACAGAAAACGCTTCGCACATAAAGCAAAACCTACGTGAGGCATGAACAGAATCACTCAGAGAAAAGGACATCGCTCACAAACAGTCTTCAGCAGCTGCTCTCCATCACCACCTTAAACTCGTCAAGTGCAAATGTAATGAAGCCAGCTAGATTCATCAAACAGTTTACAGTACAGAAAAACCTCACCGCTTCAATTCCAGATAGCAACACACCATAAAAACCAACCGGTTGACTAGTTCATTCAGGAAAATTCATCACTTCTTTGTCTGACAAACAGTCCTTAAATAAACCATAGCAGTTTCGTTTGTTTTTCGGGGATGCTGATTATTAGTTGTATGTGATCTGGCATGCAAGCAGTGGAAGTGAGCGCTCATTCTAGCAGCGTCAGCGTGCATTTGTATCGAAAGATTGGCGAAATGTCTGATGTCATCTATGTCGGCTGGTCACGTGAGTTTGACGTCAGCATTCAGATCAGGTCAAACACACGCAGGCATCGCTCTTCTGAAGGGACAATCACAGGTACCAGTTAAATGTGTGAAAATGACGGAACTATTCTAAATCAGATCTACTGCACTAAAAACTGAACATCAAATGTCACTATGAAATGCATAATTTCAAATGCTCTATTAAATGCAGCCAATTCTGTAGATAGTAAATGAATCTTTCTTTTTTTTTTTTGTGCAAATATTCAGTCTCATCCACTGACCAGTCCTTAAAATGTAAAACATATGTAAAATGTGAATGCTAGGCATGCTATTACTGAATCTAATTAAGAAAATAGTCTCTTTCAAGTATTTCATACTTCAGTTTATCTTGTTGATTGTATTATTTCAGGTCAACATCAGAGCTATCAATCCCATTTAGCGATCAATTATTATTATTATAATAAACACATTTTTTGGACGCATGTAAACATAGCAACTGATATGCATGTTAATGGTTCTTGTGAAAGCTTCATCCTTTTGTTTTCCTTTTGATTTTGGGGTGTAAAGTGATCTGGTCATGTTTTAGTGAGATTTACTGCTGCATTTATGGCAAGGTGACCTCAAGAACGAACATAATACAATTCTAAACATAATATAATGTTTCACAATGAAGGTCAGCCGCCGTGCAACTGGCATGATTTCCTCCCATGACCCATGACTTCTGCTCTCTGGAGCACATGATGAACATCCTGCCAAATCCAGCTGTGTGTTCTTCACGAGTGATGCCTGTGTGTGTTTGATGTGTTTTATTCACATGGTGGATATGAACTGAAGGCTGCTTTCTCCGGTCTCACTGCCCATTTATTCTCTGTTCATCCACAAACTCCTCCTCCTCCTGCTGCCTCTCAGGAGGAGTGGCCACAGTTGCCCCGCCCTCAGCTCTGGTTTTGACAGGCCCCGCCCCTAACGTCCCATCTGTGCTGTCAGTCTGGGCCTCTTCCTCCTCATCCCCCTCGGCCTGCGTCTCCTCCTCGCCTCCGTCCCGTGGCAGATCGGGGCCATCGCTATCCAGTGGTAAATGAGTTCTCGCAGCTTCCTTGCGCTCGGCATAGAGGCTCAGGCCTGAGGGTAGCAGGTTCTTAAAGTCTGTCTCAAAGGGCAGCTGAATGCCCACCGGGAGGCCACCAATGCCCAGACTGACGCCCGCCGCCACCGACGAGCCCTGATAAACCTCCATCCCATCCGGCAGTATGGACTGGATCTTAGGAAGCCAGCGCTTTCGCACGCGCCGCGCATTGGTGCACATATCAGCGGCGATGACGTTCATCTCGCTTTCCTTAAAGTTGGGTGCGAAGTTCTGACAGTAAACTAGAAAAAAAAGAGTGCATTATTAAGAGCTTGAATGAGAAGGAACCTAAAGCTGCATGATTGGTGAGCAATTAACAGTTAATGATGAATTCACCTACTGCATGATTACACAGCCCTGCATCCTGAGAAGTTCTAAACATGGCTTGTATTACCTAATCTGATAATGCTGAGTTCAAAATTATCAATAAATATTTCAATCATGTACAGTCTTTTCACAAAATAATAAAGAATATTTTTTTTTCAAAATATATACACTACCGGTGAAAAGTTTGAACATTAAGATTTTTAATGGTTTTTAATAATTATCTTCTGCTCAATGAGCCTGCATTTATTTGATCCAAAAAACAGCAAAAGCAGTAATATTGTGAAATGTTTTTAATATTTAAAATAATTGCTTTTTATATGAATATATTTTAAAAAGTGTCACATAATCTTTCTGAAATAATTTTAATATGCTGATTTGTTGTTCAAGAAACATTTATTATTATTAATATTTAAAACAGTTGAGTATTTTTTTTTTAGGATTCTTTGATGAATAGAAAGTTCCAACGATCAGCATTTGTGTGAAATAAATAACTTTTGTAACAATATACACTATATCATTCAAAAGCTTGGAGTCAATATAATTTGTATTTTTTGGAGGGGATTTTTTATTTAACAAAGATGCATTACATTTATAAAACTTTGATAAAGACAGAAAAAACAGAAAAAAATTCTACTCAGCTGTTTTCCACAAAATAATAATAACAACAATAGTTTTTTTGAGCAGCAAATCAGAATATTAAGAATGATTTCTGAAAGATCATGTGAATGGATGAAGTTAAATTAACAAAGCTTTGAAATCAGAAATAATAATAATTTTGAAATATATTTGAAAAGAAAACAGTTATTTTTCAAAATATTTCAAATTTGTACTGTTTTTGCTGTACTTTGGATCAAATAAATACAGGCTTGGTGAGCAGAAGAGAATTCTATAAAAAAATTCAAAATTTCACTGTTCAAAAACCTTTGACTGGTAGAGTATGTAACAGCTTTAATGACTTTAAATGACACATGTCAGAAGTTTTGACTTGACAAAAAGAAGTATTCATTTAACTTAAAAACTGCACAGTGGTAAATACGGTAAAATACTCCACTGAATGTCAAAGAAATACAAATTTCTAAATAAATAAGCTTTTCACAAAATCTGAAATTTTGTGTGTCTGATGCAGTAAAAGCAGGAAACACCTGGCTCATGTTTGACTTTTCTTCTGTCAGTTTCCATAATTCTGACCTTGAAATTGGGAATAGGCATCAAATAATATCATACATGTGAAAATGGGTTGAGAATCGAACTAATAGTTGTTATCTAGCTCAGAGGAAGATAGGAATCATGTGTTTGTGGTGTTTTCTGCTGATTAACAGATAATATAAGACTTCTTCACCTTACTAAACAGACACTGTTTTTGGAATTAGTATTGGATTTCATTCAGCTGATGTGATGCAGGGTGGAGTAATGAAAGTAAACGTGAACATCAGTAATGATTATATAGAGCATAACATACGTTTGACAGCGTTCAGGACTCGACTGTCCAGTGGTTTTCTGCTGGGGTCGCTGGTTGAGGATCGGATCCCCGTCCCACAGCTGTTTGCTAAAGTGTTCCTGCAGGTTTAACAAGCAGCCAGCAGAGGGTGCAGTGGAAAGCAAAGACATGAGACCGAAACACTCAATATCTCAGTAACTGGAGGGGTGTAATATGGAGAGAATTTTATGCCAATAGTCATCAAACAAATTCAGCGTTTCGCAAATAAACACAGTATGCTTGGCAAAGAAAAATTCCAATTTCAAACAAATGCAAAGTGATTTTGTAAATACAAAACTCTATTTGAGAGAAAATGCAGAGGTATGGATAAATGTATTGTTTGTTACAACTGTAAGACTCATTTGCCTTTTTATGAAGAAACTTGGCTTGATTTTCTCACAAATGCAAGTGAGTAACTTCCTTTTCCAAAAACAGCTGATATCAGGTCTGTAACATGATTAGCTATAAAAGCTTTGTCTTAGAGAAGCAGAGTCTCTCAGAAGTAAAGATGGGCAGAGGCTCTCCAAACTGTGAAAGACTGCGTAAAAAAATTGAGGAAAACTTTAAAAACAATGTTCCTCAACGTCAAATTGCAAAGGCTTTGCAAATCTCATCATCTACAGTGCATAACATCATCAAAAGATTCAGAGAAACTGGAGAAATCTCTGTGCGTAAGGGACAAGGCCGGAGACCTTTATTGGATGCCCGTGGTCTTCGGGCTCTCAGACGACACTGCATCACTCATCGGCATGATTGTGTCAATGACATTACTAAATGGGCCCAGGAATACTTTCAGAAACCACTGTCGGTAAACACAATCCGCCGTGCCATCAGCAGATGCCAACTAAAGCTCTATCATGCAAAAAGGAAGCCATATGTGAACATGGTCCAGAAGCGCCGTCGTGTCCTGTGGGCCAAGGTTCATTTAAAATGGACTATTTCGAAGTGGAATAGTGTTTTATGGTCAGACGAGTCCAAATTTGACATTCTTGTTGGAAATCACGGACGCCGTGTCCTCCGGGCTAAAGAGGAGGGAGACCTTCCAGCATGTTATCAGCGTTCAGTTCAAAAGCCAGCATCTCTGATGGTATGGGGGTGCATAAGTGCATACGGTATGGGCAGCTTGCATGTTTTGGAAGGCTCTGTGAATGCTGAAAGGTATATAAAGGTTTTAGAGCAACATATGCTTCCCTCCAAACAACGTCTATTTCAGGGAAGGCCTTGTTTATTTCAGCAGGACAATGCAAAACCACATACTGCAGCTATAACAACAGCATGGCTTCGTCGTAGAAGAGTCCGGGTGCTAACCTGGCCTGCCTGCAGTCCAGATCTTTCACCTATAGAGAACATTTGGCGCATCATTAAACGAAAAATACGTCAAAGACGACCACGAACTCTTCAGCAGCTGGAAATCTATAAAAGGCAAGAATGGGACCAAATTCCAACATCAAAACTCCAGCAACTCATAGCCTCAATGCCCAGACGTCTTCAAACTGTTTTGAAAAGAAAAGGAGATGCTACACCATGGTAAACATGCCCCGTCCCAACTATTTTGAGACCTGTAGCAGAAATCAAAATTGAAATGAGCTCATTTTGTGCATAAAATTGTAAACTTTCTCAGTTTAAACATTTGCTATGTTATCTATGTTCTATTGTGAATAAAATATTGGCTCATGTGATTTGAAAGTCTTTTAGTTTTCATTTTATTAAAATTTAAAAAACGTCCCAACTTTTCCGGAATTCGGGTTGTAGATAAGACAGAAACTCACCTGCTCCCCAATAATGTTGGTCTGCTGTACTCCCTGAAAAGGTTGTCAGGGTCAGGGAAGTTGTTTCGGGACTCGGGAGACTAGCGTAAATTTTCAGACAGCGCCACCTGCTGTTGCTCAATTGCATTTGTGAGAAAATCTGCCTGCATGCATTTGTGAGAAAATCCTCATAAAAAAGGCAAATGAGTCTCAAGAGTTGTAACACACTTTGTCCATACCTCTGCATTTTCTCTCAAACAGGGTTTTGTATTTGCAAATCACTTTGCGTTTGTCTGAAAGTCGAGTTTTTCTTTGCAAAGCAGATTGTGTTTATTTGCAAAACACTGAATTTGTTTGATGAATATCGGCACAGAATTCACTCCATAGTATAACGCTACACAATATTTTGGTACATAACTAATTTTTGGAGCAGCAAAAATACAACTTAAAAGTGCTTCTTTTTCATTCTTATTAAACTGATTTACTGAACAAACTGTCTCTGTCTTTAAATAAAAAGTCAACACACTCATCAAACTGCAGCTTATGGTGCTGTTGTAAATAAGGGAATAGATTTGAAGTTCCTCTAGTTTTGGATAGAATTTTTTTTTGCACAATTTATATTTTAGTCAGCTTCCGTTCTATTGTGCTCCATCTGTTTGAAGCTCATGCATGAGCTACTTCTCCTCCATGAAAATCTGTGAAGTTTAACCAGAGACGGTCTTATCATGGAGCGATACCATGGTCTTTCTTTGAAGAAAGTGTAACAGTCAACTTAGATCATGTGTGCCTTGAGTACCAATCACATTACAATTTTAACATGAGAGAATTTCTGAGGTGTTTGACAGTCCCAGCTAAAAATGAATGAGAAGTGCTGTAAACTAAATCCTACTTGTCATAAAATTGTTTGCGACATCTATTATAAAAGATAATTTTTTTTCTCTCAGAGTAAACTAAAAATAGCTAAGTCCAAACATTAGGCTGTCAATTCATTAAATGATGAGTTATTTTTTTGCAAAAAAACGGTTTATTGAGCATAGTGAAGCCTCCATAGACATCCATTCAAACACCAGCCTCTGGTCTCCTTTACACTTTTTTGCTAACCTTGGAGGCTTGTCTTAAAGCAGCTTTTGTTTAACAAAGACTCATTTACTGTCAGAGCACATGCATCTGGCAGGAGAACAATCCGCTTCATCCTGTAAGCTTATGATAACAACTTGGATCCTGTGGTTTCCTAACAGCAGCTGTGAGTCCTTCATTATTTTTCAGATGTGTTCACAACAACAAAGTATAGCGATATAGACTGTATCATTCCATCCTTGTGCAGAGGTTAAATGCTGGATTCAGAGCACATGCATGTCAAAGCGAATGAGATGTACAAATACATGTAGCGTTACACCCCCACAGACAGCAGTGATTTGATGTGATGTCACACACCTGTCAAAGAAGGTGGCGAGGAGCCTGCGCAGCAGCACCTTGTGTTTGACACCAGCACACAGATGACAGTTCATCAGCTGACCTCTAGTCATGAACACACTTGTGCCTGAACAACACAGAGAAATTTGACAGTAATCAGCTCCAGTGCATGAATTGTGACAAGACAGATGTGAACAAGGTAAAACTTCTAGATCAATCACAGATTGTTTTCTTTTACATGTTTTCTGAAATGTTCTGTTTAAATTTGCAAATGAGGAACTATCTAATTAAATATGCATTAATTAGCACACATCTCCAGCACATAAATCTGAACATTATATAAAGCCATATTAATAGTTCTTGTTTGATTTTGTTGTCATATATTAGAGTTACATGGGATTTTGGATTTCTCTCTTTATCACTCCATAAATAAAAAAAATACTGTCTACAGACAGAAAACAAATACATTTCCACCATGTTTTAGGAGTAAAATGTTGTATAGATCAGCACAAATGATTTATGAACAAACCTCTCAGTAAAAAACCTTCAGAGTATAGAAAGGAATAAAACTGAAACATATGGTGTACATAATAGCAATAAAATAAATTTATACACACACTTAAATGTGTATTTTGGATGTTTTCTGTCCACTAGATTTACAGTCTGCAAGTCTCAGAAAAATGAGAGATAATCTAAAGTTTTTATGAAATGGCAAGGTTCATTTTGGTTGTAAAATGGTATAACCTCAAGAAAATGTGACTTTTTGTAGATACAGTACATAGATTTCATTTATTCTGCTGGAGTGGTAAAGTGTCTTTCTAGTTCAAAATTCATGTTTAATTCATTGTGTTACTTGCTGTTTCTTTGTAATTATTTGCGAATAGTTTTCACTCAGAAAAGGTTCAGCGATGGTTTTGAGTGAACATTTTTGAATAAACATTTTTAACATCTCTGCCTGTTAAGCTTGCATTGCAAGGGCTTTACTAGTAACAAGGGGCAAAATAATTTATTATGATCTTCTACATTGGAAAAAATGCTGTACAATGAGCGGATGTGCTCCTTCAATTTCTTCATGACAAAGTCTCATTTTTGTTAACTTTCATCTAGGGTTGATTGAGTGATTTCACCAACCTGCCACCAGTTCCAGTTTCTCTCCGGGGTCTCCCTCGGTGTAGAGTTTGGGATGGCATCGGTAGCCGATCTGACTGATGAGACTAGCGGGCAGAGCCACCAGATCTCGGCGGATCAGCACACACGAGCGGTTCTCCAACGACACCGGCATGACCGCCATCTCTGGCTTCTCTGCCACTGGAACAGACAGAATCCCGTCAACATTCAGAACCTCTGATACGGCCTCAGATCATGACAAATCATGCCATGAAATCAATAAGTTTGAGAACTTAAAACTGTTTTAGTTCATCTTAACAGATGCTTATAAGTTTTGCACATAGTAAAAAATGATGCACACTCTCAATATAATCTATTTACTTTAACTCATCAAAATCATTTAACCAATTTCAACTTCATTTTTAAGGCAAGTCACTACAGGCAAAAAACGTTTTCATGCATCAGTCAATTTTGAGATTTTGGGCTATTTAGCTTTTCATAAAATGTTGTTTAAGACTACTGAAACGTTCAAGAAAACATCTGAAATCCACATTTAAGGGTTTATTTTATTGCACTTTATCTACATGTGTCTATAGATTTAATTTCCAATTCATAGCCATATCAATTCAAAAGTTTGTTTCTCCACTTCAGCAGCCCTTACATACACCAAAACTTAAAGAGTTTTATTCCTATCTGCATTTTGAAGTGTTTTACTGAAGAATTTGTGCATCAGTCACTTGGCTTTATTAATGCACTTCTTTTTTCATCTATAGAAATCAGGGCTTTTTATATAGTGCCTATAGTGTCTTGCCTTGCGTTTTTAGAATTTTAAATATAAAACATTTCCAAAAAATGAGTTGAATGGCTTGTACAGCCAATTTGCTACTTAAAATGTAAGTTAACAGTTAACAGTTTACAGTGACTCTATTCAGGGGAAGTGACTGCCCTTCACTTATTTGACGCATCAAATTGCCTCAACTCAATAAACCTCTGCACTGGCACGACTAATAGAAAAGTTCTGCTTCCTATTTGTCCTTCAGTCACGCACACACACACACACACACACAAAAGAGATGTGTGAGCTCTCAAATAACCCACAATGTGACCCTCTAGAGCGGTGACTGATTACAGACTGAATGGATTTCACGATCTGTGACACCTGAGCGTTGGAGCAAGAGCTACAGTGAGTGTCACTGCAGAGAGACACGGCCATTTCCTCAGTCAGGATAGATCTGTATAGTTACCAAACATACGGGACAAATCAAGACAGGAACTCTGATAACACACAGCAGACAAAAGATCAGCATGTTACTCAACATGTAGGAATGCTCATATCCAACAGCATTTCACTCTGAATTTGACCTTTCAGCTGCACTTTCTTCAAACTCTGACTCATTAACCTCAGGCACTTTCTCGTGAAAGCTCAAGTGTGTCTACATGAATTACTACTGAAGAAATAAACAGCAAAACCATCTTACACAACAGCTGTTACTACACACAAAACTGGTGTTTTCCATATCAATATCATTAGACAGATGCAGCCAATTTTTGTATTACACAAAGAATTATACCTAAATTAAGCTTTTACTGATATCTAAATGTTATTTTTCCTCACAAATATCCTGCACTTAGTAGAACAAAGTCCTGAATTAATGCTGTGGTGTTTCATAATTTCACATTTGAGTGAGAGCCATCTTAATTTTTTTTTCTTGACTTTTTTTCCAAACACGTTTATATTGGCCTCAGAGCTTAATATTTCAACATAGCTATGGGAAAACCTTTTTATTAAAAATGACAGATCTTGGCATGAAGTCCTGGAAGCAATTCAGATTTTTCCTCAAATCACAGTTGAGTTGTAAGGCGTTAACTCAAAATTCAGAGAGAAAAAAAGTAAGAACGGAGTAATTTTGAGAAAAAAAACTTTTTCCTCACAATTCAGTTTTTAATGTGAGATGAAAATGTTTGTTTTTATCCATACAAAGTATATGAAAACTGTCTTTGGAGTAACATTTGCTAATTAGGGCCATTATTATTATTATTTATTAATTAGTAATTATTATTACTACCATTCAAAAGTTTGGGGTTGGTAGGATCAACGTTTGTGAAAGAAGTTTCTTCTGCTCACCAAGGCAGTATTTAGTTGATCAAAAATACAGTAAAAACTGTGAAATATAATTTAAATTTAAATTAAAATTTAAATTATAATTTAATTTTAAACTGTTTTCTATGTGAATATAAATTACATTTATTGCCATGACCAAACCTAAATTTTCAGCATCATTACTCCAGTCTTCAGCATGATTCTTCAGAAATCATTCTAATATGCTGATTTTCTGCTCAAAAAAACATTTCTGGAAACAGTTGTGCTACCGAATATTTTTTGCAAACAGTGATGCATTAAATTTTTCAGTATTCTTTGATGAATAGAAATTTCAAAAGTACAGCATCAATTTGAAATATAAATCTTTTGTAACATTATAAATATCTCTACAGTCACTTTTGATCAATTTAACGCATCCTTGATAAATAAAAGCATTCATATATATATATATATATATATATATATATATATATATATATATATATATATATATATTAGTGCTGTCAATCGATTAAAAATTTTAACTAGATTAATCACACATTTTTTCTGTGATTAATCGCAATTAATCGCAATAAAAAAAGAAATGTTTTTGTACGTTTTTAATATATTTTTTAATGTAATAATTTCACAGTTAAATTTAAATACTTGTTTAAATGACATCTTTTTATGAATGAAGGCCAGTATTACTGATATTAATACAGCTACTGAATTTTTTTTTTTTTTTTTTACATTTATTATTAGGCTTCAAAAATATAACAGTTTTTAATTTAAGTAAACTTAAAACAATGCTAACATAAACCCAAAATAAATGTCATGTTTACTCCTGCCCTTCCTGTCTTAACAGTTAGGAAATATACAGAAATTTAATAAAGTTATCAAAGTTATATGCAGTCTGCACTGCATAAACTATAAATTAAATAGTTAATCCTTATTAAAGCTACAAAAGTTATTTAGTCAAGAGCAGCGAGTCATTTTCTCTGTTCCCTTTGTTCTTTAACTTTACTGACAGGAAGCTTTATTGGCTGCTGTCCCTTTAAGAGCAGACAGACACGCGGATCTCACCGTTTATATACTGTCTATGGATCTCGCCTCATTCTCTCACAACTCTTTTTGTTCATTTTAGACTTTATATAAATCATTTAAGATTGCTCTTATGAGGATAATCGACAAAACTGGCACTTTGGGATGTTTATTGTCAGTTCAAGTGCTTAAGAGAACTGGATTCTGGCGCCCTGTCTATGCATTGTGTGTGTGTGTGTGTGTGTACGTGTGTACGTGTGTGTGTGTGTGTGTGTGTGTGTGTGTACGTGTGTATGTGTCACATAAGGGCATTCACAGACAGCGCATTCTCTTTTGTCTTGCCGTGCTTGAAATGTTTAAAAGCATTTAAATGAATAAGAGCGTGATCATATAATGTAAAGCTAGCCAACGGAAGGCAGAAAATACGGATGCTGCGTTAATTGCGTTAAATATTTTGACACGTTAAACCAGACAAAAATTAATCGCATGCGTTAATGCGTTAACGTTGACAGCACTAATATATATATTAGTGGTAGGCCGTTATCGGCGTTAACGTGCTGCGTTAACGTGAGACTCTTATCGGGCGATAAAAATGATATCGCCGTTAATCTATTCTCAAAGTTGGGTTGGGAGCTGGGTCTATACTAAGCAAGCTATGATGACTTTCACCTTGATATTTTATATAACCGACTGGCTGAGGCCAGCCTAAAAAGATGCTCAGGACAGTAGACGGGCCACTGCTGCGCATCGTCACGAAAGCTCATCTTTTTCACGTGTTTTTAAGCCTTACCGCTTGTCGATTTAAACATTAAAGCATCCAAAAACAAGACGCGGAAAAGCTGAACAGAGTAGCTGGTTACTCGCGCGCTGTGTTCGGTGCACACGAGATCGAGAGCCGCATATGACGGACAGCGACACTGAACCGAGCTCTCTTCTGCGAATTTCTCTTCGAAGTCCCTCCTGCAACTGAACGAACAAATACAAATTGCATTTTGAACAAACAAAAAGATGTGAAAGAGCCCAATTCAGTACCGCGGTGTTCTGGTGTTCAGGGCTCATGCAGAGAAAGGCGTCTCAAAACACTTGAACATCGAATTTGCTTATTTTTGCTCTTTGCTCTTTGCTCTCCGACAAATACATACAAAATATGTCAAAATATCCACCTTGGAAATTATGCTCGAAAAAACTGTCAGTTATTTCTTAAGTGAAAGTAAACAGTTGAGGAAAAAAATGGGATGTGTATTATATTGGATGCGTTCATCGTCTCTTAAAGTGACCGCGCCTAATTTAGCTACTGGCTGCTGTAATATTAGACTATGAAATAAGAAAATGAAAATGAAAATCACTCACTGCTCTTGACTGAATTATTTTGTAGTTTTAACAGTCAAACCAAAAATGATTCAGACACCAGATATATTTTTTGATATATATAGCAAAACTGTAATAATGTGAGAAATGTGGAAGGTGTCTGAATAAATGTAGGTTTGATTGTATATTTAATTTTTACATTGAAGACTATCCAGTGCTATTTTACATTTAATTATTTGGTTTCCGTACCTTGACACCTACAAACTCGAAAAAAACTTAAACATTGTGTAAATAGCACAAATAAACAAAAATAAACGAACATACAAATTAAACAATTTGAAACAGGGCCCACTGGTACAACCTTCACCGGGTCCCCGCTGACCCCAGCTACGGCCCTGCTCACGCCTGTTTCACACATACTCCATCTGCAGTGCGTATGCAGTCCATGTGCATATACGTATGTGGTGCAGCAAGAACTCGATGTGCTTTCCCACAGGACGCGTTTGCAGTTCGCTACTCGGTACGTAAACGATCGCTGCACTGCTGCAGACGCATCGCTCGTGGAACGCAACTGGAATCCGTTAACTTGGGGGCGTAAAAAAATATGCAACGCATACGCACTGCAGACGGAGTATGTTTGAAACAGGTAAGGTGGTTTGCACCTTGTGCAATGTGGAATTAGTTTACATCTTTTTCAAGCACTTTGTGATGCATTTTGGAAACAGGAGATAGGCCCCTTTTCTAATGCACTACCTAGCTTGATAAACCCCTTCTCAAAGACTTACTGTTTGTCAATTTTATTTGGGTAACACACATATTCTGAAAGCCTTCGGCAGAATTCGAATGAGCCATTTTAATTTAGATTAATCTAGATTAATTTCAAGATCACAGTGAGATTAATCTAGATTAAAAAAATTATCTATGCCCACCACTAATATATATATATATATATATATATATATATATATATATATATTATCAACCCCAAACCGTTAACAGTACATAAAAATAAAATAGTGTAAAAAAAAATCACTACTAAAGTAAAATCAATTATTGTTAAATAAATTAAATCTCAAAAGCAGACATCAAAGTATTCCCCCTAAAACATGATCAGACTGTGTACACTGTATCAAGGTCATATATAGTACTGTAATTAAAACTCTTCCAATTCTGAATGAGAACGATGCAGGTTATCAAAAGGCAGAATTTACGAAACATTAAACTTCCCCTCCTGTCAGCCAGTTTTTACCTGCCACGTTATCACTTTTCAAACCATCTGCCACAGGCTGAGCCTTCCATCTCTAAACCAAAGTAACCTCATATAACATTTGCCTGTCATTCAAATCATCAGAAATGACACACAATCAACAGCAGATGAGAGTCGGACAGAAGAAGAAGCTATCATACTTCCGTAAGGGTTGGCAGAGCGGCCACACAGATGGCTGTAAGTCTCGTCTGCGTCGAACGGCTCTTCCTCAAACTCCTCGTCTTCATTCTGGTAAGACGTGGGGCTGTCAGTGGTCGGGAGGCTAGATGCTCCCGGACTGGAACGCTCTCCCAGATACGCTGAAGCCCCGGGTGGAAACGCCCCAGCCGAGAACAGGGGTGTGGCCCGTGCCGAACGTGCCCCGTCGCTAGCTCGTTTGGCCAGCGGCTCCTCCAGCTTGATCCTGCGGGCATGCGATGGTAGCGAGGGTGACCAGCCGGTTGGCACCAGCGGGTGGTTGCAGGGACTCTGCGGGCCCGAGTTGGGCTCATCCATGGCGGCCGTGGCTGAGTCGCAGTGCGGCGAGTTGGCTTTGAACATCAGGTCCATGCCGCGCTCCACGATGTGCTGGATCTGCAGGTATCCGGCAGTATACATCACAACCAGCTGCTCGCTGGCGGCCATGGTCAGCTTCCCCGTGTAGCAGAAGCTGAGGATCTGTTGGAAACAAGCCGGTGTGACGGAGGACGGCAGCTCGAACTGTGCTTTGCTGCTGCCGCTGAACAGGTCGCGGAAGTACAGGCTGCTGGCGGCCAGCACGGCACGGTGGGCCTTGAACATCTGGCCCTTCACCAGGATGGAGACGTCGCAGTACTGGCCCTGCAGCCGCTGCTCATTCAGGGAGCCCAGCACCATGCTGCCAAAGTTAGGGATCTCCATGTGGAGCATCTGGGACATGGCGGCCCGCATTTACACTGTCGACAGAGCCAGTGAGAGGGTCATCTGCACAGAGACGAGACACAACAAGAGAGAAACAGCCACATTCAGAAGAAATGCCACATGCAGACAGAAGGAGAGATGCACCCATGAACACATCTGATATTGCCTGATATTGATCAATTAAACCACCAAAAGAAACAAAACAAAACCAGACATATTCATGACTTGAAATGAAATGAATTCTAACTGAACATCTGATTGTGATTTTCATTTCATTTCATTTAACATGAAGTATTAAAATAAACTAGTTTAAAGGTTCATAAAAGCTATATTAAAATAAATAAATAAATGATAAAAAATGATTTAAAAAAACAACATTACTAAAATCAACATAAAAACTGGAACTGGAATAACTCGTGCCCCTGAATGAACAGATCTAATATGAAGCTTTTATGATCATAGTGTGTGTATATATACGTGTGGTGTGTGTGTGTGTGTGTGTGTGTGTGTGTGTGTGTGTGTGCGTGTGTATGTACAGTGGTGGCCAAAATGATTCGAACACTAGTATTTTCACCAGCTTAAAAGGGTCTTAAGTCTGTTATCTTCTGTAGTGTGTCAGTAGGAAATATCAGTTTGCCATTAATTGTAATATCATCTCATCATCATATAGTCTGTCTGGAATGACACGAAGAGACCAAACAAACTGAGACAGACTCAATCCAGAAGAACTGTAGCAACATCTCCAAGATGCTTCAAGAAACCTACCTACAAATCTGAAAAACTGCGCAAGTGCATCTAGGGCAAAAGCTGCTTTAAACGCCATTTTTTAGCTGGTGAAAATACCACTGTTCTAATAACTTCGACCACCACTGTATATGCTGAATATATTAAAGCTTTTTCTTTTTATTATCAGACAGAAGATTTCAGAAGAACATTCACAGCAATGTCAAAATAAAAGTTGCTTCCAACTCTGTTCAGCCAAACAGAAAAACTTAGTAATCAACACTCGCAATTACAAAATCGCAAATATTGGGTGATATATTGGCCTTGCCTTGATCATGAGATACCGGCATCAGCCGATGAAAACCCTAATCAATGAAACAGCAGCAAAGAAGCTCTGAATCACACTCAACAACAGCTGATAAACATCTGAGCTCAGACCGTTGAACAGACACACACACTCATTAATCATCAACATCACATATTGGACACAGTAAGTGTAAACCTCATAAACCATTTTTAAGTGGTAGTACCCATATCATTATACACATCTGTGTCCTCATAAACCATACAAACCTTTACACATACACACACACACACTCACTCCAAACCCTTAATGATGAACCGGCGTGACACACACACAACTTCCACTTTTGGGAAACACCGCAGCTCATTTCCAGGAACAAAAAGTGAAACGCAGCATCTGTCTGTCTGTCTCTGTGTCTGTCCATGGGTCGCTCACAGAGTTTCAGGAGACAAAGCTTTCATGAGTGTCCGTCTCTGGTCTAGTGCAACTGCATCAGTGTATTTGTGATTAAAAAAGCAATCAATGCTGCGTCTATAACATCGCACACAGAGCAGAGACCAGCTACAGTTACACAGAGAGAGAAAGAGATGGGTGAGGGAGGGGCGAGAGACACAGCAGTGTCATTTGAGGACAGAAGCAGCAAAGAAAATCAACTCCAGCACGACACCATTACACACACACACACTCACACACACTGCAGTGATTTCACTGTAGGCAAATTACGGTGTCCTCACGGATGATTTTCATGCTGTTTGTTGAGTGATTTATGAGCTTGCATTGTCACTATAAGAGCATCATCATATGAATATGAATCAGCTAACTGATTAAATAACCTCTGCATCGTACTGATAGAACTGTGTTCCATCACTGTGTTCCATGTTAACTGAAATAAATTATAAACAACTTAAAGGGTTAGTTCACCCAGATAGCAAATTTATGTAATTAATAACTTACCCTGATGTTGTTTCAAACCTGTAAAACCTCCGTTTATCTTTGGAACACAGTTTAAGATATTTTAGATTTAGTCCGAGAGCTCTCAGTCCCTCCATTGAAGCTGTGTGTACGGTATACTGTCCATGTCCAGAAAGGTAAGAAAAACATCATCAAAGTAGTCCATGTGTCATCAGAGGGTCGGTTAGAATTTTTTGAAGCATCGAAAATACATTTTGGTCCAAAAATAGCAAAAACAACGACTTTATTCAGCATTGTCTTCTCTTCCGTGTCTGTTGTGAGAGAGTTCAAAACAAAGCAGCTGGATATCCGGTTCGCGAACGAATCATTCAGTTCACCAAATCGAACTGAATAGTTTTAATAGTTTTTGCATTGGTTTTCGGATCACCAGTAGTTCTTTCGGACAGTTCGATTCAATAAACCGGTTGAAGAAACGGTTCACAGGTTCTTTTGCGCTCAACGTATAATGGCGTCATTTGCGATGATTGCCCTTGATTCAAGCCTTCGGTTTACCCGTGCTCAGAACACTAGCAAAGAATCAGTTCAGAATCAATCACCAAAAAAATCTGTTCAGTTCAGACGCCCTGTGTGTCTGTCTGCTTCACGCTGAATCACACATGCGCAGTATCATCAGCTCCTCGGTTCACGAATCAGATGCGTCTGAAAGAAACGGTTCTTCACTCGTGAATGAGTCAATGTTTTGTTCGTTATCTGGCTCGGTTTGGTGTTCATCTTCAGTTCTCTCTTCACAGCAGTTCAGTCAGTGTACTGTTTGAGTACATGAATTACTCCGGGATATTGGTTTGTTTGAACTCAGAGGGAGTGTCAGCCACATTAAAAAAGTTAACAGCTTAAGTCATTTGTGGATTAATGCGTATTAGAGATGCGAACCGTTTAAAACGATTCAGTTTGATTTGGTGAACTGAATGATTCGTACGTGAACCGGATATCACAAACTGCTTTGTTTTGAACTCTCTCACAACAGACACGGAAGAGAAGACAATGCTGAATAAAGTCGTCGTTTTTGCTATTTTTGGACCAAAATGTATTTTCGATGCTTCAAAAAATTCTAACTGACCCTCTGATGTCACATGGACTACTTTGATGATGTTTTTCTTACCTTTCTGGACATGGACAGTATACCTTACACACAGCTTCAATGGAGGGACTGAGAGCTCTCGGACTAAATCTAAAATATCTTAAACTGTGTTC